>NC_086449.1:681478551-681824384 GCF_028390025.1 Pseudophryne corroboree
GGCCGACACAAACACCTGGCCCATCTAGGAGTGGCACTGCAGTGTCAGGCAGGATGGCCCTTCCAAAAAATACTCCCCAAACAGCACATGACGCAAAGAAGAAAAAAAAGAGGCGCAATGAGGTAGCTGTGTGAGTAAGATAAGCGACCCTAGTGGCCGACACAAACACCTGGCCCATCTAGGAGTGGCACTGCAGTGTCAGGCAGGATGGCCCTTCCAAAAACTACTCCCCAAACAGCACATGACGCAAAGAAGAAAAAAAAGAGGCGCAATGAGGTAGCTGTGTGAGTAAGATAAGCGACCCAAGTGGCCGACACAAACACCTGGCCCATCTAGGAGTGGCACTGCAGTGTCAGGCAGGATGGCCCTTCCAAAAACTACTCCCCAAACAGCACATAACGCAAAGAAGAAAAAAAAGAGGCGCAATGAGGTAGCTGTGTGAGTAAGATAAGCGACCCAAGTGGCCGACACAAACACCTGGCCCATCTAGGAGTGGCACTGCAGTGTCAGGCAGGATGGCCCTTCTAAAAAATACTCCCCAAACAGCACATGACGCAAAGAAAAATGAAAGAAAAAAGAGGTGCAAGATGGAATTGTCCTTGGGCCCTCCCACCCACCCTTATGTTGTATAAACAGGACATGCACACTTTAACCAACCCATCATTTCAGCGACAGGGTCTGCCACACGACTGTGACTGAAATGACTGGTTGGTTTGGGCCCCCACCAAAAAAGAAGCAATCAATCTCTCCTTGCACAAACTGGCTCTACAGAGGCAAGATGTCCACCTCATCATCATCGTCCGATTCATCACCCCTTTCACTGTGTACATCCCCCTCCTCACAGATTATTAATTCATCCCCACTGGAATCCACCATCTCAGATCCCCGTGTACTTTCTGGAGGCAATTGCTGCTGGTGAATGTCTCCATGGAGTAATTGATTATAATTCATTTTAATGAACATCATCTTCTCCACATTTTCTGGAAGTAACTTCGTACGCCGATTGCTGACAAGGTGAGCGGCGGCACTAAACACTCTTTCGGAGTACACACTGGAGGAAGGGCAACTTAGGTAGAATAAAGCCAGTTTGTGCAAGGGCCTCCAAATTGCCTCTTTTCCCTGCCAGTATACGTACGGACTGTCTGACGTGCCTACTTGGATGCGGTCACTCATATAATCCTCCACCATTCTTTCAATGGTGAGAGAATCATATGCAGTGACAGTAGACGACATGTCAGTAATCGTTGGTAGGTCCTTCAGTCCGGACCAGATGTCAGCATCAGCAGTCGCTCCAGACTGCCCTGCATCACCGCCAGCGGGTGGGCTCGGAATTCATAGCCTTTTCTTCGCACCCCCAGTTGCGGGAGAATGTGAAGGAGGAGATGTTGACAGGTCGCTTTCCGCTTGACTTGACAATTTTCTCACCAGCAGTTCTTTGAACCCCTGCAGACTTGTGTCTGCCAGAAATAGAGATCCAACATAGGTTTTAAATCTAGGATCGAGCACGGTGGCCAAAATGTAGTGCTCTGATTTCAACAGATTGACCACACGTGAATCCTGGTTAAGCGAATGAAGGGCTCCATCCACAAGTCCCACATGCCTAGCGGAATCGCTCTGTTTTAGCTCCTCCTTCAATGCCTCCAGCTTCTTCTGCAAAAGCCTGATGAGGGGAATGACCTGACTCAGGCTGGCAGTGTCTGAACTGACTTCACGTGTGGCAAGTTCAAAGGGCAGCAGAACCTTGCACAACGTTGAAATCATTCTCCACTGCGCTTGAGACAGGTGCATTCCACCTCCTTTGCCTATATCGTGGCCAGATGTATAGGCTTGAATGGCCTTTTGCTGCTCCTCCATCCTCTGAAGCATATAGAGGGTTGAATTCCACCTCGTTACCACCTCTTGCTTCAGATGATGGCAGGGCAGGTTCAGGTTTTTTTGGTGGTGCTCCAGTGTTCTGTACGCGGTGCCTGCACGCCGAAAGTGGCCCGCAATTCTTCTGGCCACCGACAGCATCTCTTGCACGCCCCTGTCGTTTTTTAAATAATTCTGCACCACCAAATTCAAGGTATGTGCAAAACATGGGACGTGCTGGAATTTGCCCAGATGTAATGCGCGCACAATATTGCTGGCGTTGTCCGATGTTGCAAATCCCCAGGAGAGTCCAATTGGGTTAAGCTATTCTGCGATGATCTTCCTCAGTTGCCGTAAGAGGTTTTCAGCTGTGTGCGTATTCTGGAAAGCGGTGATACAAAGCGTAGCCTGCCTAGGAACGAGTTGGCGTTTGCGAGATCCTGCTACTGGTGCCGCCGCTGCTGTTCTTGCAGCGGGAGGCAATACATCTACCCAGTGGGCTGTCACAGTCATGTAGTCCTGAGTCTGCCCTGCTCCACTTGTCCACATGTCCGTGGTTAAGTGAACATTGGGTACAACTGCATTTTTTAGGACACTGGTGAGTCTTTTTCTGACGTCCGTGTACATTCTCGGTATCGCCTGCCTAGAGAAGTGGAACCTAGATGGTATTTGGTAACGGGGGCACACTGCCTCAATAAATTGTCTAGTTCCCTGTGAACTAACGGCGGATACCGGACGCACGTCTAACACCAACATAGTTGTCAAGGCCTCAGTTATCCGCTTTGCAGCAGGATGACTGCTGTGATATTTCATCTTCCTCGCAAAGGACTGTTGGACAGTCAATTGCTTACTGGAAGTAGTACAAGTGGTCTTCCGACTTCCCCTCTGGGATGACGATCGACTCCCAGTAGCAACAACAGCAGCGCCAGCAGCAGTAGGCATTACACTCAAGGATGCATCGGAGGAATCCCAGGCAGGAGAGGACTCGTCAGACTTGCCAGTGACATGGCCTGCAGGACTATTGGCTTTCCTGGGTAAGGAGGAAATTGACACTGAGGGAGTTGGTGGTGTGGTTTGCGCGAGCTTGGTTACAAGAGGAAGGGATTTACTGGACAGTGGACTGCTTCCGCTGTCGCCCAAAGTTTTTGAACTTGTCACTGACTTATTATGAATGCGCTGCAGGTGACGTATAAGGGAGGATGTTCCGAGGTGGTTAACGACCTTACCCCTACTTATTACAGCTTGACAAAGGCAACACACGGCTTGACACCTGTTGTCCGCATTTCTGTTGAAATACTTCCACACTGAAGAGCTGATTTTTTTGGTATTTTCACCAGGCATGTCAATGGCCATATTCCTCCCACGGACAACAGGTGTCTCCCCGGGTGCCTGACTTAAACAAACCACCTCACCATCAGAATCCTCCTTGTCAATTTCCTCCCCAGCCCAAGCAACACCCATATCCTCATCCTGGTGTATTCAACACTGACATCTTCAATTTCACTATCAGGAACTGGACTGCGGGTGCTCCTTTCAACACTTGCAGGGGGCGTGCAAATGGTGGAAGGCGCAAGCTCTTCCCGTCCAGTGTTGGGAAGGTCAGGCATCGCAACCGACACAATTGGACTCTCCTTTGGGATTTGTGATTTTGAAGAACGCACAGCTCTTTGCTGTGCTTTTGCCGCAAGTCTTTTCTTTTTTCTAGCGAGAGGATGAGTGCTTCCATCCTCATGTGAAGCTGAACCACTAGCCATGAACATAGGCCAGGGCCTCAGCCGTTCCTTGCCACTCCGTGTCGTAAATGGCATATTGGCAAGTTTACGCTTCTCCTTAGACGCTTTTAATTTTGATTTTTGGGTCATTTTTTTACTGATCTTTTGTGTTTTGGATTTTACATGCTCTCTACTATGACATTGGGCATCGGCCTTGGCAGACGACGTTGATGGCATTTCATCGTCTCGGCCATGACTAGTGGCAGCAGCTTCAGCACGAGGTGGAAGTGGATCTTGATCTTTCCCTATTTTTTTAACCTCCACATTTTTGTTCTCCATATTTTGCGCACAACTAAAAGCCACCACAGGTATACAATGTAGATGGATGGATAGTATAGTATTACTTATACTTATGGACGACGAGTGACGACACAGAGGTAGGTACAGCCGTGGCCTACCGTACTGCTGCTTAGTGTTTATATATATGATATACTGTATAACGGACCTGGTGGACACTGTCAGCAGACTGCTAAACTAGTATGAAGAAAGAAAAAAAAACACCACAGGTATACAATGTAGATGGATGGATAGTATAGTATTACTTATACTTATGGACGACGAGTGACGACACAGAGGTAGGTACAGCCGTGGCCTACCGTACTGCTGCTTAGTGCTTATATATATGATATACTGTATAACGGACCTGGTGGACAGTGTCAGCAGACTGCTAAACTAGTATGAAGAAAGAAAAAAAAAACACCACAGGTATACAATGTAGATGGATGGATAGTATAGTATTACTTATACTTATGGACGACGAGTGACGACACAGAGGTAGGTACAGCCGTGGCCTACCGTACTGCTGCTTAGTGCTTATATATATGATATACTGTATAACGGACCTGGTGGACACTGTCAGCAGACTGCTAAACAAACTAGTATGACTATGAAGAAAGAAAAAAAAAAAACACCACAGGTATACAATGTAGATGGATGGATAGTATAGTATTACTTATACTTATGGACGACGAGTGCACTGACGACACAGAGGTAGGTACAGCCGTGGCCTACCGTACTGCTGCTTAGTGCTTAATTATATATATAATATACTGTATAACGGACCTGGTGGACACTGTCAGCAGACTGCTAAACAAACTAGCATGAAGAAAGAAAAAAAAAAACACCACAGTGTTTTTCAGGCAGACAAACGTATACTGGACTGGTGGTCACTGTCAGCAAAACTGTGCACTGTACTCCTGCTATAACTGCTCCCCAGTCCCCACAATTAGGCAGTGTGAGCAGTGCACTCAGCACAGATATATCATGCAGCAGTGCAGCACACTGAGTGAGCACAGATATGGTGGAGCGTTTTTTTTCAGGCAGAGAAACAACGGATTAAACTCAAAACCCTGCACTGTACTCCCTAACAGCTGCTCCCCGTCCCCAATCTTCCCCACAATTAAAACTAAGTCACTCAGTTTTTTTTTTTTTCTAATACAACGGAGAGGACGCCAGCCACGTCCTCTCCCTATCAATCTCAATGCACGTGTGAAAAATGACGGCGACGCGCGGCTCCTTATATAGAATTCGAGTCTCGCGAGAATCCGACAGCGGGATGATGACGTTCGGGCGCGCTCGGGTTAACCGAGCAAGGCGGGAGGATCCGAGTCGCTCGGACCCGTGTGAAAAAAAGGTGAAGTTCGGGCGGGTTCGGATTCCGAGGAACCGAACCCACTCATCACTAAAAATAATACACTTTATCTTCAAAACTCGTAGGGGGAACTTGACAAAGGGCATTTTGGTTTTGTCCACAGCTGCACTGTGATTGCTTCATCTTATCCTATACTATTCTGCAGCAGCTGTGTGTTACACATGTACCAAATATTATAGTGAAAATGACGTTATCTGATATTATGTGAACATGATTTTCACTTCCTCCTCTTGCTAATCCATACCCTAACCAAGTTTTCAGAGTATTGAACATTTTCCATCTTAATTTTCTTAATCTCCTCTTTACATGAAGCATTGTCAATACAAGTCTTAAGAAATCACTTGTAGCTTGCTATGCCAAGCAGTTGCTAACAATGAGATTTTTTATCATTATTCATAATGATAGTTAATTAAAAGAAAGTCGAAACTCAAAAAAGCTGAAATTTTAGCTCCAACTAAATCAGTTATGATTCATCATTTTATTTATAGCCAAAATAACATTAGAAATACTGTAGTACAAAAAAAAAGTCAGACATGAGCACAGTCATCATAGTCTGCTAATATATTATAATAAGCTAAAGGAACAAATGACAAACATTGTAAAATACAATGGAACAATGCAATACGGTTGTATTACGATTGGCTTGCTGTCAGGATCCTGACCACCTGAATTCTGGCAATGGAGTTAGCGTAAAAGAGCCCCCTGCGGACCCGCTGCGGGCATGCGCACCACGCTATTTATTTTCCCTCCAGGGGTGTGATTTGTATGGGACTTGCTGGGTACACACTTGTAGATATATCTGCAGCAAGTGTAGGTGTGGTCAGCTGACCGCCCGTACACACAGGGGGTCATTCCGAGTTGTTCGCTCTGTAAATTTTTTCGCATCGCAGCGATTTTCCGCTTAGTGCGCATGCGCAATGACCGCAGTGCGACTGCGCCAAGTAAATTTGCTATGCAGTTAGGTATTTTACTCACGGTTTTTTCTTCGTTCTGGTGATCGTAATGTGATTGACAGGAAGTGGGTGTTTCTGGGCGGAAACTGGCCGTTTTATGGGTGTGTGCGAAAAAACGCTACCGTTTCTGGGAAAAACGCGGGAGTGGCTGGAGAAACGGAGGAGTGTCTGGGCGAACGCTGGGTGTGTTTGTGACGTCAAACCAGGAACGACAAGCACTGAACTGATCGCAGATGCCGAGTAAGTTTGAAGCTACTCAGAAACTGCTAAGAGGTGTGTAATCGCAATTTTGAGAATCTTTCGTTCGCAATTTTAAGATGCTAAGATTCACTCCCAGTAGGCGGCGGCTTAGCGTGTGTAAAGCTGCTAAAAGCAGCTTGCGAGCGAACAACTCGGAATGAGGGCCACAGTACGCATCGTACTGTGTTTAAAATGTATCAGTTAAGTGGTTAAGCTGTGTGCACACTGGCCGATATATCACAGGTCCGTCAGCCAGTGTGTACGAGCGATATGTCTGTGAACGCTGCTGTTCACAGACATATCGTGTCGGCCCTGCAGCACAGCTTATGGCCAATGGGCCTAATTCATATCTGTTTGCTTGTTAGCGTTTTTCGCTGTGAAGCGATCAGGTAACTACTGCGCATCCATATGCACCGCAATGCGCAGGCGCGCCGTACGGTTATAAAGCGGATCGTTGTTGTGCACTAGTTCTAGCGAAGAAACCATTCGTACAGCAGCTCGCAAGGAGATTGACAGGAAGAGGGCGTTTGTGGGTGGCAACTGACCATTTTCTGGGAGTGGTTGGAAAAAGGCAGGCGTGTCAAAGCGTTTGCAGGGCGAGTGTCTGACGTCAATTCTGGGCTCGAATAGGCTGAAGTGATCGCAGTGGCTGAGTAAGGTCAGAGCTACTCAGAAACTGCACAAGCTGTTTTTGTACAGGGCGGCTGCACACACGTTCGCACACTTGCAAAGCTAAAATACACTTCCCTATAGGTGGCATCTATCTGTTCGCAGCGCTGCAAAAAATAGCTTTTGAGCAAACAGATCTGAATTAGGCCCAATATATCTAAGGATGACGTTAGATATAGTGGCCGACGGCCCGACCTGTGATATACACACCTTAACCACTTAACTGACAATTTTTTTCCCCAAAAACTGCTCAGAAATTGTCTGTAAATTAGGTGAAGAACATGTATTTAATGTAGAGATGAGCGGGTTCAGTTCTCAGAGAACCGAACCCTACCGAACTTTGCCTTCCGATCCCGGATCCGAGTCCGGCTCGGGTTTTCCCGCCGAATCAGAAACCCGAACTCGGCAGTACGTCATCATCCTGCTGTCGGATTCTGGCGGGATTTGGATTCCATATAAGGAGCCGCGCGTCGCGCCCATTTTCACTCCAGTCTTGGAGAGTGTATAGAGAGGACGTGTCCTCAGTGTTCAGTGCCTGTGTGTTGGGGTGGGAAAGTGGGGTGGCAAGTGTTATCCAGTCCAGTGTAGTCACTCAGTGTATTGTGCTGCATCAGTCCAGGCAGTCACAGTGCTGGTGTTCTCTGCTGCCATATATCCAGTGTAGCTGTATAAGTGGTGCTGTGTTGTGCAGTCCAGTCCAGTGTAGTCAGTGTATTGTGCTGCATCAGTCCAGCCATTCACAGTGTTGGTGTTCTCTGCTGCCATATATCCAGTGTAGCTGTATGAAGTAGTGCTGTGTTGTACAGACCAGTGGTAGTGTCCTGTGTCATCAGTAATTCCAGTGACGATATACGCTGCTACAATATGTCCACTGCTGCAGTATAATAATTATAACAACAACCTGTTGTGCTGCATCAGACCAGTGGTAGTGTCCTGTATCATCAGTAATTCCAGTGACGATATACGCTGCTGCTATATGTCCACTGCTGCAGTATAATAATTATAACAACCTGTTGTGCTGCATCAGACCAGTGGTAGTGTCCTGTGTCATCAGTAATTCCAGTCATTCCTGTGACGCATATTGCCTCATAAAACTCCCAAAAAATAATGGAGACCAAAAATTTTGAGGAGAAAATAGGGAAAGATCAAGAAGAACCACTTCCTCCTAGTGCTGAAGCTGCTGCACTAGCCATGACATAGACGATGAAATGCCATCAACATCGTCTGCCAAGGCCGATGCCCAATGTGATAGTAGAGGGCGTATAAAATCCAAAAAGCCAAAGTTCAGTAAAAGAACCAAAAAAAGAAAATTAAATCATCTGAGGAGAAACGTAAACTTGCCAATATGCCATTTACGACATGGAGTGGCAAGGAACGGCTGAGGCCTTGGCCTATGTTCATTGCTAGTGGTTCAGCTTCACATGACGATGGAAGCCCTCATCCTCCCGCTAGAAAAATTTAAAGAGTTAAGCTGGAAAGAGCACAGAAAAGAACTGAGCGCTCTGAGATGGTATCACAAATCCCCAAGGAGAGTCCAAGTGTGTCGGCGGTTGCGATGCCTGACCTTCCCAACACTGGATGGGAAGAGTTGGCTCCTTCCACCATTTGCACGCCCCCTGCAAGTGCTGAAAGGAGCACCCACAGTCCAGTTCCTGATATTCAAATTGAAGATGTCACTGTTGAAGTACACCAGGATGAGGATATGGGTGTTGCTGGCGCTGAGGAGGAAGTTGACAATGAGGATTCTGATGGTGATGTGGTTTGTTTAAGTCAGGCACCGGGGAAAACACCTGTTGTCCGTGGGATGAAGAAGCCCGTTGTGATGCCTGGGCAAACTACCAAAAAAGCCACCTCTTCAGTGTGGAATTATTTCTCCACAAATCCGGACAACAGGTGTTAAGCCATCTGTTGCCTCTGTCAATCTGTAATAAGTAGGGGTAAGGATGTTAACCACCTAGGAACATCCTCCCTTATACGTCAAATGCTGCGCATTCATCAGAAGTTAGTGTCAAGTTGTGAAACTTTGGGTAAGAGCGTAAGCAGTCCACTGACACCTAAATCCCTTCTTCCTCCTGTACCCAAGCTCCTGCAAGCCACACCACCAACTCCCTCGACGTCAACTTCCTCCTCATTCAGGAACATCCGTAGTCCTGCAGGCCATGTCCCTGTCAAGACTGAGGAGTCCTCTCCTAACCGGGATTCCTCCAGAGGATCCTTGAGTGTTACGCCTGCTGTTGCTGCCGCTGCTGTTGTTGCTGCTGGGAGTCAATCGTCATCCCAGAGGGGAAGTCGGAAGACCACTTGTACAACTTCCAGTAAGCAATTGACTGTCCAACAGTCCTTTGTTAGGAAGATTAAATATGACAGTAGTCATCCTTTTGCAAAGCGGATAACTGAGGCCTTGACAGCTATGTTGGTGTTAGAGGTGCATCCGGTATCCACCATTAGTTCAGTGGCACTTAGAGATTTGATGGAGATAGTGTGTCCTCGGTATCAAATCCCATCTACTGTAGGTTCCACTTCTCTAGGCAGGCGATACCGAGAATGTACACAGACGTCAGAAAGAGTCACCAGTGTCCTACAAAATGCGGTTGTATCCAGTGTCCACTTAACCACGGACATGTGGACAAGTGGAGCAGGGCAGACTAAGGACTATATGACTGTAACAGCTCACTGGGTAGATGTATGGCCTCCTGCAGTGGCACCAGTAGCAGCATCTTGCAAACGCCAACTCATTCCTAGGCAGGCTACGCTATGTATAACCGCTTTCCATAAGAGGTACACAGCTGACAACCTCTTACGGAAACTGAGGAACATCATCGCACAATGGCTTACCCCAATTGGACTCTCCTGGGGATTTGTGATATCGGATAGCGCCACCAATAATGTGCATGCATTACATGTGGGCAAATTCCAGCTTGTCCCATGTTTTGCACATATAATTAATTTGGTGGTGCAGAATTTTTTGAAAAATAAGGGGTGTGTGCAGGAGATGCTGTCGGTGGCCTGATAAATTGCGGGCTACTTTCAGCATTCTGCCCCTGCGTGCCGAAGACTGGAGTGCCAGCAAACACTCCTGAACCTGCTACTCCATCAACTGAAGCAAGAGGTGGTAACAAGGTGGAATTCAACACTCTATATGCTTCAGAGGATGGAGGAGCAGCAAAAGGCCATTCAAGCCTATACATCCACCTACGAATGATTTCCGTCTTGTGTAAGGTTCTCCAACCCTTCGAACTTGCCACACGTGAAGTCAGTTCAGACACTGCCAGCTTGAGTCAGGTCATTCCCTTCATCAGGCTTTTGCAGAAGAAGCTGGATAAATTGAAGGAGGAGCTAAGACGGAGCGATTCCGCAAAGTATTTCGGACTTGTGGATGGAGCCCTTCATTCACTTTGCCAGGATTCAAGAGTGGTCAATCTGTTGAAATCAAGGCACTACATTTTGGCCACCGTGCTCGATCTTAGGTTTAAAGCCTACGTTGTATCTCTCTTTCCAGGAGACACAAGTGTGCAGAGGTGCAAAGACTTGCTGGTTAGTAGATTGTCAACTCAAGCGGAACGTGACCCGTCAACAGCTCCTCCTTCAATTTCTCCCGCCACTGGGGCTGCAAGGAAAAGGATAAGATTTCCTAGCCCACCCACTGGCGGTGATGCAGGGCAGTAAGGAGCGAAAGCTGACATCTGGTCCGGACTGAAGGACCTGCCGACGATTACTGACATGCCTACTGTCACTGCATATGCTTCTGCCACCATTGAAAGAATGGTGGAGGATTATATGAGTGACATCATCCAAGTAGGCATGTCAGACAGTCCGTACATATACTTACAGGAAAAAGAGGCAATTTGGAGGCCCTTGCACAAACTGGCTTTATTTTACCTAAGTTGCCCCCCATACAGTGTGTACTCCGAAAGAGTGCTTAGTGCAGCCGGTCACCTTGTCAGCGATCGGCGTTGGAGGTTACTTCCACTAAATGTGGAGAAGATGATGTTCATCAAAATGAATTATAAAGTTCTCCAGGAAGACCTTTACCAGCAATTGCCTCCAGAAAGTACACAGGGACCTGTGATGGTGGATTCCAGTGGGGACGAGTTAATACTCAGTGAGGAGGAAGTACACGGTGAAAGGGGTGAGGAATCGGAGGATGATGATGAGGTGGACATCTTGCCTCTGTAGAGCCAGTTTGTGCAAGGAGAGATTGATTGCTTCTTTTTTGGTGGGGGCCCAAACAAACCAGTCATTTCAGTCACAGTCGTGTGGCAGAACATGTCGCTGAAATGATTGGTTTGTTAAAGTGTGCATGTCCTGTTTATGCAACATAAGGGTGGGTGGGAGGGCCCAAGGACAATTCCATCTTACACCTAACAAAGCTAAATATTTATCTTATTAAAAACACGTTAAAGGTTAAAGAACACAGTACGCAATTGGCGCAAAAAGTACCGCAAGGGTACTCCCTTAACTATACCTTAAGGAATGTACTTATACTGTAAACCTCTGTGTAGTGGTAGAGTGTAAATGCAACACAGAATAACCTTATTACCTTTAAAGCTGTTCGAGCGTCACCGACGCTCTGAGAATACTTAACACTATAAGGAATACACAGATACCGTGCTCAGGGTCCAACGCCTAATATATATATTATGAATGATATACTTGCAAAAGAATTAATAGAAATACAAATCATACACTACAATATAACATAGACTACCTAACCAGATAACTACACAGGAAATACAATACAATACAATACTATTTAAGGGAAAATAAGAGAGAAAGAGGGGAAGAGAGAGAGAGAGAGAAATGGCTCATAATAACAAGAAGATCAATATGATTTCAGAGAAGCTTACACATGTGAGGAACAATCGCTGCGCAGTTATTCAATGCTGAGAATCTTTGTGGAGAAAATACTTGACCTTACCCATACTGGCTGTCCCTATATACAACACAACCCTACAATACCGCATGGGACAGAAGCTAGACTCCATTTTATTAAAGCTCCCATGATTCCAAAGACTGCACCACATGGTTGAAAGGGGGAGGGGAAAATACCCGGCAGCAGCCATTTTAGATTTGCAGGTCCAAACACATGGCACTCTCTGCTACCCCACAATCACATAGCAGAAGACACAAGACTCCATTTTATTCCAAACTGTCCAAGCCTCAGAACAATGCATATGTTCTGATTTTACAATTCCAAACCATCTAAATCACCTGTCACAATTTCAATCCAACTTCCTAGAACCATCTTATTCACTTTCACATTCCAAACAACTTCAGTATCTCAATAACCAGAGCATATTCATCACAAGACCAGATCACAATGTAACCACACATCTCAGCCTGCCATTGCTACCAGCACATGTTCAAACGTAACTGCATGGTGGTATTTATGATTAACAAGATATATTATAACTAACCAGCACAATCTATTTTAAATCACCATAGGCAAACAAATACCACAAATGCTATGCTACAGGTTGTCTAATGTCCCAGCTACCATCACAGATTCCCAGATCTATCACACAAACACCCAACAATCACACAACCAAGTTACAATATCCTATTTAAACCAGAAAGCAATCTGTCTATATTTCCTTATCTAGCCATGTGAATTCAATACTTAGCCTTTGGTGCCTGGTGATGATCCAGCCATGCTTCTGGGAGCTTTGTTCTGAGTGTAGCTTCATTACATCTGTTCTCTGAGGCCAACTGCAAAAACTGACCCCAACCCCCCCAGACAGGAACTATCCTCCTGTGTGTCTGTTCCTAGGGGAGGGGTCTCTCTCTCTCCTTTGTATATGTTAATCAGGTTCAGCCCTGAAAATCTTAGTAAAAGGTTGGCTTGATCATCCATTGTTCTCAACAAAGTGATCTCAGCTTTTATACATATAATCATATCTATCCGCTGCAATGTCCCACAACTTCACAACCAGCATCAAACTAACCCACACATCATTCTGCTTGCTTCAATACCAAACATGATGGGCGCATCTGGTTCTGTTCAGATAATACATATTCATGACATCAATTCATCAGCCAATTCTAAATCTCCATGATGTCTGGTGCTTGACATTATTATAACCATGTACTGTATGAAACAAGCGCCGAATCCATCTCCGTGCCATGTCCGAGCAAATGCGTGTGTTTCCATATATTGCTGTGCTCGCTGCGCATATTTGCAAGTATATCGACTTAAATGTGTGTGTGGTTTGTATGTTCTCTCTATGTAATATTTTTGACTTTGACAGTCCACCCTTTGGCAGTCACCAATAACTGCCACTTCCTAAAACATTTCAAAAAGAGAAAAATATATGTCAGGGGTTAATACATTTACATGGTTGGGTAGGGGAGGAGAGGAGAAGGTAGAAAAAGGGTATGACCTAGTGAGATAGCAGAAGCATGTGTGTATGAATCCGTGCTTGGGGGTCATGTATCATCGTGCCGTACGTGTTTTAAATCAAGCTTCGAGGTATTGCGAAGTATACATTTGAATTCCTTCTTATCCCGTGGTACGGGTCTGTGGATGGGCTGTCAAACTTTACCGAGCTCTTTTCGGCTTTGGTTGTAACAAAATGGGGGAGCACATTTTAGTTGATGATACATGAATGGGGGTGATATGTGATTGCTGATATCTGTGCCTGTATTCCCTATCGACTATGTGTGTCATTACCTGAGGGTTGTAGAAATGAAGAAAAGACATAATTACGGTAAATGCGGTGGTATTCTATGTCAGGTAAATGAACATTCGTCGATTGAGGTCTTGTTTGGTGTCTGTTGAATGCAGTCTTCTTTGTGCTTTTGCCCATAAGGTGCGAGCAAAAGCTGTCAATGTCCATAGATTTACAAAAGTGTTGGGCTAGCGTAATTTTAAAATTTCTAGGGAAACTGGGGATCCATGGCATAGTTCATCAAAAATCTGTGTATCAGGTTGTCAAAACTTCTTCTTTAATCCATCTGTTGTCTGTATATCGGCTCATCAAACTCCTCGTCCAAGTGGGTCTTTTTACCTTGGAGAAAACGGAAAAACAGGTGAAAGAAACGGACCGTAGAAATCGCATTTTCATCACATCATTGTTTCTACCGTTGGGTCATAAATCAAGTCCATTGGAATTACAGTTTCCTCACTCCTTAGACTCATTACCTCAGGTAGTACTTTTCCAATATAACACAATCCTTCAGAGTTTGGGGCAAGCCGCTCATACGCCTTTCTCCCGCATATGAAATATGCATCATCGGGGAGAACATATGGGACGGAGTAGGACATAACCATATTACACACCTTCCATGTGAAATCTCCTAACCCTAATTCTTCCATCTGCTTAGTACACGTATCAGGTTGTACGATATGTGCACAGTATCCTGGTGATACCTCTCCAACTCTCGTAATCCTATTTCCTAAGGTATACCTATACCGGAAAGATTTTCCTCTACTGGCTATGTGGCGTACAAGCTCTGTATCTGTCGGCATTCTATCTGCTCTATATGAAAAGGTCATGGTTTGGTTACTCCATGACACTTCCCAATTTCCCGGCTTTCGGGGATTGGAGATGTTAAAACATAATAGGGACCTATCCACATGATATTGGTGGAGCTTCAAACTAGGAGGACTAGAGATATTAAACCTCCTGTCCACCGGTCTCCCACCCTTTAGCTCAAGTACCTCCCCTACCGTTAAAGGAAATGGTACTAGCCCTGATTTGCTATGACCTTGAGGTACTTGAGAGCATACCCAACAATCTGTCTTATTTAACACACTACCCACTAAGGAGTGATAGTCACTCAATGGATGCCGGTCCATGTGGATATTAAAACTGGATTGGCATTTCTTAATGCACCCATCCTCAACTACATTGTTACAGAGCCTACAGATACAGTTTTCTTTTCAGCTAACAATGTTTACAAATAACATGGCTGTTAGATCGTTTCCGGTACTCGCCTTTGCTCGGTGCTTGTGTTGCTATTGGAAATTTACACCTCCGTCTTAGTCATTGGAACCTTTCTGGATCCTTTCTCGACCTCACTGGTACTCTCACCGAAACAGACTGCTCGGGTCAACGTCATGGTCAACAGGAAAATCCATATCACAGTCTCTCGGGGCAAGTCCATCTTACAGGAGGAGAAAAGAAGAAATTTGTAATGGGGTACAGAAAATCAGTTTGAGGGGGAGAGAAACTTGTTACGATAATTAGTTCTCTCGTCTTGTTGTTCTTCTTGTTCTGCTGTCTTCTCAAAGGTGCTGTCTCTCAGTCTTCCAAACGAACATTCTGGTGATGCAATATTCCCTCCAAACCAGCGATCTTTCTGTAAGGAGCAAAAATCTTGCATTACCATTTGTCTAACTGATGGGTGACATACCATCTTTAAAACATGAAAGCATGAGTGAGAAGAGAGAGAAAACAACAACAGCAAAAAAAACAAAAACAAAGAGAGAGAACAATTTATATGCATGTGTATATTACTTAAATCAACAATAGCCATCAATAGGAAAAGAGAAAAAAAAACATTTTTCAAACATTTTAAAACATTGTCAGATCATCAGGCTGTCATATCTACATGTCTAATGGTTTCCTTGCGCAGTCCCTCCCCCCAGCACCATACTCCACTTTCTGTATCTGGCCAGGATACATTGATGCGGATAGGTCATGCTGGGGTTTGGTAGACTTCAGCAAAGACCAAGTATATATGCAATGTTTGAATCCTACCAATATTCGTCAGAGATGGGGAGAGAGAAAAAGAAACATTTCACAGATACATTTACAACGTTTCACCTGGTCATTCCTGTGTCTTCAGGGAATGACCTCCCAATTTATTAACCGTTACCTCAGGCTTACCATCAGTTCTAATGATCACCTTTCCTGACCACATATCATGGGTGTGGCCCAAAATTCTTCCTATATGGTCCCTGTTTATAATTGTGTGTGTTTTAATTTTGCTCATTTCTGGGTCATGGGGGTCTGACTTTATGTGGGTTATTACAGCTGCTGGCATAATGCCCTTCTCCTTTACAAAGATAACAAACCCGGGGCTTCTTCCAAGTGTCAGTGACCTGAGGTTTTGGTTGATTTGATGCCTCCTCAAACGCTCGGATGCTCATCACCATCAACCGCTTTCCCTGTGCTTCCCTGCTTCCTTGGATATCATGGTTATGTTGTTGTCTAGGGGATTGATATGACTTTTGTATTCCTCTTGATCTACAATCTCTCGCAAAGTGTCCTTTTTTTTTATGACAATTGTAACAGACTTCCACATTTAAATTTCTCGCAGGGGTTTGGGGCTTATGCTGGAGTGGTCTTGTGGTTAGGGCCTGTATACTTGCGGCCATTAATTTATCACTTTGTGACTCTCTGTATCTGGTGATATTTTGATCAATATCAATAGCGGCCTCTCTTAATGCGGCCACCGAGATATTTCTCCAGTTTGGGTTGGTGGTCTGTACCCTTGTACTCAATACCTCCTTTAAACCATTCATTAATACCTTAACCGCTATTTCTCTATGCTGTGCGCATGTTTTGATGTCTGTGATCCCAGTGTTCCTAGCCATTACTTGCAGTGCTCGATTGAAATAACTGGAGATACTTTCCCTTTCGTTTTGTCTTATGGAGAAGATTTAATTCCACTTGACAACGGCAGGGAAATATACTTCCAACTGTTGGTTTATCTGCTTAATACATTCCTGATTGTGTTCCTCCGTTTGAGGTACTTCTGTGTCTAATTGACAATCAGTAATAAATGTCGCAGAGTCAACACCGGAGGGCAAACATGCCCTCAGCACTGTCCGCCAATCTTTGTTGGTGGGTTCTGTTGAGTTTCCTAGTTCTTTAATGAACCTTTGACATGCGACTAGATTTTTCCGTGGATCGGGAAATTCGGACATAATTGATCTCAATTCGGTCCGGGACCAGGGACAGCGCATTGCACTGTCCTGGACGGGAATGGTTCCCTGATCGTCAGTCTTCCCATTGGGGACTGTGATCACCCTGACAGGACTAAACTCAATTACATCACCTTGTTTTGGTCTTACAATATGGGGTACATTTGTTTGTGCGTGATATAAAACATTGTACGTACTTGTGGACACGACCTCACCTGACCCTCCGTTAGGGGGTTTGATTATTGCCTTTACCAATTTGGTCGCGTCCACCTGGATGTCTTGTAGGATGGCTGCTGGAAGTGGTGCCGACATCGTGTTGAGTTCACTTTCTTGCTCGTATTCCTGAGGGAAGTTTGACATGGGGTGCAACTTGCACGGGTTAATAGTTGTACATTTAACAGCATTACAATTATCATTGTTATGTTTATTACACTTATTCTTATCATCTATACTACAGTTGCTAAGTGCGTTTTTATTGTTCAACATTGTGCCTTTTCTCTGCAACCATAATCCTCTCCATTGCCATGTCTCTCCTCTCAAGATGAAAGTTAGGTATGTAAGTTACATTTCTTTGCATTTCACTTTCCTGTTGCCATAACTGCAAACAATCATAATGCTTGATTCGTCTCTTTGCTGATTTAATGAGACATATCCTTCTCCTTAAATTCGTTAACACTTCTGTGCTGAAGCTACCTACTCTTGGGAATTTCTCCCCGTCATGTACTGTCATTCTCTCCCATTCATCACATAAAGCTTCTGTGTGACTTCCGTATTTCTCACACATTACATACCTTGCCGACCCGACTGGTCGGTTCACTGAATCAACCCGAACCGAGGTTGATCGCCCCCTACCTGAACAAGTGGCCCCCATAGTTCGAAGGTGTTGCTTTATTCAGCCAACCCTTACGCAAACCAAAATGTTCAAAATAGGCTGACGGTGGCGGTTTACCGAGTACCCCACTCACTCGCCCACGCCGACCAATACGACCTGATCACACCAATATGGTGCTGGCGTACTCGACCCAGGGCCCCTGCGACCTGAACCTCTATTTACTGGAACCTGTGAGGGTGATCCGAAGAACACTTACTCTTTCCAGTAACTATTGGTTGTTGGATAGTTCCTGAGTGAGCAGCGAACCTCCCTTAAAATAAAAAAAATTACACAAATCACGTTAGAATGTACAAATAGCGTTTATGACCTTCGTACACAAATAGTACCGGTCAGGTTTACTAATGTACACAATTACGTGCGGTCCAATCGTTCAGCACATAAGCAACTAATCTTATGTACGGAGCGACCAGTGGAATCGAAAATTACGGCTGCGAATTCCTTCAGCCAGAGCTTGTATGGCCTATATGGGTGTTGCACCAACCCTTTCTTGGTGTTGTGCCTGTGGACTGTATAGCGGACTTCCTTGTCTGCTGTACCTAAACCTGCTGGTCTGCTATGACCTCCTGGTCTGTTACAGTATGACCTCCTGGTCTGCTACACTCTAATGCTCAAATTGTATGTTTTAACCAGGGATGCCTCCCTAGCCACCATGTACGTCACTTACACGCATGTACCTCACGAGAACTCGACTTTTCTTGTGGTTCAACCTCAAAAATTGTAAAAACAAACACTCACTCACCACATATACACTTTTGTTTCTATTTCTATTTCTGCGCAGAAATTTCTCTTTAGAACAGATGTGTTACCAATTAGGAGAAGGATCTGTTAATTTAAATTTCGAATGTTAGAATAGATTTGCGCGATTTATCGCCTTGCGTTATTTACCGCGTTGCGCTATTTATCGCGTTGAAAAAAATTAACACTTGTGATTTGAGTTACGTGGGCGTACCCGTACGCTCCGTTGCGTAATATACGCTGCGTGCGTCGGCCTTTGTGTTGCGTTCGCGAGTCTCAGTCTTTTGTTAGAGACACGTGTACGCTGGCCACAAAAATACAATTAGCACGTTTATCAATGTAGATGATCTTTAACTGTAATCATCTACCAAGCACCACACAGGTCTTTCCTTGTATCTCAGGTAAAGCTGTGCGTGTGTCTTACAATTTACCCCTTAATGTATTACTTTTACACTTGAACTATTTAAATAGCGACAAATCTCTCTTAGCACGTTTATCAATTCAAATGGCAAACAGGAAGGTGAGATATGTGAAAGTACACAGATGAAAATGCAATTCTAAATTTAATCTAATAACATACATTGATGTAAGCACACGCATATAGATTTTACATATAAGTACCAATCACTATTACTTATGATTGACTATGATATAGATTAAATAAATGCATTAAAAAACTCATTAAATGATGATTTCTTTTTGACAATGGATGGCTGATTATTTCCTGAGTCAACTGAAAATCAGCCGTTCAAAAAAAAATAAAAAATTTGACCTTCCCAAAATGGCCGCTGCTCCTCCCCCTTCCACCTCCATGAGGGTCACACAAAATGGTGGACAGACCATGCGGCCTCTCCTGCCATAAAGAAAATCACCATGCTAGCTCCCAAAGTAACTTTTAAATGTACTTTTAAACCTACTTAAACAGATAAACAATCTAATCTTAATCAAACACGATATGATCCATTTGAACCTGGTTTTGCGACAATAAAAATACATTTTAGCATCTTAAATATTATGAGAAACGCCTTGTCCCTTAAAATTTCCTATCAGCGTCTTACTGATACCACAATACATTAACGTGGATGTTTTTTTTTTTTTTTTTTCAGCATTTTGCGAGATGTCCATCATTAGCCGGTCAATTACAGCCGCGTTTGTAATGTACAGTGCATCATTAAGATCGTGATATCCCGGACCAGAGCCCCCATCTAACAAAGCTAAATATTTATCTTATTAAAAACACGTTAAAGGTTAAAGAACACAGTACGCAATTGGCGCAAAAAGTACCGCAAGGGTACTCCCTTAACTATACCTTAAGGAATGTACTTATACTGTAAACCTCTGTGTAGTGGTAGAGTGTAAATGCAACACAGAATAACCTTATTACCTTTAAAGCTGTTCGAGCGTCACCGACGCTCTGAGAATACTTAACACTATAAGGAATACACAGATACCGTGCTCAGGGTCCAACGCCTAATATATATATTATGAATGATATACTTGCAAAAGAATTAATACAAATACAAATCATACACTACAATGTAACATAGACTACCTAACCAGATAACTACACAGGAAATACAATACAATACAATACTATTTAAGGGAAAATAAGAGAGAAAGAGGGGAAGAGAGAGAGAGAGAGAAATGGCTCATAATAACAAGAAGATCAATATGATTTCAGAGAAGCTTACACATGTGAGGAACAATCGCTGCGCAGTTATTCAATGCTGAGAATCTTTGTGGAGAAAATACTTGACCTTACCCATACTGGCTGTCCCTATATACAACACAACCCTACAATACCGCATGGGACAGAAGCTAGACTCCATTTTATTAAAGCTCCCATGATTCCAAAGACTGCACCACATGGTTGAAAGGGGGAGGGGAAAATACCCGGCAGCAGCCATTTTAGATTTGCAGGTCCAAACACATGGCACTCTCTGCTACCCCACAATCACATAGCAGAAGACACAAGACTCCATTTTATTCCAAACTGTCCAAGCCTCAGAACAATGCATATGTTCTGATTTTACAATTCCAAACCATCTAAATCACCTGTCACAATTTCAATCCAACTTCCTAGAACCATCTTATTCACTTTCACATTCCAAACAACTTCAGTATCTCAATAACCAGAGCATATTCATCACAAGACCAGATCACAATGTAACCACACATCTCAGCCTGCCATTGCTACCAGCACATGTTCAAACGTAACTGCATGGTGGTATTTATGATTAACAAGATATATTATAACTAACCAGCACAATCTATTTTAAATCACCATAGGCAAACAAATACCACAAATGCTATGCTACAGGTTGTCTAATGTCCCAGCTACCATCACAGATTCCCAGATCTATCACACAAACACCCAACAATCACACAACCAAGTTACAATATCCTATTTAAACCAGAAAGCAATCTGTCTATATTTCCTTATCTAGCCATGTGAATTCAATACTTAGCCTTTGGTGCCTGGTGATGATCCAGCCATGCTTCTGGGAGCTTTGTTCTGAGTGTAGCTTCATTACATCTGTTCTCTGAGGCCACCTGCAAAAACTGACCCCCAACCCCCCCAGACAGGAACTATCCTCCTGTGTGTCTGTTCCTAGGGGAGGGGTCTCTCTCTCTCCTTTGTATATGTTAATCAGGTTCAGCCCTGAAAATCTTAGTAAAAGGTTGGCTTGATCATCCATTGTTCTCAACAAAGTGATCTCAGCTTTTATACATATAATCATATCTATCCGCTGCAATGTCCCACAACTTCACAACCAGCATCAAACTAACCCACACATCATTCTGCTTGCTTCAATACCAAACATGATGGGCGCATCTGGTTCTGTTCAGATAATACATATTCATGACATCAATTCATCAGCCAATTCTAAATCTCCATGATGTCTGGTGCTTGACATTATTATAACCATGTACTGTATGAAACAAGCGCCGAATCCATCTCCGTGCCATGTCCGAGCAAATGCGTGTGTTTCCATATATTGCTGTGCTCGCTGCGCATATTTGCAAGTATATCGACTTAAATGTGTGTGTGGTTTGTATGTTCTCTCTATGTAATATTTTTGACTTTGACACACCTCTTTTTCTTCTTTGCATCATGTGCTGTTTGGGGACTAGTTTTTTTAAGTGCCATCCTGTCTGTAACTGCAGTGCCACTCCTAGATGGGCCAGGTGTTTGTGCCGCACACTTGTGTCGCTTAGCTTAGTCATACAGCTGCCTCGGTGCAACTTTTAGGCCTAAAAACAATATTGTGAGCTGTGAGGTGTTCAGAATAGACAGGAAATGAGTGGAAATGATTGTTATTGAGGTTAATAATACAGTAGGAGCAAAATTACCCCCAAATTCTGTGATTTTAGCTGTTTTTATGTTTTTTTCCCCAAAAATCATTCCGATCCAAAACCAAAACACGAAAATAGAATTAGAACCAAAACCAAAACACAAAACACGAAGAGTGCCCGCCGCACATCTCTAATTTAATGTTATCCAAAATAATTTTAGTAAACATCGGATCATTGGTCGGGAACATCGAGACCATTGGAAACATCTGGACGTGTGTGTGTGTGGGGGGGAATCCTGCCGTGCTGACCGATCAGCAGTGATTGACAGCACGGCAATCACTGGGGGAGGATGCAGGAAGACAGAGGGACCTTCCAGTCCCTCTGAGAGCAGCAGCGGAGGGAAGTTTATCTTCCCTGACGCTGCTAACACTCTCTATCTGACTGGTTGCCGTCTAGCCCTGCCGGAAGTGCACACAAATGCTCCCATTCTAGTGAATGGTGCGCGGCGCCCCAGAGGCGCCGATAGGCGCGGCCGGGTGGGTGCGCCCAGGCACAGACAAAGCCACGATTAGCATGGCTCCATTTGTAATGTAAGGGGTAATAAATCAGAACACAAATATAGTGCTATGAATTGTTTGAGGTAGAGGAGCCCCAAATTGGTATTTCGTCCAGAGCCCCATGAGGTCTAAATCCGCCTGATTCTTGGACATTTGAAAAATCTACATGCACAGCCTATTGGACATAGACTAATTCCGATGTCTGACAGGGAGCAGCTAAACAAGGGATAAGTGAAAGAACTCAACGGGATGGTAAGCTCTTTCAGTACAATTTGGAATGTAACTAAAACATTAGGATTTGTGCAATTCATATAATTGAGTGGCTTCATTTGGGCTAATCATGTTTCCCCTATGGTATGTCCTTTATTTATAATATTTGAAATAAGCAATTTGCAGCAATCACTAATGTAATAAAGATGTATTAAATACTAAATACTCAAAGTATTTCCTTATTTCAAATTTTAAACCTAACGATTAGCTATGCAGAACTGGCTGTAAGTCAAGGAACAAAGGGGGTCATTCCGAGTTGTTCGCTCGGTAAATTTATTCGCATCGCAGCGATTTTCCGCTTAGTGCGCATGCGCAATGTTCGCACTGTGACTGCGCCAAGTAAATTTGCTATGAAGTTAGGAATTTTACTCACGGCTTTTTCATCGTTCAGGCGATCGTAATGTGATTGACAGGAAGTGGGTGCTTCTGGGCGGAAACTGGCCGTTTCATGGGTGTGTGTGAAAAAACGCTCCGTTTCTGGGAAAAACGCGGGAGTGGCTGGAGAAACGGAGGAGTGTCTGAGCGAACGCTGGGTGTGTTTGTGACGTCAAACCAGGAACGACAAGCACTGAACTGATCGCAGATGCCGAGTAAGTTTGAAGCTACTCAGAAACTGCTAAGAGGTGTGTAATCGCAATTTTGAGAATCTTTCGTTCGCAATTTTAAGATGCTAAGATTCACTCCCAGTAGGCAGCGGCTTAGCGTGTGTAAAGCTGCTAAAAACAGCTTGCGAGCGAACAACTCGGAATGACTCCCAAAGTAATACACACATGCGCACACACATTAATGGCCCTCATTCCGAGTTGTTCGCTCGCAAGCTGCTTTTAGCAGCTTTACACACGCTAAGCCGCCGCCTACTGGGAGTGAATCTTAGCTTCTTAAAATTGCGAACGAAAGATTCGCAATATAGCGAAAATACATCTCTGTGCAGTTTCTGAGTAGCTCGAGACTTACTCGGCATCTGCGATCAGTTCAGTGCTTGTCGTTCTTGGTTTGACGTCATAAACACACCCAGCGTTCGCCCAGACACTCCTCCGTTTCTCCAGCCACTCCCGCGTTTTTCACAGAAACGGTAGCGTTTTTTCGCACACACCGATAAAACGGCCAGTTTCCGCCCAGAAACACCCACTTCCTGTCAATCACATTACGATCACCAGAACGACGAAAAAACCGTGAATAAAAAACCTAACTACATAGCAAATTTACTTGGCGCAGTCGCACTGCGGACATTGCGCATGCGCACTAAGCGGAAAATCGCTGCGATGCGAAAAAATTTACCGAGCGAACAACTCGGAATGACCCCCAATGTCTGAGCATGAATAATAAATCTGAATATTATATACATTAGTTCAAGCCAAGAAACTATCTTCACAGTCACCACATTTTTATTTTACTTTAATACACTGGTTATTTGTATGCACAGCACTGATGAGTAGACACAAGAATTACTGGGAAACCTAAAGGGAACATAAAAGCAGACTAATGGCCTATTTCTTGTTTGTGCATAATTACCGATGTTCACACAAGTGAGCGATTAGCTGCAGACCGTGCATTTGCATCGATCGCATTGCGCATGTGTCAAGGTGCTTTTACACTTGCGCTCGCACTGAGATTTTTATCATAGAGTGATTGATAGGAAGGGACTGTTTGGGATTGGTAATGGGGAGTGGCAGCAACAACATAGTTGTGTCATGGCCGTTTTCTTGGTGTGTATCTGCCATCAAATGTGATCATAAGAAACATGGCACCAGTGTCGCTACTTCCGTGGCCAGTCTGCATGACCATTAGGCAACCCTAGCAGTTGATCTTCTGTGTTCTTGCATATAGTCTGCATATGTGTACGCAGTTGCGAATGAGTTTGCGATGGCTCTGGTGGGCATCTATCCTCTTTTCTGGTTGGCAGCTTTACTTGCTAAGATTAGCAGTTCTGAAGCCTAATAACTCGCAATTGCAGATACAGTTGCATACAAACGTGTTAGACCAGGGGTGGGGAACCTTTGGCCTTCCAGCTGTTGTTGAACTACACATTCCAGCATGCCTTGCTACATTTTTGCTATTTGGCCATGCTAAAACTGTTGCAGGGCATGCTGGGATGTGTAGTTCAACCACAGCTGGAGAGCCGGAGGTTCCCTATCCCTGTGTTAGAACCTAAATACAATGTATTTCACAAAATAAATGTGGACCCCGGTTTTGCTTAATAATAGTGACACTGGATGTAAGATCACTAGCACATATTGGTGCTTTTGAAAAAGTAATGGTATTGTCATTTTTTAAATTAAGTAAAATGTACAACCCAAGACTGATGAAAAAATAAGTAATGCAGTAAGACTAGTAGATCAATACCGCAAAATCAAATTGCATATAATTTGACCCCAGGACAAGTCTCATACATTTGGATACGCCAATATGAATTAAGCCTGCAGCATATTCAGGAGTAATGGCCAACATGTCATACTGAATTAAGGCTCTATTGATTTAAATGATGTTAAACATCTTTTGCTTTATTTTAGAGATTTTTGGCTAAACAGGAATATGAGCTAATGCAAGTTGCCTAATAATAATTGCATACATTTTGCTGAACATTGATCCTGAACACTTTATTGCAGGTAACCAGGTAACACATGATATCTACATATCCTGGCTGGTTAAGGGGTATACTTATCTAGCATCACTGACTCAGCTGAGCATTTTTTTAGCTGCCCAGACAATATAATTTGTAGTAATGAGATTTTTTTCCATCACCTGTAGAAATTGTTATACTCCTCATCACCAAGAAAGGGGTGCTGTGCGATGCCTGCTGCCCTGCAGGTGTAGACTGGCTTCTTACCTCGCGTTACACCCTCGCACCTTTAAGCTGCAAAATGAACCAATGGTTCTGGTACTCCGAATGAACCCAGACACAATGTTCAAGGAGGAAGGAGATGATGAGAGTGCTGTTCTTCCTGACTACAGACCGAAAATCCTACCGAACCAAGCTATCTTCCGAATCAGGAGTGTCAGGCTTAGGTGAAGGTTATCCTCTGAACTCTTGGCCTCAGAGTCCAAATTTCACCTATTAGTGTACCAGAGTTCAAGGTCCAATGTCCATCCAGAAGGAAGACGGATAGATCGTGACAACCTCACACCAATGGACACACACAGATAATTCTCACCGTGGCCAATCTTGCATTTTGCCTGTTTCTCTACTTACAGGTCCCTGCAAGGAGACAAAAACACCACCACCGTGCAGGGCCTAAGCCTAGCCTGGTGTAACACCACTACACTAACTGCAACAACAGAGCCCTCAAACTCTGTGTGCTGCAACAAGCTCTAAACACAAACTGTTCTAAGTAACCTTGCCCTGCACGGAAACAACAACAACACAGTACAGTACAAGAATGAAATATGGCTCTGTCCCTTTAAATCCCTGCCTTCAGCTGTTTCATAGACCCCTACCTATCCAGAGTTGGCCAGCCTTTCCCTATCCCTGGCTGCTATTGTTAAGTGTGTGGAGCTGCACCGCTCCTCCACACAGGGAAAATTAATGACTGGGGAGTGGGTGCAGCAACGCCTGCCAACCTCCCCACAGTGTTCAGTTGGGCCTACTGCCCAAAGCAATGCAGGAGCTCAGACCTAAATGAGGGGCACACTATTGATCTGGTCCTAATGCCCAGATCACCTTACTGAATACACGGCTCAGGCCCTTTTGGCCTGCCTAGCTGAGGGTTCACCTGTAATCTGGGTCTATTACCCAGATCATGTTTTTACTGGTGGGCACAGGCGCACTGCCCGCCTATAATGGGGCAGGTTGGGTTGATCTGGGCCTAATTCCCAGACCAGCCTTGTTGTTATTGGGCTCAGGCTTAAAGCCTGCCTACTAGGGCTACTTATTAGTGACCTGGGCCTAGAAGGCACACTTAAACTAACAGGGCCTAGTGCCCTCTAATGTGCCCACAGGACTAATGCCTGAAATTATCCCACGGGCCTTGTATCCGACTACAGCGCCACAGGCCTTAGTCTGATTGTGCCCATGGGCCTAGGACCTGACTGCCCTGATCGTCTAGGGAGGAAGGGGTGACAGGAAGGCCTCACAGAGGGCCTACCTGTACTGTTGGGAGAGGCACCAGGGGGGAGCTTCGTTAGCATTTTCACTTTTCTCTAACGTCCTAGTGGATGCTGGGAACTCCGAAAGGACCATGGGGAATAGCGGCTCCGCAGGAGTCTGGGCACAACTAAAAGAAAGCTTTTAGACTACCTGGTGTGCACTGGCTCCTCCCACTATGACCCTCCTCCAAGCCTCAGTTAGATTTTTGTGCCCGGCCGAGCTGGATGCACACTAGGGGCTCTCCTGAGCTCTTAGAAGAAAGTATATTTTAGGTTTTTTATTTTACAGTGAGACCTGCTGGCAACAGGCTCACTGCAACGAGGGACTAAGGGGAGAAGAAGCGAACCTACCTGCTTGCAGCTAGCTTGGGCTTCTTAGGCTACTGGACACCATTAGCTCCAGAGGGACCGACCGCATGGAACTGGCCTTGGTGTTCGGTCCCGGAGCCACGCCGCCGTCCCCCTTACAGAGCCAGAAGCAAGAAGAAGTCCGGAAAATCGGCGGCATGAAGACTTCTGTCTTCTCCAAGGTAGCGCACAGCACTGCAGCTGTGCGCCATTGCTTCTCATACACACTTCACACTCCGGTCACTGAGGGTGCAGGGCGCTGGGAAGGGGCGCCCTGAGCAGCAATAAAAACACCTTGGCTGGCAAAACAATCACAATATATAGCCCCAGAGGCTATATATGTGATAATTACCCCTGCCAGAATCCTTAAAAAAGCGGGAGAAAAGTCCGCGAAAAAGGGGCGGAGCTATCCCCCTCAGCACACTGGCGCCATTTTTCCCTCACAGTTCCGCTGGAAGGAAGCTCCCTGGCTCTCCCCTGCAGTCTACACTACAGAAAAAGGGTAAAAAAGAGAGGGGGGGCACTAAATTTAGGCGCAGTAAATATTAGAGCAGCTATAGGGGACATAATTCAGTTAGTCCCTGCAGTATATAGCGCTCTGGTGTGTGCTGGCATACTCTCTCTCTGTCTCCCCAAAGGGCTTCTGTGGGGTCCTGTCCTCTGTTTAGAGCATTCCCGGTGTGTGTGCGGTATGTCGGTACGGCTATGTCGACATGTTTGAGGAGGAAATTTATGTGGAGGCGGAGCAGATGCCTGTAGAAGTGATGTCACCCCCTGCGGGGCAGACACCTGAGTGGATGGTTTAATGGAAGGAATTACGTGCAAGTGTCGACTCCTTACACAAAAAATTTGACGACATGCCAAATGCGGGACAGCCGGCTTCTCAGCTTGTGCCTGCCCAGGTGTCTCAAAGGCCATCAGGGGCTCTAAAACGCCCGCTACCTCAGATGGCAGACCCAGATGTCGACACGGATACTGATACCAGTGTCGACGACGATGAGTCTAATCTAATGTCCACTAAGGCCATTCGCTGCATGATTGAGGCAATGAAAGAGGTGTTACACATTTCAGATTTAAACCCAGGTACCACAAAAAAGGGTATTATGTTTGGGGAGAAAAAACTACCCGTAGTTTTTCCCCCATCTGAAGAATTAAAAGAAGTGTGTGAAGAAGCGTGGGCTTTCCTTGATAAAAGATTGATAATCTCAAAAAAATTACTAATGGCGTTCCCTTTCCCGCCAGAGGATAGGGCACGTTGGGAAACACCTCCTAGGGTGGATAAAGCGCTCACACGTTTGTCTAAAAAGGTGGCACTTCCGTCTCCGGATACGGCCGCCCTGAAGGAGCCTGCGGATAGAAAACAGGAGGCGATCCTGAAGTCTATATATACACACACAGGCATTATACTTAGGCCAGCTATTGCGTCAGCATGGATGTGCAGTGCTGCCGCTGCGTGGTCAGATTCCCTGTCAGAAAATATTGACACCCTTGACAGGGACACTATTCTGCTAACCATAGAGCAAATAAAAGACTCAGTCTTATACATGAGAGATGCACAGAGGGAGATCTGCCGGCTGGCATCTAAAATAAGTCCATTGTCCATTTCTGCTAGGAGAGGCTTATGGACCCGGCAGTGGACAGGGGATGCAGATTCCAAAAGGCACATGGAAGTTTTGCCTTATAAGGGTGAGGAGTTATTCGGGGATGGTCTCTCGGACCTCGTTTCCACAGCGACAGCTGGGAAGTCAGCATTTTTACCCCATGTTCCCTCACAGCCTAAAAAAGCGCCGTTTTATCAGGTACAGTCCTTTCGGACCCAGAAAAACAGGCGAGGAAAAGGCGGGTCCTTTCTGTCCAGAGGCAGAGGTAGGGGAAAAAGGCTGCAACAAACAGCTAGTTCCCAGGAGCAAAAGTCCTCCCCCGCTTCTTCCAAGTCCGCCGCATGACGGTGGGGCTCCACAGGCGGAGCCAGGTACGGTGGGGGGCCGCCTCCAAAATTTCAGCGATCAGTGGGCTCGCTCACAGGTGGATCCCGGGATCTTTCAAGTAGTATCTCAGGGGTACAAGCTGGAATTCGAGGCGTCTCCCCCCCGCCGTTTCCTCAAATCAGCCTTGCCAGCAACTCCCTCGGACAGGGAGTCTGTGCTAGAGGCAATTCACAAGCTGTATTCCCAGCGCGTGATAGTCAAGGTGCCCCTACTTCAACAAGGACGGGGTTACTATTCCACACTGTTTGTGGTACCGAAACCGGACGGTTCGGTGAGACCCATTTTAAATTTGAAATCCTTGAACACATACATAAAAAATTCAAGTTCAAGATGGAATCGCTCAGGGCGGTTATTGCAAGTCTAGACGAGGGGGATTATATGGTATCCCTGGACATCAAGGATGCTTACCTGCATGTCCCCATTTACCATCCTCACCAGGAGTACCTCAGATTAGCGGTACAGAATTGCCATTACCAATTCCAGACGCTGCCGTTTGGACTGTCCACGGCACCGAGGGTGTTTACCAAGGTAATGGCGGAAATGATGATACTCCTTCGAAAAAAGGGAGTTTTAATTATCCCATACTTGGACGATCTCCTAATAAAGGCGAGATCCAAGGAGCAGTTGTTGGTAGGAGTAGCACTATCTCAGGAGGTGCTACACCAGCACGGTTAGATTCTAAATATTCCAAAGTCACAGCTGGTTCCGACGACACGTCTACTGTTCCTGGGAATGATTCTGGACACAGTCCAGAAAAAAGTGTTTCTCCCAGAGGAAAAAGCCATGGAGCTGTCGTCTCTAGTCAGAAACCTCCTGAAACCAAAACAGGTGTCGGTGCATCACTGCACGGGAGTCCTGGGAAAGATGGTGGCTTCTTACGAAGCAATTCCTTTCGGCAGGTTCCATGCCAGAATCTTTCAGTGGGACCTGTTGGACCAATGGTCCGGATCGCATCTTCAGATGCATCGGCTAATAACCCTGTCTCCAAGAACCAGGGTGTCTCTGCTGTGGTGGCTGCAGAGTGCTCATCTTCTAGAGGACCGCAGATTCGGCATACAGGACTGGGTCCTGGTGACCACGGATGCCAGCCTTCGAGGCTGGGGGGCAGTCACACAGGGAAGAAACTTCCAAGGATTATGGTCGAGTCAGGAGACTTCCCTACACATAAATATTCTAGAACTGAGGGCCATTTACAATGCCCTAAGTCAGGCAAAACCCCTGCTTCTACACCAGCCGGTACTGATCCAGTCAGACAACATCACGGCGGTCGCCCATGTAAACCGACAGGGCGGCACAAGAAGCAGGACGGCAATGGCAGAAGCCACAAGGATTCTCCGATGGGCGGAAAATCATGTGCTAGCACTGTCAGCAGTGTTCATTCCGGGAGTGGACAACTGGGAAGCAGACTTCCTCAGCAGGCACGACCTCCACCTGGGAGAGTGGGGACTTCATCCAGAAGTCTTTCAAATGATTGTAAACCAGTGGGAAAAACCACAGGTGGACATGATGGCGTCCCGCCTAAAGAAAAAACTAGAGAGATATTGCGCCAGGTCAAGGGACCCTCAGGCGATAGCGGTGGACGCTCTAGTGACACCGTGGGTGTACCAGTCGGTTTATGTGTTCCCTCCTCTGCCTCTCATACCAAAGGTACTGAGAATAATAAGAAAATGAGGAGTAAGGACAATACTCGTGGTTCCGGATTGGCCAAGAAGAGCGTGGTACCCGGAACTTCAAGAGATGATCTCAGAGGACCCATGGCCTCTGCCGCTCAGACAGGACCTGCTGCAGCAGGGGCCCTGTCTGTTCCAAGACTTACCGCGGCTGCGTTTGACAGCATGGCGGTTGAACACCGGATCCTAAAGGAAAAGGGCATTCCAGAGGATGTCATTCCTACGCTGATTAAAGCCAGGAAAGATGTAACTGTAAAGCATTATCACCGCATATGGCGGAAATATGTTGCTTGGTGTGAGGCCAATAAGGCCCCAACAGAGGAATTTCAGCTGGGTCGATTTCTGCACTTCCTACAGGCAGGAGTGACTATGGGCCTAAAATTAGGCTCCATTAAGGTGCAGATATCGGCTCTGTCGATTTTCTTCCAAAAAGAACTAGCTTCACTACCTGAAGTTCAGACATTTGTAAAAGGAGTGCTGCATATTCAGCCCCCTTTTGTGCCTCCAGTGGCACCCTGGGATCTCAACGTGGTGTTGAATTTCCTAAAATCACATTGGGTTGAGCCACTAAAAACCGTGGATCTAAAATATCTCAAGTGGAAAGTGGTCATGTTATTGGCCTTGGCTTCGGCCAGGCGTGTATCAGAATTGGCGGCTTTGTCATTTAAAAGCCCTTATCTGATTTTCCATATGGATAGGGCAGAATTGAGGACTCGTCCCCAGTTTCTCCCTAAGGTGGTATCAGCTTTTCACTTGAACCAACCTATTGTAGTGCCTGCGGCTACTAGCGACTTGGAGGATTCCAAGTTGCTGGACGTAGTCAGGGCCTTGAAAATTTATGTTTCCAGGACGGCTGGAGTCAGGAAAACTGACTCGCTATTTATCCTGTATGCACCCAACAAACTGGGTGCTCCTGCTTCTAAGCAGACTATTGCTCGCTGGATTTGTAGCACAATTCAGCTGGCGCATTATGCGGCTGGACTGCCGCATCCTAAATCAGTTAAAGCCCATTCTACAAGGAAGGTGGGCTCATCTTGGACGGCTGCCCGAGGGGTCTCGGCTTTACAACTTTGCCGAGCTGCTACTTGGTCAAGGGCAAACACGTTTGCAAAATTCTACAAATTTGATACCCTGGCTGAGGAGGACCTTGAGTTCTCTCATTCGGTGCTGCAGAGTCATCCGCACTCTCCCGCCCGTTTGGGAGCTTTGGTATAATCCCCATGGTCCTTTCGGAGTTCCCAGCATCCACTAGGACGTTAGAGAAAATAAGATTTTACTCACCGGTAAATCTATTTCTCGTAGTCCGTAGTGGATGCTGGGCGCCCGTCCCAAGTGCGGATTGTCTGCAATAATTGTACATAGTTATTGTTCACTAACGGGTTATTGTTATGAGCCATCTGTTGAGAGGCTCAGTTATGTTTCATACTGTTAACTGGATATGGTATCACGTGTTATACGGTGTGATTGGTGTGGCTGGTATGAGTCTTACCCGGGATTCAAAATCCTTCCTTATTGTGTCAGCTCTCCGGGCACAGTATCCTAACTGAGGCTTGGGGGAGGGTCATAGTGGGAGGAGCCAGTGCACACCAGGTAGTCTAAAAGCTTTCTTTTAGTTGTGCCAGGCTCCTGCGGAGCCGCTATTCCCCATGGTCCTTTCGGAGTTCCCAGCATCCACTACGGACTACGAGAAATAGATTTACCGGTGAGTAAAATCTTATTTTCGCCCCTGGTAGCCTCTCCGGTCCTCAGCTGTGCTCTTCTGCCACTGACCCGTCCTGGCCAGCAGCGCCTCCTCCTCTTCTCCACATCCAGCTGCCGACGCCTGTCTTCTTTGTTGGTCCCTGCATCTTCTGGCCTCTTCCGTGGCCACTGGAGCTCTTTGTCCGACATCTTCTGTCTTCTGGCGATGCCCAATGACTTCTTTGTATCAGATGACGGGGACAGGATCAGCTACGGCAAAATCTCACCAATTCCCGCAACTGTGAGTCCGGTGCAGGGAGCCCATACCGGATCCCAGCACCTGACACCCGCCGCTGCTGCAGTACTAACAGCGCTGGGGACAGACAAACTGCCACAGCGCTGTCTGCCACTGTTTTCCCCTGGGGACACAGATCCCCTGCATTCTGCTGCTTGCCCGACACTTGGAGTGCCGGAGCAAGCCAGAGCACATTTCCACAATTAAAACACTAACTTAAAGTGAAAAAAAATGCTACGCAATACCAAAAATGAAGTTTTCTATATGGTCAAAGAGTTAACAAAACCCAAACATGTACTTACCTACAAGCTGGGATGGTATCATTGAATTTCCCTGTCTACTGCTCCAGGTCAAGCACAATACCACAGCTCCCTTTTCACTTGGTGACATGTACTGGTCTCCTCAACATTATTACTACTAGTATTAACATTTATTTATAAGGAGCAACAAAGCTCAGCAGTGCAATACAGAACCATGACACAAACAGTGTAGACATTGGAGGTAATTCAGACCTGATCGCTAGGCTGCTTTTTCTCACAACAGACAGATAGGAAGGGGGGGGGGGGGTTGCAACTGCCATTGTTTGTCTGCTTGTATGTGAAAGGCATTGAATGGGAGCAGTATTTGGAAGTCATGCTGTTCCTTGTAGTGCCAATGGGAGATCCTGGGGGTGGCTCCTGGGTAAGTTAGCTCTCTGTCTGGATGTGTTTTAGTAATAGCCTTTATCATGAGGCCTACTGTGACAAATTACATGGCCCTATGTGGGCACTGCTATTATGTAGTGTTAGGACTGCTGATATCAGAGAAGCCGTGAAGTGGCTCAGCAGCTTAAACATGCATTTGCAAACATGTGTGACTAATTCTCTGAAATTCTATTACCAGTTAGGTTCAGGTATGGTTACAGGTAATTTTTAATGTGCTGGGGGAAATTTAGGGGTGGGGATTTGCAACCCCCCCCCTTTCTGTCTGTTGTTTGTGACCCCTCCCCCTTTCTAGCACCTGATATATAATTATCTCCAGGAATGACCGAGCAACTGCCATTGTTTGTCTGCTTTTTCTCACAGTCTGCAATCAGGTCCGAACTGTGCATGCGTATGCACGGCAATGCACAGGAGCATTACACGGGTACAAAGCAGATTGCCGCTCAGCAATGGGCTTGTGCGACTGGTGATCGCAAGGAGATTGACAGGAAGAAGGCATTTCTGGGTGGCAACGTTTTCAGGGAGGGGTTGGAAAAACGCAGGCATGTCCATGCATTTGCAGGGAGGGTGTCTGACGTCAATGCCGGTCCCGGATGAAGTAATCGCAGCAGCTAAGTCTTGGGCTGCGCAGAGACTGCACAAAATCAGTTTGTGCAGATCTGCTGCACATGCGTTCGCACACTTGCACAGCTAAAATACATCCCCCTGTAGGCGGCGACTATCTGATCGCAGCAGTGCAAAAATCGCTTGCTAGTGGTCAGGTCTGAACTAGCCCCATAGTTACGATATTACATATACATTATAACAAGCGTATACATGTTGGCTGAGTTGTGTGAGCTTAAAGGGTGGAAGGATGAAACAAAGAGGCAGGGCCCTGCTTATGAGAGCTTAAATACTAAAGAGCACAGACCTGCTATCTTGATACTACCAACTACTGTATAAGATGCATTGTATAGACCATATCTAGTAGTAAACAGCCAGTAGCAACAATTATGTCAGGTCTGTCCAAATAACACCAAGAATGAGGCTAGAGTTTACGCACACTTAGAGCTTGATATGCTTATTGGTACTTGGTTGCCCCAGGATTTCTGCAGAAGTTCAAGTCTTCTACTAATAATTACGATAACATGAGTGGCAATCCCAGTTGCAATGCACAATTACATATGCTGGCACTATTTAAATAAATGTTAATGATAGAGTACAGTATGTTCATGAGTTAAAAGTAAGGCCTAAAATCACTATCTAAAGTCCTATGTTAGAGATCAGTTATAATAGGCAGACGGTGAACTACAAAATCAGCATTTAAAGAGGTAATAATACTCAAAATCCAAGGGTCAAACCAAAAGAAAAGAGATGTTAACTAGCAGGCTCCAAGCACAGAAATTCAGCATTAGAAACCGTATCCAGATATCCCAAACCCGGACAAGATATTATGGACAAGATTAATCAGCAGGTCTGGTCTTATATTAGTGCATTGTTTCTCATGTAGCATACCATTTAAACATATTGTGCACCAATTCTGTGTGATCTATTACAGGTTAATGTTGTCCAAATAAAGTTCTTCAATAAATATGTAAAAATGGAACTTAAATATCGCACTTTTAGAAATAGGACTAGTACTCAAAAATCATAGAGTTTAGCTACAGATACGTTGATACATATATAGGTCGTCAGTGACCTGTCCCAACTTAAGCCACAATTGTGGTATTGCTCTATGACTCTAAAAGTATTTTCACTAAATAGATTATTCCCTACATCTCTATGATGAGGTGAGTGCTGGAAAAGCCACGGTAAAATATCATCTATCAAACACATCAGTAACACAAGTGTAAATCCCAAGTGGAAACCAAACACCATCCTCATGCTAAAGTGATAATAATTGATTAAATTGCACCTTCAAAAGTATAGAATTTCAAACATACCTTTTGCTATTCTAGAACTTCTGCCCTAGCTAATGCTGCCTGCCATCTAATTGCCAGCCTTTTAAGTTTAACGTTAACGTTTATGTTATTTTACCACTGTTTACACAGTGAGTTAATGTAATGAGTGCATGTAATTTAAAATGGCACAAGGTATGGTTAGAATTATTCTAAATCAAAGCCCAGGGAATGACAACTAAAATGGAAAAAAAAAATGCAATAGAGAAAATGACATATAAAAGTGCCACAGAGGCAAATGAGAACAAATTAGAGTAAATTTATATGAAATTGACAAGAAGAGCACAGAACACAAAGAAATTTGTGTGACAGTAATATACTGTAAAATAATTTGACAGATATCAGTGAAAGAATTCTATTTGTAAACTTTCGGTGTAGTTAAAAAAATTGTATATGCTTCAAATGTTTATTTAGATATTTTGTATACCTACACTATTAACCTTGTTAAAATAAAGTAGGACATTTGTTTCCTCCAAAACATACACAATAAGAAAGACACACTCAGTTTAGTAAAACTCGATTGTAAATGTGAATTTTCTGTAATCCCTGGTTTAATGTCTGTGTACTCTTGCTGCATTATTTTATATATTTATGTATTTGAGCGCTGATAGTGGGCTAGCTGTTATAGAAAAATTGCATGCAATATTGTATTAGGGTAGCATAGAAGATTGCTTGTTTAGCATACAGAGCAATTAGAAAGGATATGGAGAGAATTATTTGAAAGCCAAAGGAATGGACAGTAGGTAAGGCATGTGGCCTGTAAAATAGCACTTTCAGGTATGTTGAGAATTATGACATTTTGCAGTGGCCCTCGGCACAAAGTTCTGTAGGACCCCGGCAGTGATGGATCAGGGGCTTCCTGAAGATCATAATGGGCCTATTATGACAGTTAGACTGGTTTAACGTAATTCATGTACACTATAACTTTATGTATTATTTATTTACAGTGTCTTATATAGCGCACCATATTCCGTTGCACTTTGCAATTGGAAAAAACAGTGATAAGACAAACTGGATAATTACCGACAGATGTAGAGGTAGGAGGGCCCTGCTCACAAGTTTACAATCTATAGGGAAAGGGGAAAGATACACAAGGCTAGGTGTTATGTATATGGCATTGTAATCTCACCAGATTGCAAAACCAGCCCTGATGGGATATAATTAGATATGAATGCTTCTGAAGCTTATGTGGGCGGTTTCGGCATTTGATAGGCTGCCTGAAGAGGTGAGTTTTCAGGGAATGCTTGACAGTATGGAGTCTAGAGGAGAGCCTTATTGTGTATGGGAGTGTATTCCAATTGGTGGGTGCTGCCCGAAGAAAGTCCTGCAATTGTGAATGGTAGCGCGCAATCCGGGTAGGAAGAGAATGCAGACCTTGTGCAGAATGGAGAGCTACAGTTGGGAGATATTTTGAGATAAGCGAAGAGATAAGTGTTGGTGTAGTTTGGTTACACAGTAACATAGTAACATAGTTTCTGAGGTTGAAAAAAGACAATTTGTCCATCGAGTTCAACCTGTTAGTGATCTCCTACACTGTAATATTTTAAAAACTAATTTTAATTGAGGTGATCATTTAGCAGTTTTGTTTATTCCTTTTTTTTTGTTTCTTTAACTATAATGTCAGATTTACCCACCATAACCCTGTATATTAGGAATTTATCTAGCCCATTATTAACAGTAGTGACCAAGTTCGCCATTACTACTCTCTCTGGCAGAGAGTTCCAAATTCGTATTGTCCTTACTGTGAAGAAACCTTTCCGTCCCTGTGTACGAAATCTGTTCTCCTCTAACCTAAGCGGATGCCCACTTGTCCTTTGTGTTGATCTTACCAAGAAAAAGTCCCCTGCTAGCTGTGTGACTTGTCCCCTTATATATTTGTAAATGTTAATCACGTTCCCTCTTAATCTCTTTTTTTTCCAGTGTAAACATGTCTAGCCTAGCAAGCCTTTCATCATATTCTAGCATCTCCATCCCCTTAATCAATTTGGTTGCCCTACTCTGAACCTTTTCTAGTTCCAGGATATCCTTTTTGTAGTATGGTGCCATAATTGTGCACAATATTCGAGATGTGGCCTCACTAGTGATTTATATAATGGGAGTAAATCACTCTAATCCCTTACATCAATTCCCCGTTTTATGCATGCTAATACCTTGTTTGCCTATTTGCTGCATTCCTACTTTGGGTACTACTGCTAAGTTTGTTATCTTTGTAAACACCTAAATCTTTTATCAGTACAGAATCCCCTAGTTTTTCCCCATTTAGTATGTAGTTAGTATGTTTGTTCTTGCTACCATATTAATAGCTTTATATGTGAGTAGAAGTATTTTAGATTGAATACAGTAAAATATGGGAAACCAATGGAGGGACTGACAGAGTGGATCAGCAGATAATGAATGTCTTGTGTTGGAGATAAACACCTTCTCCTATATCAAGTTCCTTCGGTTGTCTGTTTAAATACCTGTAATGAGTGTAACCAATCGATTGGGAGACTCAATCAGACGACATCATGCTTGGTTATGTTGATAAGAATGAGCCCAAATCAGTTTATTGTCTATGGGTTCTTATAGGCATATACAGGAATTTGTTACACATCACAAAACAAAAGCATAAGCATCATTTCTCTTACGTCCTAGAGGATGCTGAGGTCCACATTAGTACCATGGGGTATAGACGGGTCCACCAGGAGCAATTGGCACTTTAATAGTTTGAGAGTGTGTGCTGGCTCCTCCCTCTATGCCCCTCCTACCAAACTCAGTTTAAGTGTGAAAAAAGAAAGAGTGGGAGCGCAGAATGAATCCAATATATTATTTTATTTAAAATATTAATATGTCATCCACATAAAAATGCAATACATGAACTAGCCTAAGAATAAACAATTGATATTATATAAATGTAAACGAGACTGCCATATCTCCTGAACAAATATGAATAAAAAACCTTTAATAAACCCTAGTTAGGGCTGCATTAATGCTTCATGAAAATCAGCCGTGCGTCCACGAGCTGAAATGATTGTAAAAAGGAGACTGATAAAAAGTGCCTCTGTTATAAGTCACTGTCCTCCTTATACACAATAGAATCTCATTGGTAGAGAGTGTCCCAGTACTGTACTTGCGGACAACCGTGCTGTAGTATTATGTGGCAAATGGATAGTGATGGTCAAATTCACTTTGTGGTATATCACCTGATGTAGAAGCCTCTCCGTCAAAGGCGCTGTACTGAGCCGGGTTTGCAGCGGCTCTGTGCAGTGAACGTACAGCTGGTCTCGTCACCGGTGAACCATCCAGATGAACACGGTTGTTTAATTCTGCTGAAGGATGCTGTACCAGTCTGGATATGCAACAGTGTAAAAAGACTGGAGCAGCAGATTCTCCGGCCGCTGGTGGAAGAATCCGTATTAATTGCGGCTACGGTCCACTCGATGCATGCGGCTCACAGGGTGTCAGGAGAATATAGCAGTCCAAATGAGGTCCTTCAAAGGAGTACCTTAACGCGTTTCTCGGCCCACAACGCTGGCCGTTTCATCAGCAGAATTAAACAACCGTGTTCATCTGCATGGCTCACCGGTGACGAGACCAGCTGTACGTTCACTGCACAGAGCCGCTGCAAACCCGGCTCAGTACAGCGCCTTTGACGGAGAGGCTTCTACATCAGGTGATATACCACAAAGTGAATTTGACCATCACTATCCATTTGCCACATAATACTACAGCACGGTTGTCCGCAAGTCCAGTACTGGGACACTCTCTACCAATGAGATTCTATTGTGTATAAGGCGGACAGTGACTTATAACAGAGGCACTTTTTATCAGTCTCCTTTTTACAATCATTTCAGCTCGTGGACGCACGGCTGATTTTCATGAAGCATTAATGCAGCCCTAACTAGGGTTTATTAAAGGTTTTTTATTCATATTTGTTCAGGAGATATGGCAGTCTCGTTTACATTTATATAATATCAATTGTTTATTCTTAGGCTAGTTCATGTATTGCATTTTTATGTGGATGACATATTAATATTTTAAATAAAATAATATATTGGATTCATTCTGCGCTCCCACTCTTTCTTTTTTCACACTTACTTTGATCCATTGTTGGGGCAGCCCGCCCACAACTGGTGAGCAGCCGTCTGAATCCAACCACATATAGTGTGTGTATTGTAGAGCGCCAATCTTTTGTGTATATTTTTGGTTTATTCAAACTCAGTTTAGAAAATGTGCCCGGAGGAGCTGGTCACAGCTAGAGGAGCTATACAGAGCTTCTTTAGAAAAAGGTTTTTTTAGAATTTATTATTTTACAGGGAGGCTTCTGGCAACAGCCTACCTGCTTTGTGGGACTAAGGGGGGGAGTAGTGTCTGCCCTGCGGGGTCTGAGCCTCTATCTCCACTGACAGGACACTGAGCTCCTGAGGAGATCGATCATTCCCCGCCACAGGGGATTGCTCACCCCAGCAGCATGCCGCCACCCACTTACAGAGCCAGAAGACTGGTAACGAGTTAGTCACCGGCCCCCCTAGCAAGCAGGGGGCAGGTGTGAAGATGGCAGCAACAGGGTATGGAGTGCAGTACTAACCGCTCTGCTCAGCGGTACATAGTGCGGCACTGTGATGGGCGCTCTGAGCCAGCGCCTACGCCCTACACTGACCTTCCAGCCTGTCAGAGTCCCTGGATCGCTGCCAGCATAATTCCTCAGGCCAGTATAATATTCTGAGAGCGGGAAGACAGCGCAATTTTGGGGGCGGAGCTTCTCCGCAGAGCGGACCCAGCAACGTTCAGCGCCATTTTCCTGCCTGCACAACGCTGTCAGTGAAGAGCAAGTCCCTCCAGAACAACTCCAGCTATCTCTCACGATACCAGGGGGTTGTAGAAGGGGGGGGAGGCTATATACAGGCTGTGTAACCTACGAAGGTGAACAGTCAGCGCTGGTTGGGGGTCTACCTAAAAAGCACTGTGTGTGGGTTGGCTCCAATCTCTGTGTCTCGCTTGCCATTCTTGAGGGTGAAACTCTGGGGGTAATGCTGAGTTGATCTCAGCAGGAACTTTGTTAGCAGTTGGGCAAAACCATGTGCACTGCAGGGGAGGCAGATATAACATGTGCAGAGAAAGTTAGATTTGGGTGGGGTGTGTTCAATCTGCAATCTAAATTGCAGTGTAAAAATAAAGCAGCCAGTATTTACCCTGCACAGAAACAAAAAAATAATCAACCCAAATCTAACACTCTCTGCAAATGTTATATCTGCCCCCCCTGCAGTGCACATGGTTTTGCCCAACTGCTAACAAAGTTCCTGCTGCGATCAACTCGGAATTACCACCTCTGTCTGTCCTCCCCTGTGTATGTGTGGAGTGTCTTTGGTCTCCATTAAGCTATGTCCAGGGACTGTGTGTCATATGCTGCAGAGTATATGTCCTCTCAGGATGATCCCATTCCATGTAATCAGGATTGCACTGTTTTTGCACAGATACCAGCAAGGGAGCCTGAGTGGTTATTCACTATCAAATCTATGATTTCTCAGATTTCTACTAGGGTTGCACAGAATGAGTCTGCAACTCAGGCTTTACAGAACTCTGTGGCAGTCTGGCCAAGTTCACTCAGTTACCTCAGGGCTGTATATTCCCAAAAACGTGCTCTTGCACAGATTATGTAAGATGACACGGATACCGATTCTGACACTGAGGACGGTGATGGGGATGTGTTGAGGGGGGCAGCATCTCTTGAAAAAGGGGTGCAGTTGATGATAGAGGCCATTAGGGATGTGTTGAATATTACTGATACAACACCTGAGCAGGTTGAGGAGGCTTACTTCACTGAAAATAAGAAAGCCTCGCTAACCTTCCCTGAGTCAAAAGAATTAAATGCTATTTTTGAAAAAGCTTGGGAAAACCCTAAAAAAAATTCCAGATCCCTAAAATGGTCCATGTGGCGTTTCCTTTCCCTGTGGAGGATAGGATAAAATTGGAAAACCCGGCCATTGTTGATGCGTTTGTAGCCAGACTCTCAAAAAAGGTGGTTTTACCTGTTCCAGGATCCACTGCCTTGAAAGAGCTGGCTGATCGTAAAATTGATAATATGCTTAAATCCATGTACACGGCTTCAGGGGCTATACTACGTCCCACTATTGCCAGTGCTTGGATTGCCAAAGCTGTAGTAAAGTGGTCAGGCACATTACTTGAGGAGTTGGATACTGTGGATAAATCTGATGTTGAATTGTTTTTGTGTTACATTCAGGATTCGGCAGGATTTTTGGTAGAATCCATGAAAGACCTGGGTTCCATGGCTGCAGGAATTTCTTCCATGTCTGTGTCAGCTTGTCGAGGACTGTGGCTGTGACAGTGGTCTGCTGACGCGGAACCCAGGAGAAGTGTGGAGACCCTACCCTACACAGGTCAGGCTCTCTTTGGGAAAGTATTAGATGCGTGGATCTCCACAGCTACAGCGGTTAATGCACCGTTTCTTCCTTCAGCTGCACCTGCTATACAAAGAAACCCTTTTCTTCAACTGCATCACAACCCTTTCAGGCTGCAATGCCACGAAAGGCCAGACTGTCCAACACCTTCTTTAGGGGATGTCGGCCCAAATCCAAGAAACCTGCTGGTGCTGGTTCCCAGGAACAGAAACCTGCTTCAGGTACGCCGAAGTCCTCCAGATGATGGTGTACTGCATGCCCCGGAGGTGGGGCTGGTGGGAGCTAGACTCTGGCATTTCTGTCACGTCTGGGTGTCGTCTGGCTTGGATCCCTGGGTGCAAGATATCGTGTCCCAGGGGTACAGGCTGGAATTTCAAGATCTCCCTCCTCACTGATTCTTCAAATCAGGCTTGCCAGCTTTGCTGGCAGACAGGGCTGTCCTGCAGGCAGCCGTCCAGAAGTTGATGGAGGCACAGGTTACTGTACTGGTCCCTCCTCATATGCAAAACAAAGGTTACTATTCAAACCTTTTTCGTGGTACCGAAACTGGATGGTTTGGTCAGCCCATTCTGAACCTAAAATCGTTAAATCCCTTTCTGAAGGAGTTCAAGTTCAAAATGGAGTATCTAAGGGTGGTGATATCAGGTCTGGAAGAGGGGGAATTCCTGGTATCCCTGGATATCAAGGATGCATACCTCCACATTCCAATTTGGCCGCCGCATCAGGCTTATCTTCGATTCGCACTGTTGGACTGTCACTATCAGTTCCAGGCTCTGCCATTTGGCCTCTCCACAGCACCGAGGGTATTCACCAAGGTGATGGCAGAAATGATGGTTCTCCTCCGCAGACAGGGGGTGAACATAATTCCATATCTGGACGATCTGCTGATAAAGGCATCGTCCAAGGAGAAGCTGTTACAGTCCATCCTTCTCACGACCAACCTGCTCAGGGAACACGGTTGGATCCCGAATCTTCCAAAATCAAATTCGGAACCAACCAGGAGGTTGTCCTTTCTGGGAATGATCCTCGACAAGGAAGTGCAGAGGGTGTTTCTTCCAGAGGAAGAAGCGTTGGTGATACAAACAATGGTCCGGGATATCCTGAAGCCAGCCCGGGTGTCGGTTCCTCAGTGCATTTGCCTTCTGGGAAAGATGGTGGCTTCTTACAAGGCTCTACAGTACGGGAGGTTTTATGCTCGGTCCTTCCAACTGGATCTCCTGGACAAGTGGTCAGGATCCCATCTACATATGAACCTGAGGATACGTCTGTCACCAAAGGCCAGGATTTCACTCCTCTGGTGGTTGCAACTACCTCACCTTCTGGAGTGTTGCAGATTCGGTATTCAGGACTGGATCCTTCTAACCACGGATGCAAGTCTCCGGGGCTGGGGCGCAGTCACTCAAGGGGAGACCTTCCAAGGAAGGTGGTCAAGTCTGGAAGCCGGCCTGCCAATAAATATTCTAGAACTAAGAGCCGCCAATAACAGTCTTCTCCTAGCAGGCCATCTTCTGAGAAATAGGGCCATTCAAGTGCAGTCGGACAATGTAACGACAGTGGCTTACATAAACCGACAGGGCGGAACGAAGCGCAGAGCTGCAATGTCAGAGGTAACAAGAATCGTCCTCTGTGCAGAAAAACACGAGTTGGCGCTGTCAACAATCTTCATTCCAGGAGTAGACAACTGGGAAGTGGACTTCCTCAGCAGACACGATATCCATCCAGGAGAGTGGGGTCTCCATCCGGAGGTGTTCAAGGAGGTAACAGATCTTTGGGGTGTACCTCAAATAGACATGATGGCCTCTCATCTCAACAAGAAGCTTCGGCGATATTGTTCCAGGTCGAGGGAGCAGCAAGCATTGGCGGTGGACGCCCTAGTGACTCTGTGGGTTTTCCAGTCGGTGTACATGTTTCCTCCACTCCCACTCATTCCAAAAGTGTTAAAGCTCATGAGGAGAACAGGGGTTCAAGCGATCCCTATTGCTCCAGACTGGCCAAGAAGGTCTTGGTACGTGGATCTTCTGGATCTACTGCTAGAAAAGCCAAGGCCTCTTCCTCTTTGGGAGGACCTGCTGCAGCAGTGGCCATTTGCCTATCAAGACTTACCGCGGCTGCATTTGACGGCATGGAGGTTGAACGCCAGATACTAGCTCGGAAGGGCATTCCGAACAAGGTTATTCCTACCCTGATACAGGCTAGGAAAGGAGTAACATCTAAACATTACCATCGTATTTGGAAAAAATATGAATCTTGGTGTGAGTCCAAGAAATTTCCTACGGTGGAGTTTCAACTGGGATGGTTTCTCCTCTTCCTGCAAGCAGGTGTGGATATGGGCCTGAGGTTGGGATCCAGAAATAGTTGGCTGCCCTCCCAGAGGTTCAGACTTTTTTGAAGGGAGTTCTGCAAATCCAACCTCCCTTTGTCCTGCCTACGGCGCCCTGGGATCTTAACGTGGTGTTGCAGTTCCTCCAGTCGGACTGGTTTGAACCTCTACAGGAGGTTGAGGTCAAGTTTATCACATGGACGGCTGTTACTTTGTTGAACTTAGCTTCTGCTAGACGTGTGTCGGAGTTGGGGGCTTTGTCATGTAGAAGCCCATACTTGATCTTCCATGAAGATAGAGCTGAGCTTCGGACACATCAGCAGTTTCTTCTGAAGGTTGTGTCGGCATTTAATATCAACCAACCTATTGTGGTGCCAGTTGTGACTGACTCCTCAATTTCATCAAAGTCCTTAAATGTTGTAAGGGCTCTAAAAATCTATGTGAGGAGGACTGCTCGCCACAGAAAATCAGACTCGCTGTTTGTCCTGTATGATCCCAAGAAAATGGGGTGTCCTGCTTCTAAGCAGACGATCTCTCGCTGGATCACGTACACTATCCAGCATGCGTATTCTCTGGTGGGATTGCCGTATTCTACATCTGTTAAGGCCCACTCTACTCGTAAGGTGGGGTCTTTCTGGGCAGCTGCCCGGGGTGTCTCGTTGTTACAACTTTGCCGAGCAGCAACTTGGTCTGGGTCGAACACATTTGCAAAGTTCTACAAGTTCGATACTTTGGCCTCTAAGGACCTGAAGTTTGGTCAATCTGTTCTGCAGGAGCCTCCACGCTATCCCTCCCATTCTGGGAGCTTTGGTATATCCCCATGGTACTAATGTGGACCCCAGGATCCTCCAGGATGTAAGAGAAAATAGGATTTTGGTTACCTACCGGTAAATCCTTTTCTTGTAGTCCGTAGAGGATGCTAGGTGCCCACCCAGTGCTTCGTTTTCCTGCTATCGTTATTTGGTTCAGTACAACTTCGTTTTAGTTGAGTACTGCATTGTTACTTGGTAAGTAATTTTTCAGCGGTTGCTGAGTTTCAAGCTAGTTAGCTTGATGTGCCTTGTATGTGAGCTGGTGTGAATCTCGCCATTATCTGTGTAAAATCCTTGTCTTGAAGATGTCCGTCTCCTCGGGCACAGTTTCTAGACTGAGTCTGGTAGGAGGGGCATAGAGGGAGGAGCCATCCCACACTCTCAAACTCTTAAAGTGCCAATGGCTCCTGGTGGACCTGTCTATACCCCATGGTACTAATGTGGACCCCAGCATCCTCTACAGACTACGAGAAAAGGATTTACCGGTAGGTAACCAAAATCCTATTTTCTCACACATAGAAATTATGAGACATTACATTCCTTGAGAGTCAGTCTATAGACACTGTTCCCAAAACATTACTGTTCTCAAAACATGTTCCAGGAGATAAGTGATTAGCTTAACCTTGATTCTCAGAGGAACTTCTCTCTAACTAATAAAATGTCAGCATTACTTAGAACCTTAAGGCAAAAGCATTTCTCTATATTCAGACAAAATGGCTACTGTGATACAAGATGGCTGAAAACCACTTTAACATAATGCTGTCTTTCTCAGTCCCTCCTTTTAATAATAATCTGACATTATAGTTGAGCTATGAGGCATTACAAAATCTCTACCTAACGAGTCTAAGCAAACAGTCTAGCTCTGATGGTGCTAATGGCTATATCCCCGAGAGATGGTGCTTTTCACTTTATCCAACAGAGGGTTGATGGCCGTTCACTCATATCCATCAAGGTAGACTGCTCACGGCTCTTTCTTGCCAAGCTCTTCTGTAACTTCTTAAACTTGGAGGTTTCAAATCTTGAGTTTATAGACTTTTTTCAAGCTGAAAGGAAATAAAAATAGTATCTTAAAACACAGATATATGCACATTGCTAAGCCAACAATTTTTTATAAAACCATCAAAATTTCCAACAATCCATCCTTTGATTTCACTAAACCACTTAGTAGGATTTAGCCAAGATAGGAAAACCATCCTCCCTTTCCCCCAAGTCCCCTCCAGGGAGTCAGAGGTATTAGGATTGTTGGCATATGCTTGTTTTTCATTTTCTATTTCTTGGACATATCTCTGAACCACTTCTTGTGCATTATCTGTTTCATTAGTAATAAATGTACAACACATTCTTGGAGTTATTTTTATACATATCTAAAAGTATCATACTCTACTCTATAGCATGTATTTGCTCCAAAGAAATCTAGAAAAGCCCATGCGCTTGTATGTAATGGGGACAAAAGTCCATTCCCTTCCTTTTCCATATGTGGGCACATATAAGCCCAGCATTTCTTAACTAACGGGTATCTTTGAAATCCTGGAGATTTCATGATTTTTACTTTAACTTGAATGGACACAAGATCTAGTGGCTTTGATACCACACTTCTTACATACTAAACACTGGTATGTAACTTTGGATTGGCGGACATGCCAGTCCCTGTCCTCACCTATGAGGGATATAGAGTATATTATGACTACAATGAGTACTGAAGTTCCCAATATAATGACCCATAGTGGCCTGTCTAGTTTAGGCCCAATTCGCCTCTGCATGTTTGTGTATTTCATTGTTCAAACTTAACTTGGGCAAGTTTGCAGTTGGACCCAAGTCTCTCTTTCCTTAATTTTCACAGAAGTGGGCGTGGTCAGCATCACTTGATATGGACCATGAAATCTGGGCTCAAGTGACTTTCTCATGTGTCTTTCCAGATACACCCGATCTCCTGGTTAAAGCTTGTGGGGATTCAGATCTGCTACTGAATCTGGGAGAGAGGCAAAAACTAGAGAATACAGAGGTATCAGCATATGCAGTCAAATTACTATATTTACGCTATAACTCTTGTGGGTAATAACAACCTATCTTATGTATGCTATCAAACAATATTTCATAAGGTAAATAACCTGTGGTTTTACTGAATATGGTTCTACTATTAAACAGTACTAAAAATAAACACTTTAGCATCCCTTTCTGGTTTCTGTGACACACCCACTAGCCTGTGGGTGATACAACACATGGAATACCTGTTGTATTCCTAAATCATACATTATGTACAACATTATTTCTTCAATGAAATGAATAGCGCTATCTGATGCTATAACTTCTGGTACTCCATATCTACAAATAACTTCTGAAATTAATTTTCAAGCTATTGATTTTGCTGTAGCTTTTGCCATTGCCCAATAACTGAAAATGTCTATGACTACCAATACATCTTTGGCAGCTAAATATAGTCAATTTGTAGTTTTTGAAATGGAAAAAAACTTTTGGGGGATTGCTCCAAGGGTTGTCTTGGCCTTCTGTCCTGAATTGGACATTTCCTCATATCCAGCAGGCTTGTACAAACTTGGTAGCATCTGGACAAAATTCTGGAGCTATCCATCTTTTGTTAACTAAATTTACCATTTGATCCTTTCCCAGGTGTGTGAGTCCATGGCTGACTTGACACATAAGTGGATATAAGCTTTTGGGTAAGCATAACTTCTCTTCTAATTTCCATAAGCCAGTTTTTTCTTTTTGTCTGGCTCCTCTTCTCTGCCATGCTGCCTCCTCTTCAGGACCTGCTTGTTCCTGAAATTTCTTCAAATCCTGTAGAAGAAGTACTTCTTCTATTTCTTCTGTCTGTGTAGTGTAGATTGCTACCTTCCCCTGTTGTTTAGTTGCTTTCTTTTTTCCTACAGGCTACTTTCTCATTCTCTCCAGCCTGGTTCTGAAGTTCAATCAGTGTAGCATAATCGGGCATTTGGTCTGGCACTGGAATGGTTACTTTACTGTATAGGCTTGCCTTTTCTGCTGGGGGCATTTTGCTGCCCTCTTGGCTTCAGCATCTTGCAAGATTGTTGCTTCTTGTTTCAGGAGTGTCATTTCTTGCGTGTGCCTGGATCTTCATTACTGCAACTTTTTTTGTGGCCCTTGCAGAGCTCTGAACCGGTGTCTGATCAGTGAAGCATGTTGTATGTTTTCGCCACTTGCCGTTTTGAAGCCTCTGCTTTTCCATATCTGGCCCACAATCTTGTACCTGGATGGTAAGGACCCTGAATCCACAACTTCATGTCCAGTGGTTACTGCATATCCTGTATAAGGAATCCCATCCTCATAGTACCTTGAGCTATCCACATATAGCTCACGCTGAGCATTAGGTAGGGCTGTATCTGTAACATGTGGCAAAGGTTGAATGTTCTTGTTCCAGTAAAGCCACACAATCATGGAAAAACATTTTTTGATTAGAACTATCATCTTGCTCTGGACCATCCCTTTGGTCCTGCGTCCATGGTGATCTGTCTGTATCTTCCTCTTCTGGACCACCTTCCTGGTCCTCATCATCATCTTCTTGCTTTCTCCCTCCTTTTGAATCTTGAGATTCGACACCTTTATTTATTAATGCCGGAAAAAGGGTTGCTGGGTTGAGGTTAGTACATCTTCTGATGGTTACAGTGTTGCACTTAGCAGTGCTACTTTATACTTGGTCAGCCTTGCTGCTGACAGGTGTTTGATTCTTGCTTGTTGAAGCTTCTCTGTACCTGCATGTTGTACCTGGATGATAAGCTCATGATTCAGCACTCTTGTCCTCTTCTAGGACTGCTGCTGTGGCCACTGCTCTGGTGCAAGTGGGTGCTCCTTGAGTAATGTTGTCAAGCTTGCTTGAGTGGTAGGTAACTGGTCTTTGCCTCAGTCCATATTTTTGCGTGAGGACTCCCATGCATGGCCTCCTTCTTCTATAGTCAGGTAGTCCTAGGGCCGGAGATGAGGCAATTGCTGCTTTTAATTGTTCAATTGCTTCATTCATCTGTTGCTGTGTAGGATGTGGGTCCTCCCTCCCTTTCAGTGTTGTCATACAATGCTTGCATGTAGACTGGTGCTAGAGGTATCCATTCTCTGTAGTATCCCACTATGCCCAGGAATGATCATCTGACTTGCTTGACACTAGTTGGCATCTTAGCTTGCATTATGAATTTCTTTTTCTCTTCTGTTAGATGTTGGGTACCTTGAGTGTCCTAGCAAGATTATCTTTTGCTTTGCTAGCTGCAATTTCTCCTTTCAAGGCTCTGCAGTCTTGTTCTTCCAGAAACTTCAATAAGGACACTGTCTCTTCTTGGTACTTCTTTCAGTTGTGGTGGCAATGAGCAGGTCATTCACATACTGTATTAGCTGTGTGTCTTCTGGGTAGAGGGGTCTCCATGCTTGTAATATCGTATACATGGCTTCAGTGAAATCACTTGGTGATGTGGCCCCTCCCTGGGGCAGTCTCGTCTAGCAGTATTGCTTACCTTCTTCCACAACTGATACTGCGGGAACGAGCCAATACTGAACTTCTGTTCCAACTTGCTTCTAAATGGTTCTGCACCTCCTTTGATAAGTTGCTGGAAAACTCAACTTCTGCTGGGGTGTACTGTATTCTCGCTTGGATAAGCTTCAGTACATTGTGTCCCAGCAAAGTCACTGGACATGTACTTAAGGTCAAGAACTGAACTGGTATTGGTGACTGTAGTTCTTGCATCTCCTGTCCCTTCAAGTGTTTCTGATGTCATTAGTTCTTTTGGTACCTCCTTCTGCTGTCTTCTGCATCTGCTGGCTCCAATATTTATTAGACAGAAACGACCTTCTCCAGTGGGCAAGGTGACTGGACCATACCTTCTGTTGTTTCTTCTGGAGACATTATGTTCACTGGGAGGTACCTGAAGAAGCCTGTACTTCATATTGGCAGAAGAAGCATCATTTATTTGCCTTCTGGTTCTTCTGTCTTGTTCCTTAGTTCTTGCTTTAACTCTGGAGCTGCTGGTGCTCCAAATCTTGTGATCATGGCATCACCTCTGTAATCTTGCCATGTAATACTGACCACTGTCAGATGCCTTTTGTTTGTCTTTCTTAAAACAGACTTTCTTTTAGTCTTCAACCTTTCATGCGACCTTCATATTGATTCTCAACTTTTCTTTTTCCAATCACCTCTCTTTATGATCCATCTATTATCCTACATACGTTTTCCTTTCTTCACTTGCCCTACATACTTTTCCCTTTCTTCACTTGCATATCTTTAAAAAAAAAAAACGCACTGGAATATGCGCCATGCAGCTATTGATAGTAACAATGGTGGTCATTCCGAGTTGTTCGCTCTGTAAATTTCTTCGCATCGCAGCGATTTTCCACTTTGTGCGCATGTGCAATGTCCGCACTGCGACTGCGCCAAGTAAATTTGCTATGCAGTTAGGAATTTTACTCACGGCATTACGAGGTTTTTTCTTCGTTCTGGTGATCGGAGTGTGATTGACAGGAAGTGGGTGGTTCTGGGCGAAAACAGGCCGTTTTATGGGTGTGTGCGGAAAAACGCTACAGTTTCTGGGAAAAACGCGGGAGTGGCTGAAGAAACGGAGGAGTGTCTGGGCGAACGCTGGGTGTGTTTGTGACATCAAACCAGGAACGACAAGCACTGAACTGATCGCAGATGCCGAGTAAGTCTGGAGCTACTCAGAAACTGCTAAGAGGTGTGTATTCGCAATTTTGAGAATCGTTCGTTCACAATTTTGATAAGCTAAGATTCACTCCCAGTAGGCGGCGGCTTAGCTTGTGCAAAGCTGCTAAAAGCAGCTTGCGAGCGAACAACTCGGAATGACCACCAATATCTTTGCCTATAACAAATATATTCTACTCTTAGTCTTTTCCCTTTGTGACAACCTTGTCACAAAACAAAAATTGTTTGTTATATGGGCAAATAACCTTTAGGTAACTACAGGATCATAAAATAAAGGCCATAAAAGTTTAAAACCAATGCCGTTGGTTGGAATGTCTGATTAATTTCCCCCTGCATCAAAACTGCATTACAAAACTTTTAGTATTTCAAATAATAGCAAAGTACCGTAATAATGAGTACTATGCTACTGTCTTCAGCTACCTAACAGCTGAGAATTCCTTTCTTCTAAACCAAAACTAAAATACACATTGCACACATGCAAAACGACCCATAAGAACATACAAATCTGCATAATTATGCGTGATCACCTCTTAATATAATTTGCCGTAGCATTTTCTATGTAGTTAAACTTACTACTTCTTCTTTATCTTTAAAACCTTACAAGGCATTTAGAAATAAAGTGCCAATTGTTTTTTTAATGCAACTTTTGCTTACTATCATATCATACATATTTTGCAGTCAAAAACATTTTACATCCATGTGTATGTACCTATTACAGTATGCTCTTTCACGTAGAAGCATTTATCTATACATACTGTTCCTGTTTTTTTTACAACAAAGGATGAAATATTGTTCTTTTGGCCAAGTTTTTACAGTGTCAGAACCCCCCCCCCCCCTCTCTTTTTTTTATTTTTTTTTATTAATCCAGTGTTTGTTGTTTGCTTCAAATCTCCTTCATTTGTCAGCCATTTCCTTCCTCTGGGAAGTTTGCCCCTTAAGAAAAATTGCACCAATACCATGAGGTGCCTGTTTCTCCCTAGCACTGATCTTCAGGGGCTCACTATTATGCAGTCCCTTCACGTGATTGATCAGTTCACTTTTGCTAAATCCTTCTGGGCCGCACCTTTACTTCTACTGCGCAGTATCAAAAACCAAAAGTCAGTGCTTCTCAGTTTAAAAGACCTGCTCTTTCAAACATTACTCTTAAGTGTTTATTTACAGGGAGATTCTATACCAACAATCAAAGGGTCAAATGAAGCAAACACTCTGGATCTTAATCTCTGACACAGCAAACCAAAATACTGACATGACTCTACCTAGTCCACAAAGACCTCTTTAACCACTGAGCCATAAGTTTTTTTTTATATATGAATCATATTACCTTTGTCAATAATAGCTTTAACGTCTTCCAACAATGTTAATGTCTTTGAATCAGCCAGGAATACATTTTAAGTGACAAAAAGATTTAGTATACTTTTCTATGAAAAACTGATACCGCTATTACCAAACCTTGTATGTTAAATCTCAACTGCAGTTTCCTTATATTAAAAGAGACACACAGTCCCTGGCTGTATGTGTCCCGTACACCCTGGACCGTCATATCTGAGCCTTCTTTCTATTGACTGTGACTTGCACTTAGGGCAAAGATACCCGAACTCCCTTTCCATTGAGTCCATATTACCCTTATATCATGAAACTCTTAATTTGACCTCAGAAGGTTACCTTATTTGTCTACAAAATATACTGGATTAAAAAAGGCTTAGTATGTGAGTGTTCAATGTTTTAACCTAATTTTATGCCATCTGGTTAAACGCTATTTATAATCAGTAGAATTTCCTTCACTAACTATAACTCTGGGACCAAGGGGTGAGGATGACAAAGACTTAGAACAAACCACTTGATAGGTTCCTGGTATATAATTAACAGGTAATTTATCTAGACAATACAGAAATTTATCACCAACAAATGTTTCTATTATTTCTTTATCGATATGTCAACCCACAATTGCAGCAAAACCTGTTTCAATGGTACCAACAATACTAAAATCACTCTTTTGTAATGTACCTTTAAATTCACAATAATCAGACTCTATAATAGGATTATACCACAGAAATATTGAGCATTTGCAATTCTGACATGTCATTTAAAAATAAAACCACATTTTCCTTGCAAGTGAAACTGAAACTTGTGTACGTATGTTATCAGAAAAAACACAGAACAGAAACATAACAAAAATGTGCACCTTTTAAACAGACAAAACGGGTTAAAAAAATAATCACGTATAGCTTACCTGCCTATGGATAAACAGTCTGACGGGCAGTATACACAGACTGAGAGAGTAATCAAGATGAAGTTCAAGCTTTTAGATTAATCACCCCAGGGATTTTGTCAGTGTCTGCATATGGCCATCAGTCGTGTTGTCATCCACCAGCGGCAGCTGTCCGTGATCGGGGACAATAGCCCCCAAGTATTGTTGGAGACAGTGGCGGAACTAGCGAGCGGTGGGCCCAGGTGCGACAAAATGCTTTGGGCTCCCCCCCCCCCCCCACATCCCATCCAAGTCCACCCCCTCACCCCTGGAGAGGATCTGGTGAGGGGGACCTGCTCAGGGAAGTGGATACCTAGCAACAGTGCTGTAACTAGACATTTTAGCACTGTGTGCAAGAAACGGCATCAGAGCCCCACCGCTGCATGCAAAACAGGGGCAGTGCGCGCCATAGGCGCGCGCAAAAATACATAGTGGCGTGGCTTCGTGGGGAAGGGGTGTGGTCACAAAATAATACCAATTCATAAAACGGTGCACAGTAGTCTCCATTATTCAAATTACGCTGCACAGTAGCACCACTACACCAGGTAGAGACCCTTTTACACCTTACAGCGGACAGATTCCTCTTTTTACACATTACGGCAGACAGCGTCCCCTTTTTACACATTACGGCAGACAGCGTCCCCCTTTTTACACATTACGGCAGACACCGTGCACTTTTTACACATAACGGCAGACAGCGTTCCCTTTTTACACATAACGGCAGACAGCATGCCCTTGTTACACATAGCGGCAGACAGCGTACACTTTTTACACATAACGGCAGACAGCGTGCCCTTGTTAAACATAGCGGCAGACAGCGTACGCTTTTTACACATAACGGCAGACAGCGTCCCCCTTTTTACACATTACAGCAGGCAGATTCCCCCTTTTTACACATAGCGGCAGGCAGATTCCCCATTTTTACACATAGCGACAGGCAGTCCTCCATCTTTACACATTGCGGCAGGCAGATTCCCCCTTTTTACACATTGCGGCAGGCAGATTCCCCATTTTTACACATTGCGGCAGGCAGATTCCCCCTTTTTACACATAGCGGCAGGCAGTCCCCCATTTTTACACATAGTGGCAAGCAGATTCCACCTTTTTACACATTGCGGCAGGCAGATTCCCCCTTTTTACACATTGCGGCAGGCAGATTCCCCCTTTTTACACATAACGGCAGGCAGTCCCCCATTTTTACACATAGCGGCAAGCAGATTCCCCCTTTTTACACATTGTGGCAGGCAGTCCCCCATTTTTACACACTGCAGCAGACAGTCCCAAGAAAGAAAGAAAGAAAGAAAGAAAGAAAGAAAGAAAGAAAGAAAGAAAGAAAGAAAGAAAGAAAGAAAGAAAGATGAATTATACATACCCTCTCCGCTGGCTCAGGCTCCTCGGTGCAGCTTGACGATTCAGGAGAGAAGGAGGAGGAGGGAGGTGGAGGAGGGAGCCGCAGCAGCGCTGTGTTATTGGTGGAGGTGCTGCTGCTGCTGCCCCTCTGCTTCACTATAGGTTGTTCTCGGAAGACAGCCTATAGTGAAGCAGAGGGGCATCAGCGCCTCCAGCAGTAACAAAGCGCTTCTGCGGCTACCTCCTCCTCCTTCCCCCATACCGCTGCTCCTCTCCTCTCCGGGCAGCTGTGCGCTGCGGGCAGAAGTTGCCCGCAGCGCACAGCGGCATGTAATGAGTCAGTTTGACTCATTACATGATTTGGGCCCCTGGACAGAGGCGGGCCCCAGTGCAACGCACTGGTTGCACTGGCGGTAGTTCCGCCTCTGGTTGGAGATAAAAATCTTCTCCTATATTAGGTTCCTTTGGTTGTCTGTTTAAATACCTGTAACCAATCGATTGGGAGACTCAATCAGACGACATCACGCTTGCTTATGTTGATAAGAATGAGCCCGAAGCAGTTTATTTTCTAGGGGTTCTTATAGGCATACACAGGAATTTGTTACACATCACAAAACATAAGCATAAGCGTCATTTCTCACACATAGAAATTATGAGACATTACAATCCTTGAGAGTCAGTCTATAGACACTGTTCCCAAAACATTACTGTCCTCAAAACATCACTGTTCTCAAAACATGTTCCAGGAGATAAGTGATTAGCTTAACCTTGATTCTCAGAGGATTTTCTCTCTAACTAATAAAATGTCAGCATTACTTAGAACCTTAAAGCAAAAGTGTTTCTTTATATTCAGACAAAATGGCTACTGTGATACAAGATGGCTGAAAACTACTTTAACATAATGCTGTCTTTCTCACTTGCTTGGAAGGTCAGCATAATTCATAAAAACTATTATTAACTAATGATTGTCTTCAACAAAACTATTAAATATTTCTCTTCCTAACAGCTAGTTATCTTACCCGACATTCTATAATTTATATAATGATAATACTATATCACTGTGTTTCTTTAAATAATTTGCCATTTTATTTCAAATTTTACTAGGTGCTTTTATCATTGTTGCTTGTTTGTTACTTTCAGCCAAACACAAATTTCAATTCCCCCTTTTGGCAATTTGGACACATGAAACCAATCCACTAAAACCATACTGTCATCCATCTGGTCAATTCAAAACTTCTCAATAACATTCACCAAAGGCAGCAGTCGATGCTCATAGTATATAGAGAAGTGTGCTTCTGAAAAAAGGAAGTGCTAGAAATGACAGCTTTGAACTGCTGCAGCAGCGTATGACCTTCAATCCTACATTATCTGCTACCAAATTTTTGGATGAGTTATGTTGCAGTGTTTCTCTCAAAGTGCTGTCTTAGGTCCAGTAACATAGGGCCCAGTGGCGGAAATACCGCCGGTGCATTGCACCGAGGCCAATGGTAATGAAGGGGCCCACCGCCGATGATATTAGCTGTACTATTAATGAGTCTGTGACTCATTATAGTAGGCTGGCCATCCAGATACTCCAGTCACGTACCCAATGAGGCGGCAGCCGGATCGTAGGAGAGAAGGTGACGGTCCCTTACCTTATGGAGCAGCTATTGCAGGACCAGGCATGCCGCCATCTTCCCCAGCCCACCCCCTTCTTCCCAGCTCCTTTGCTTCTATAGAGCCTGGCCTGCTCCTTTATGTCCCCTCAGCCCACCCCCTAAGTGATGATGGGGCCCTGCAGTGACAGGAGAAGATCCAATGTGCACACCCCTGGCACTCACTAGGCAAAAGGGACTGCTGGCTACAAAGAGAAGGGATGCAATGCAACCTGGATAGAGCACTGTTTCCTGGGGATCTTCCTGTCTCTGTAGAACCAGCTGCTGCTCATCCTCCCCAGTTCTCCCATTTTCCATGTCCGTCTTGCTCCATGGGTCACACGGCGCAGCGACAGCCGGCCCTCCACATCCTGGGGACAACACAACTGTATGCATAGGGCAAAGCCCACCCCATCATCCTCCTCAGCCTGCCCCCTTCTTCCCCTGTACCCTGCTCCCTCACTTCCATAGGATCAAGCCCACCCATTCATCCCTCAGCCCACCCCCTTCTTCCCCTCATCCTGCCTCCTTCTTTCCCTCTGCCCTGCTCTTTCTCGACCTGAGGACCAGGTGTGCCCCTACTTCCACTTCGCCCTGCTGCCCTTGTTCTACTTTGGCACTCCATTTGACAGAGGAGGACCTTATGGTAAGTTCATGTGGAGGGGGAAACTGGAATGTTTTAATGTTGTTGTTAGGAATGTAGTTCAGTACAATTATGTAGTGTGGCATGTAGGGGGGGTGCAGCATAGTGATGTAGTGTGGTGTGTAGGGGGTATAGCATAGTGCGGTGTGTAGGTGGTGTAGCATAGTGATGTAATGTGGTGTGTAGGAGGGTGTAGCATAGTGCGGTGTGTAAGGGGTGGAGCATAGTATGGTGTGTAGTGGGGTGTAGAGTAGTGCGGTGTGTAGGGGGGGTGCAGCATAGTGATGTAGTGTGGTGTGTAGAGGGTATAGCATAGTGCGGTGTGTAGGTGGTGTAGCATAGTGATGTAATGTGGTGTGTAGGAGGGTGTAGCATAGTGCGGTGTGTAAGGGGTGGAGCATAGTATGGTGTGTAGTGGGGTGTAGAGTAGTGCGGTGTGTAGGGGGGTGGTGTAGCATAGTGATGTAGTGTGGTGTGTAGGGGGGTGTAGCACAGTGCGGTGTGTAGGGGGTGTAGCGTAGTAATGTAATGCGGTGTGTAGGAGGGTGTAGCGTAGTGCGGTGTGTAAGGGGTGGAGCATAGTATGGTGTGTAGTGGGGTGTAGAGTAGTGCGGGGTGTAGGGGGGTGGTGTAGCATAGTGATGTAGTGTGGTGTGTAGGGGGTATAGCATAGTGCGGTGTGTAGGTGGTGTAGCATAGTGATGTAATGTGGTGTGTAGGAGGGTGTAGCGTAGTGAGGTGTGTAAGGGGTGGAGCATAGTATGGTGTGTAGTGGGGTGTAGAGTAGTGCGGTGTGTAGGGGGGTGGTGTAGCATAGTGATGTAGTGTGGTGTGTAGGGGGGTGTAGCATAGTGCGGTGTGTAGGGGGTGTAGCGTAGTAATGTAATGCGGTGTGTAGGAGGGTGTAGCATAGTGCGGTGTGTGAGGAGTGTAGCATAGTATGATGTGTAGGGGGGTGTCAAGTAGTGCGGTGTGTTGGGGGTGTAGCGTAGTGATGTAGTGCAACGTATGGGGGAATATAGCACAGTGATGTAGTGTTTGTTATGATTCCCGTACTCCAGACCAGAGGAGATCTTATGGCAGAGGTCTGAGTACTGGAACGATATACTGGTTGTGGGAGCAGGAGAGCCTAGTAACCCCTGGCGCCCTAACTCCGTTGTCTCGCCCGTGTTATCAGAAATCCCCTGCGAGACTATGGTTGCTTGAGCCCATGGCAGCCGCGTTCGAAGGGCGGATTATGTCTGCCCAACCCCGATGCCCCCTCAGGTCTTAATGGGAGACAAAGGGAAATCCGAGACAGGGTGATAACAAGGGGCCCTCTGACTAAGCAACCAGGCCAGGGGTTACAAGCTAACTAACTAAACCAAAAAGTATGTGCGGACTAGCCGCCAGGGAAAAGGACAACCAAAGATCCACTGATCCGTAACTCCTATCCAGCACCGCTGGATACCAGAGTGGATCAGGGGGAGCGGAATCCTCCGCAAAAGCTCCAGAACACAAAGATACAAAATAATAACAGTAAGCGGTCAAGCCGCAACACACGGCTACGCCGCGACTCACGGACACCACAGGATGTTAAAGGTGCTCGGTCAGACTCCAGGAACAGATGACAATTTCCGAGTACAAGATCACTGAGGACAGGAACAACCGGATTGAGCAGGACTGGAAACTCTCTGTAACCAACACAGGCAAACAGGAAGCTATCACCGGCGTCTGTGAGAAGTCCAAAGGGTGCTTATAACTGTGAGCTCCCCAATCAGGAGCCAGACTGGGTAATCACAAGTAATGCCGTGCAGCTTGCATGCTGCACGGCCAGCACACCATTATACAATTAGAAAAGACCCAGCAACGGGGAACGCGGCCCGAACGTGGCGTCCCCGTTGCTAGGGTCTGAGCGGCTCCGTGCGCCCGGCGTCCAGCGTTGCCAGGGAGCCGGCGGCTGTACGCGCACGGCGTCCCTGGTTGCTAGGCGCCGGGCCGCACCGACGAGCGGACCCCGGCGCCTAACAGTACCCCCCCCCTTGAGGAGGGGTCAAGGAACCCCTAAAGCCCGGTTTCCGAGGAAATTCTCGAAAAAATGCCCTCTTGAGCCTCGGGGCATGGAGATCCTTATCCAGGACCCAAGACCTTTCTTCTGGACCATAACCTCTCCAATGCACCAAAAAATAAAGCCGACCCCGGGACAACTTGGAATCGAGAACCTTCTCCACCAAGAACTCCTGCTGACCCTGTACAACTATTGGTGATCTCCCCTGAGATATCTTACGAGGAAATCTACTGGACGAAACATATGGTTTCAGCAATGAGCAATGGAAAGTATTTCCGATCCGTAAAGTTTTTGGTAAACGTAACCGGAAGGCAACTGGATTGACTTTTTTGATAATGTGAAATGGTCCAATAAATTTAGGACCCAATCTGGCTGAGGTTTGTCGAAGTTTAATGTTGCGAGTCGACAACCACACCCTATCTCCTACTTTAAAAGTGCACGGCCGCCGGAGCCTGTCAGAAAATCTCTTTTCCTGAAATGCCGCTTTTCTGAGAGCCAGGTGCACTTTTCTACAAATGAGCCTAAGATGAGAGGTCAAGGTCAGTGAGGAGACAGAGGAATGTTGAAAAAAGGAATTAGCTCTGGGGTGAAAACCAAAAACTGCAAAAAATGGAGACACATTGGTGGAGGAATGACAGGCATTATTGTAAGCGAACTCCGCCAATGGAAGAAACTCAGACCAGTCATTTTGGAGTTTGGCCGAGTACAACCGCAAATATTGTTTTAGTGATTGATTAACTCGCTCAGTCTGCCCGTTGGATTGAGGATGGTAGCCTGACGTTAAAGATAATTTCATCTTCAATGAGACACAAAAAGATTTCCAAAACTGTGCAATGAATTGTGGACCCCGATCGGAAACAATATCAGTGGGTAACCCATGGAGTCTGAAAACATGGCGGAGGAACAAGACTGCCAATCCCTGGGCAGATGGCAATCGGGGAAGAGCAATGAAATGGGCCATTTTACTAAAACGGTCCACTACCACCCATATGACTCGGCATCCGGCTGACAGAGGGAGGTCCACCACAAAATCCATGGAGATATGAGACCATGGCCTAAGAGGAACATTCAAGGGCATAAGCTGACCGATAGGCAAAGAACGGGGAACTTTATGCTGTGCACAGACCTGACACGAAAAAACAAACTCCTTAATGTCTTTGGAAAGACCAGGCCACCATACTGAGCGGGAGACTAATTCCAAAGTCTTAGCGATTCCCGGATGCCCGGCAACTTTGCTATCATGAAACTCCGTCAAAACAGTTGCTCTCAAAAACTCAGGGACAAAAAGACGACCAGCAGGAGTATTTCCAGGAGCCTGATGTTGAAGCAGCTTTAACTGGGTAAATAAATCCTGTGTGAGGCCTGCCCGAATGACTGAAGACGGAAGTATGGGAGTAACAGGACTGTTGTCTTGAACTGGAAGAAAACTGCGTGACAGGGCATCTGCCTTGGTATTCTTGGAACCTGGCCTGAAGGTGATAATGAATTTGAAACGAGTAAAAAATAAAGCCCAACGAGCCTGCCGGGCATTCAGTCGTTTAGCTGATTCAATGTATTGAAGATTTTTGTGATCAGTCAAAACTGAAATGATATGAGTCGCTCCCTCAAGCCAATGCCTCCACTCCTCGAAAGCCCATTTAATAGCCAGCAATTCCCGGTTACCAACATCGTAGTTGGATTCAGCAGAAGAGAATTTCCTGGACATAAAGGCACAAGGGTGTAATTCAAGGGAATCCGGATCCTTCTGAGATAGGATAGCCCCTACTCCAACCTCTGAGGCATCAACCTCAACAATGAAAGGCAATTCTGGGTTGGGGTGTCTGAGGACAGGGGCTGAGACAAAGGCTCGTTTCAAGGCCTGAAAAGATAGCTCGGCTTCACGTGACCAATTGGTAGGATCCGCTCCCTTCTTAGTCAGTGCCACAATGGGAGCAACTAGGTCAGAGAAGGAGTGAATAAATCTTCTATAGTAGTTCGCAAACCCTAAAAAGCGCTGAATTGCTTTTAAGTTGGTGGGTTGCGCCCAACTAAGGATGGCTTGGAGCTTTTTTGGTTCCATACGGAATCCCCGAGGGGAAATAATGTATCCTAAAAAGGATACCTCCGTGACATGAAATTCACACTTCTCCAGCTTGGCATATAGGTGATTTTCACGTAATTTTTTTAGAACCTGACGCACCTGGGTAACATGTTGTTCTACAGAGTCAGAATAAATCAAAATATCGTCTAAGTAGACTACAACGAATTTTCCAAGAAATTCACGGAGCACATCGTTAATGAGATCCTGGAAAACTGCCGGAGCGTTAGACAGGCCGAATGGCATAACCAGATACTCATAGTGGCCTGACTGAGTACTGAATGCCGTTTTCCACTCATCCCCTGACTTGATTCTGATGAGGTTATATGCTCCTCTCAGGTCAATCTTAGAAAAAATCACAGCCGAACGTAGCTGATCAAAGAGGACAGAGATCAGTGGCAGAGGGTAAGTATTTTTTACTGAGATTTTATTCAAGGCTCTAAAGTCAATGCAGGGTCTGAGTGAACCATCCTTCTTCTCTACGAAGAAGAAGCCTGCACTTAAAGGGGATTTAGATGGCCTGATAAATCCTTTCCCTAGGCTTTCTTTAACATACTCATTCATGGCCACAGTTTCAGGTCCGGACAATGCATATAACCTTCCCTTAGGCAAAGTGGCACCAGGAATTAGCTCAATAGCACAATCATAAGGCCTATGGGGAGGCAGAATATCCGCATTGCCCTTGGAAAAAACATCAACAAAATCCTGGTATTCCACAGGAATGGGTGCGGGAATGGCAGCAGCTATTCTGATGGGAAGCGTAATACATTCCTTATTACAGATGGTACCCCATTGTGAGATCTCCCCCGACTGCCAATCAATGATGGGATTATGAAAGGCCAGCCAAGGGTGACCCAGAACCACTGGAACTGCTGGGCAATGGGTGAGGAAAAACTCAATTTTTTCAGAATGCAGAGCTCCTACCGAGAGTAGAACAGGAGGTGTACAGAGAGAAATAACCCCATTGGACAAGGGACTCCCATCTAAACCATGCATGGTGATACACCTACCCAAGGCTAACTGAGGAATACCTAAGGTCTTGGCCCATGTCAAATCCATAAAGTTCCCTGCAGCTCCACTGTCCACAAAAACAGAGACCGAGGAACAGAGGCTGCCAAAGGAAACTTTAGCTGGGACTAACAGTGAATTATTTGAGGAGATAAGCTGCAGACCAAAGTGAACCCCCTCACAATTCACTTGGTCGAGACGTTTCCCGACTTGTTCGGACAACTACGGGCAAAATGTCCCTTACCTCCACAGTATAAACAAAGACCAGAATTTTGCCTTCTGGTTCTTTCTTCAGGAGACAGTTTGGAGAGACCTATCTGCATAGGCTCCTCTAAGTCCACAGGGATGGAAAAAACACAAGGAGTTGACCCGACAGATGCTCCTTTTTCAGCCCTCCGCTCTCTGAGCCGACGATCAATCTTAATAGAGAGCTCCATGAGTTTATCGAGAGTCTCAGGAGCGGGATACTGAAGGAGACTGTCTTTTATAGACTCAGATAAGCCGAGGCGAAACTGACTGCGCAGGGCTGGGTCATTCCATCCACAGTCGTTCGACCAACGGCGAAACTCCGTACAATAAATCTCTGCGGGATTCCTACCCTGTCTGAGAGCACGCAACTGACTCTCGGCGGATGCCTTTCTATCAGGGTCGTCATACAATAGCCCTAAAGACTTTAGAAAGGCATCTACAGAAAATAAAGCCGGATCGTCTGTCTTTAAACCAAAAGCCCAGGTCTGAGGATCCCCCTGAAGCAGAGAAATAATAATTCCAACCCGCTGAGCCTCCGTACCTGAGGAGACTGGTCTCAAACGAAAATAAAGTTTACAAGACTCTTTAAAATTAAAAAACTGTTTTCTATCCCCAGAAAAACGGTCAGGCAGATGCATTTTTGGTTCAGGAATGACCCTCGGGGAAGTCCGTAACAGATCTTCCTGTGACCTCACCCGAAGGGACAGATCCTGAACCATCTGAGTAAGCTCTTGAATCTGGCTAACTAGAAGCTGGCCAGGATTTGGCCCGACACCGGTGGGATTCATGAGGCCGACAAATCTCCCAACAGAACAAGGGAAAAATTAACTCCTGTTTAATTTTAAATTTAGTCTGGCCGGTGATAATGTTATGATTCCCGTACTCCAGACCAGAGGAGATCTTATGGCAGAGGTCTGAGTACTGGAAAGATATACTGGTTGTGGGAGCAGGAGAGCCTAGTAACCCCTGGCGCCCTAACTCCGTTGTCTCGCCCGTGTTATCAGAAATCCCCTGCGAGACTATGGTTGCTTGAGCCCATGGCAGCCGCGTTCGAAGGGCGGATTATGTCTGCCCAACCCCGATGCCCCCTCAGGTCTTAATGGGAGACAAAGGGAAATCCGAGACAGGGTGATAACAAGGGGCCCTCTGACTAAGCAACCAGGCCAGGGGTTACAAGCTAACTAACTAAACCAAAAAGTATGTGCGGACTAGCCGCCAGGGAAAAGGACAACCAAAGATCCACTGATCCGTAACTCCTATCCAGGAGTTGGAGCAGGAGCACCGCTGGATACCAGAGTGGATCAGGGGGAGCGGAATCCGCAAAAGCTCCAGAACACAAAGATACAAAATAATAACAGTAAGCGGTCAAGCCGCAACACACGGCTACGCCGCGACTCACGAACACCACAGGATGTTAAAGGTGCTCGGTCAGACTCCAGGAACAGATGACAATTTCCGAGTACAAGATCACTGAGGACAGGAACAACCGGATTGAGCAGGACTGGAAACTCTCTGTAACCAACACAGGCAAACAGGAAGCTATCACCGGCGTCTGTGAGAAGTCCAAAGGGTGCTTATAACTGTGAGCTCCCCAATCAGGAGCCAGACTGGGTAATCACAAGTAATGCCGTGCAGCTTGCATGCTGCACGGCCAGCACACCATTATACAATTAGAAAAGACCCAGCAACGGGGAACGCGGCCCGAACGTGGCGTCCCCGTTGCTAGGGTCTGAGCGGCTCCGTGTGCCCGGCGTCCAGCGTTGCCAGGGAGCCGGCGGCTGTACGCGCACGGCGTCCCTGGTTGCTAGGCGCCTAACAGTGTTGTTACGTAGTATAGCATATGCGGGGATGTAGCGTAGTGATGTAATGTCTAGTGGGGATGTGGGGAACATGCTGCTGTGGTGGTGGGGGGGGTTAGGGAGCAACTGGCGGCGTTTGGGGAACACAAAGAAGCATGTTGGGGAAACACTGCTGTGGAGAGAGCACAGGCACTAATAGCAACTTGTTACTAACTGCTTCTTTTTTCTTTAGCGGGGGGGTGTTAGAGTGTGTGTGTGTGTGTGTGTGTGTCTGGGGGGGGGGGGGGGCGCAAAGCATATTTCTGCACCAGGGTTTACCACTCGCTAGTTCCACCACTGTCCAGTAACATTGACAGACTTCAAACCTTTCCTAACATCCCCAGGGCATACCGCCTTACCCATTATCTCTATAGCCTACCTATGTTTTACTCTTAGAAGCCAGCAGCACAGTGAATCACAGATTATTCACTGTTGAAGTGAGAGGATCTATTGTGTACACCAGTGGTTTCCAAACTGTTATGAATCGCAGCGCCCTATAGTATCAACATTTTTCCCACGGCAACCCTAGGTCATAAGTTTGTTATTGAGAAACTCAGCAAAAATTATTGAATTAAGTAAATTGTAATTAGCTGTCATCCTTGCATTCAGTTATGTGGTGGTAGACTGGGTTGAGCGTCTCTTTGTTCATGTATTTTATGATTGGCAGCCACCATCACTGGTTTTGCTTATCACAATGTTCAAAAACAATTTGATTTGGTACAGGACCACCAACCAGTGGCACCTCTGCAAGTGACCTGCAGGCACGACAAGCACTGGTGTATGCTAAATCAATATGGACCCAATTATCATAAAAATATTATTACCACATTACACAATTTAATTATAATAATGGTCTCTTAATATTTATTTAGTATTATAATGACCTCTTAACAGGTTAATGGTGCCCCCCGAGTATTTAAATTATTATCACTGAAACCTTAATTCATGATTAATGTGCATACCTATTATGTCCTGGTGGGACAGATAGCTCAAAATGTATATGATTGTTTAGCAGGAGTTTTTAGACAAATTGCTGTTAAGTTCGGTCATTCAAAACTGTGGCAAATCACCACACATCACCAGCGATAACAGTTTTAAGCCTCCAAACCTCCTGATAATTGACAGTTGATTTCAAACCAGTTTCATATTGCAGGAACAATCAGTCTTTGATTAATCTCCCCCTTTATGTTATATCCTTATATTGTACTGACTTACTATGGAACTCTTGAATGTGTAAATATTGGAGCAATATATCAATAGCATTATAATTATTATACCTTACATTTATAGTGTCTATGTTACTTCAATATGACAGTGTTGCATGTCTTGTAGCAATCTATAGTGACAGGTCTTATAAATTAATAGAGCATAATCCATGTGCATCAAAACGTTAGTACATTCCACTACATCTCTTGCTTCAGGAGAAACATCTTTTATCATCTTTCACACACTCATACAAATTACCATTTTAATCCTTAAAGCTAAAACCGCACTGAGATAAAAGTGTATCAAATGTTCTGCAACAATGGGGCCTTGTGGAATGCAAGAAATTGGCTTATCAACCGAGCCACAGAGTTATTTCAATGCATTCACAAAGTAACGGTTACATCTCTTGCACAGTTTTAAATCAGTTTCCTGATATAATCTCAACTAGGCGTTTTTGACATCTCTACTTTATTTTACAGAGAAGCTAGTTAAAACCAGATAACAGCCTTTCACTCTTCTACACATTGCATTTTTTCTTCTACGTTGTAAGTACCATTAATTATTTCCTGTTCAAATCCTAATCCCTTCAAGGAAAATGCTAATAAATGGGGTTTCCTGCTGACCTAGATCCCAATTCTAACAGATTCCTTTTTTTGTATTAGTGGCACCATGCTGAAATGATATCCTCTCAGTTAATACATAAAGTATGTTCAATTGTGTAATCGTTTAGTAGTGAAGGTATTACAGATCTAGAATGAATAAAGCAAAACCTTGCATGTACCATGACTTCTTCTGATCTCGACATACACTCCATGCCTTGTGTAGTTTGAATGCAAACATTGGTGACATTTTAATAGAGCATAGTATAGCTTATTACCCCTGACAATTTATCACAGATCCAACAGGTAATTTTTTTGTCTTTACTTCTAATTTCCACAAGGAATTTCTGGTTGGCTTTTTTTTTTTTTTACATTTTTACTTATTTTACTTTAGTCCTTTTTACACTTTTTAGTCTTTAAATTAATGTATATTTATTTAGAAAGTTTGTTAATATATCATTCATTACATGAGTTATTATTGCTTTTAAAGGATTTTTTTTTTAAGTAAGAAAGCCATATTACAAGAATAATTATATATTTTGAAATGTTACAAGGAACAACCAAAATATATAGGCCCGCATCGCAATGAAAATCCGCTTAGTACGCATGCGCAATATTCGCACTGCGACTGCGCCAAGTAATTTAACAATGAAGATAGTATTTTTACTCACGGCTTTTTCATCGCTCCGGCGATCGTAATGTGATTGACAGGAAATGGGTGTTACTGGGAGGAAACACAGCGTTTTATGGGCGTGTGGATGAAAACGCTACCGTTTCCGGAAAAAACGCAGGAGTGGCTGGAGAAACGGGGGAGTGTCTGAGCGAACGCTGGGTGTGTTTGTGACGTCAAACCAGGAACGACAAGCACTGAACTGATCGCACAGGCAGAGTAAGGTTGAAGTTACTCAGAAACTGCAAAGTAGTGTGTAATCGCAATATTGCGAATACATCGGTCGCAATTTTAAGAAGCTAAGATACACTCCCAGTAGGCGTAGGCTTAGCGTGTGTAACTCTGCTAAATTCGCCTTGCGACCGATCAACTCGGAATGAGGGCCATAGTTCCTTTACCACAGGTGTGTGTTTCCCCATATGACCTAAATCAGTTTTTATATTTCTGTAAGTTTATTTTTATTCTATATTTCATAGTCTGCTGTACCTATGTGATTTTTTTCTTGTGACCAACTAATGTTAGCATATTGGATAAAAGCTTTTACTTTGTGAATGATACAGGGAAAATAACGTACACAATTGTGGTTATGCCTTTTACCTGTTTGTAAAAAAACCCTAAACATATAAAACAATTATTGTACAACTTGTGATGTTTATAGGGATGCCAAGTAGGTGTCACTTAGATGACTGAATATTATGATCCTGATACTGGGTTGACTTTACCGCAGTTTACAGTATGCAAAATACACAAAATTGTTTTGAGTATGCCCACAAAGCAGGCTGCGTGAATCTGACAGTTGGGCATAATTTGAATTGAGAAATGATCAACTTATATACTATTAAGAATGTTATATCAGGCCATCAATTTATTACATGTAAAATTGTGTTAAACCATTGATTAAAAACATTCCTGTTCAATAAATATTCCTACCAAGTTACTCAAATGAATCAATAAAAAAAAAAATACCATTGGTATCAACATACAGTATAAGCATTGCACCATAGAGCACTCTCATCAATATCAGTATTGATACAATCTTACTTACACTGGGTACACATTAGATGATATATAGTCTGTTATATCGCTCCGATGCGGGTCATAACGATACATCACCATATCATCTAGCGTGTACCACCAAGCGTGCACTCCCATGGTTCATTTGGTGGAACATCCCTTCGGATGTGCTGCAATCCCGATGCAACGATGGCATGCAGGTGAATGCGGCTGCAAACAGTGTATTACGCAATGACGTGATATAGTGTTCAGTGTGTACGGCACAAAGATATATTGTTATATCAGTCGTGCCGTCGGCTAGAGTACACATCGTCTAATGTGAACCCAGCTTTAGTTCAATCATGTTTGTTTATAGATTGTATTAGGGAATTCCACATGTTTGCACTTGAGGGGCTGGATGGAAAGTGTGCTGAATACTGTAAGGTAGTGGTTCCCAAACTGGGTGCTGTGGCCCCCTGGGGTACTTGCCCTGGTGGTCCAGGACCAACTCAATTTATTTATGGTCAATGTAATAGTCAAAACCAGTGCTTCTGGCTTCCAGTTATAAAATGTGTGGACTAAATGAGCAAATCCTGTCCCTCCCCCCATAACTGAACCTTAGGTTAACATACGGTATAAACACAGTTTACTTAATTTAATATTTTTTTTTACAATATGAAACTTTTGGCCTAGAGGTGCCGTGAAAACCAATTCTGAGATTCTAGGGTACTGTGATTCCAAAAAGTTGAACCACTGCTGTAATATCATGTTTGTATTACTTTGAACAGATATAGACAGGAGATACATTTAGGGTTTCCTAAGCTGTATCATTATCAGGTGCCCAAGGACAGGTGCAAATACATGCCGCAGATGATCACAGTCTCCAGGACTTTCTAATGTCTTCTGACTGGATGAAAGAAAATTCATCTCTGAAGCTGATAGGTATGTGTGTGTGTGTGTGTGTGTGTGTGTGTGTGTGTGTGTGTGTGTGTGTGTTGGCATTGTTTTCTGTACATGAAATGTAATCTGCAGTTCTTTCTGCTGCATAAGAGAGGATTTTTTAAGTTTTATTGAAAATTACTGTAATAACAAATGGTCATTAAACAGACACAACAGATTGTTAAAAGTATGGGCGTCAGTGATGTGACATATGCTTGATGTAAATTGGGTGTATGTGCTACTAGAGCTAATCTGCACCTGTCTTGCGGTGTGTACACCTCAGCATAAAGAAATAACATCCAATATACCTGCAGCTCAGCAACAGGCCCTATCTTATATATAAGATTATTTGATCTGTTTGTTTGTCGGTTCGGTTATGCATTCAGACATCCCTGCACTGATTGAGATGAAACCAATGCGAGGTGGTCCAGTTAGATACTGGCCACGTTTTAGGTGGGTTAGGGTCCCAGTCGGACCTCTCGTTGGTGTACGCTGGAAGAACTTTGACCTGGAGAGCCTATTCTGAGCCTTCCACTGGATGGATTTGGACGAAAACTTCATAGAGTGGTGACATTGGATCCCACAAGACGTACTAGGGGGTTGAGGTCCCAGTCGGACCTCCCGTTGGTGTATGCTGGGCAGAACTGTGACCCAGGGAGCCTGTTCTGGACCTTCCCCTTTATGATGGATTTGGATGAAAACTTTCAGTGTGGTAATATTGGAACCCAGAAGACATATTAGGGAGTTGGGGTACTGGTTGGCACTCCTGTTGTCTTTGACCTGGAAAGCCAGTTCTGGGCCTTCCACAGGATGGGTTTGGATGAAAACTTCACAGAGCGATAGCATTGAGTCCAAGAATACATACTAAAGGGTTGAGGTCCTGGTTGGACCTTCTGTTGCTGTACATTAGGCAGAACTTTGATACAGGAACTATTCTAGCCCTTCCACTGGATGGATTGGGATGAAACCTGTAATAACTGACAGCAATGACCATAATTCAATGCATTGAAATAACTGACTGAAATTACCATAAATCAATGAACTAACAGAGAGAAATGGAGGTAGGAAGACAAAATATATTGTGTACCCAAAAGCCTTGGAATAGCAACATTGATAACAGAAGGAAAACTTTAAACCCATCTCGCAATGTAAAGTGATTATAAAACTGAACATAAAGGAAAGCTGGGGATTAGGGGTACTGGCAACACACCTGTTAGGCGCCGGGGTCCGCGATGTCCTCGCGGCCCGGCGCCTAGCTACTAGGGACGCCGGGCGTGCTAGCCGCCGGGTCCCTAGCAACGCTGGGACGCCGTGCGCGCGTAGCCGCCGGCTCCCTAGCAACGCAGGGACGCCAGGTGTGCTGAGCCGCTCGGACCCTAGCAACGGGGACGCCACGGGCGGACCGCGTTCCCCGTTGCAGGGTCAATCTAAATCAATCACACACACACTTGTCTCTGCTCGTGCAGCCTGGCAGCTGCACGACATGTTGATAATCTGGCTTGGAAAACATCTGATTGGAGGACTCCTTGTTAAATACTTTCTCAGTGCTTCACACAGACGCCGGTAATAGCTTCCTGCATGCTGCTTAGGTTTGCTGAACGTCTGTTCCAGTCCTGCTGTCTCCGGTCATTCCTGTCTTCTGAGTTCCTGAATCTTGGAGTTGTCATCTCATCCCAAGAAGTCTCTGGTCCTCTATTGTCCGCCACGGTCGCCAGAGAATCTCGTGTGGTGTTCGTGAGTTGCAGCTCTGCCGTGTGCTGCGGCTCAGCCCGCTTTATTTTTGTATTCTGTTTCGGAGCATTTGCGGAGGGTTCCGCTTCCACAAGTCCTCTCTGGAACTCGGCGGTGCCGGGTAGGAGAGTGGACAAGTGGGTATTTTGGTTGTCCTTTTCCCTGGCGGTTTTTCCGCACATATTCTAGTTTAAGTTAGCTTGTAGCCCCTGGCCTTGTTGCTGAGTTAGAGGGCCCCTTGTTATCACCCTGTCTCGGATTTCCCTTTGTCCCCCATTAAGACCTGAGGGGGCATCGGAGTTGGGCAGACGTAATCCGCCCTTCAAACGCGGCTGCCATGGGCTCAAGCAACCATAGTCTCGCAAGGGATTTCTGACAGCACGGGCGAGACAACGGAGTTAGGGGGCCAGGGGCTATTTTCCATTCCCGCTTCCTTTCCCAGCATTACGTTCCAGTGCTCAGGTCCTTGTTATAAAATCTCCTCAGACCAGAGTGCTGGAATCATAACATTATTACCGGCCCAAAACCAAAACTTAAAATTAAACGGGGTTTAATTTTTTCTCATTCAGTTTTTGTGAGAGTTTATCGGCCTCATGAATCCGTCAGGTTTAGGGCCTAATCCCGGTCAGCTCTTAGTAAACCAGATTCAAGAACTTACTCAGATGGTTCAGGATCTTTCTCTTCGGGTGAGATCGCAGGAAGATCTTTTGCGAGCCTCCCCGAAGGTAGTCCCTGAACCAAAGATGCATTTGCCCGACCGTTTTTCCGGTGATAGAAAATAATTTTTTAATTTTAAAGAATCCTGTAAACTTTATTTTCGTTTAAGACCAACATCCTCTGGTAATGAATCTCAGCGGGTTGGGATTATTATTTCTTTACTCCAGGGGGATCCTCAGACCTGGGCATTTGGTTTAAGAGCAGAGGATCCTGCGTTGTTATCTGTAGACGCCTTTTTTAAGTCTTTAGGGCTCTTGTATGATGACCCAGATAGAGAGGCGTCCGCTGAGAGTCAGCTGCGCGCTCTCAAACAAGGAAGAAATCCTGCGGAGGTTTATTGTACCGAATTTCGCCGTTGGTTGAACGACTGTGGCTGGAATGACCCTGTCTGCGCAGTCAGTTTCGCCTCGGTTTATCTGAATCTATAAAAGACAGCCTCCTCCAGTACCCCGCTCCTGAGGCTCTCGATAAACGCATGGAGCTTGCTATAAAGATTGATCATCGTCTCCGAGAGCGGAGGGCTGAAAGAGGAGCATTTGTAAGGTCTAGTCCTTGTGTATATTCCATTCCAGAGGACGTTGAGGAGCCCATGCAGATGGGTCTCTCCCGGCTGTCTCCTGAAGAAAAAACCAGAAGACAAAATTCCGGTCTTTGTTTATACTGTGGTTGTAAGGGACATTTTGCTCGTAATTGCCCGAACAAGTCGGGAAACGCTTTGACCAAGTGAATTGTGAGGGGGTTCACTTTGGTCTGCAGCTTATCTCCTCGAGCAACTCTCTCTTAGTCCCTGTTAAAGTTTCCTTTGGCTGCCTCAGTTCTTTGGTGTCGGCTTTTGTCGACAGTGGAGCTGCAGGAAACTTTATGGATTTAACTTGGGCTAAGGCCTTAGGCATTCCGCAGTTACCATTAGATAGATGTATCACCATGCACGGCTTAGATGGGGGTCCGCTTTCTAATGGGATAATTACTCACCGTACACCTCCAGTAGTACTTACCGTAGGAGCCTTACATTCCAAAAATATTGAATTTTACCTTACACATTGCCCGGCAGTTCCTGTTGTTCTGGGTCACCCTTGGCTGGCCTTTCATAATCCCACCATTGATTGGCGGTCCGGGGAGATTTCCCAATGGGGTACATTTTGTGCTAAGGAATGTATTTCGTATCCAGTCAGAGTTGCAGCAATCATTCCAGAGCTCATTCCTGTGGAATACAAAGATTTTGCCGATGTCTTCTCTAAAGGCAATGCGGACATTCTGCCTCCCCATCGGCCTTATGATTGTACAATTGAGCTAGTTCCAGGTGCCACTTTGCCAAAGGGGAGATTATATGCTTTGTCTGGGCCAGAAACAACGGCCATGAATAATTATATTCAGGAAAGCTTAAAGAAGGGATTTATTAGACCATCAAAATCTCCTTTAAGTGCAGGTTTTTTCTTTGTGGAGAAAAAAGATGGCTCGCTTAGACCATGCATTGATTTTAGAGCCCTGAATAAGATCTCCGTTAAAAACACCTATCCTTTGCCGTTGATTTCTGTACTTTTTGATCAGTTACGTTCTGCTGTGATTTTTTCTAAAATTGACCTTAGAGGAGCTTACAACCTCATCCGATTTAAATCTGGGGATGAGTGGAAGACGGCTTTCAGCACTCAGTCGGGTCACTACGAATACCTGGTGATGCCGTTCGGCCTGTCTAACGCTCCGGCAGTTTTTCAAGACCTTATTAACGATGTGCTCCGTGACTTCCTAGGGAAATTCGTGGTCGTTTATTTAGACGACATCTTGATTTTTTCTGAATCGATGGAACAACATGTTACCCAGGTGCGTCTGGTTCTTCAAAAGTTACGTGAGAATCATTTATATGCCAAGCTCGAGAAGTGTGATTTTCACGTCACGGAAGTATCTTTTTTAGGGTACATAATTTTTCCTCAGGGATTTTCCATGGAACCAAAGAAGCTCCAGGCCATCCTTAATTGGGCGCAACCCACTAATTTAAAAGCAATTCAGCGCTTTTTAGGGTTTGCAAATTATTATAGAAGGTTCATTCATTCTTTTTCTGACCTGGTTGCTCCCATAGTAGCTCTGACAAAGAAAGGGGCGGATCCTACCAACTGGTCGCATGAAGCCGAATTGTCCTTCCAGGCCTTGAAACAAGCCTTTGTCTCGGCTCCAGTCCTCAGACATCCTAATCCGGAATTGCCTTTTGTTGTGGAGGTTGATGCCTCAGAGGTTGGACTGGGGGCTGTCCTTTCTCCAGAGGATCCGGAGACTCTGGAGTTACATCCTTGTGCCTTTATGTCCAGGAAATTTTCCTCCGCTGAATCCAACTTTGACGTTGGTAATCGGGAGTTACTGGCGGTGAAATGGGCTTTCGAGGAGTGGAGGCATTGGCTGGAGGGAGCCAAACATACTATTTCGGTTTTGACTGACCATAAGAACCTGCAATATATTGAGTCAGCTAAACGGCTTAATGCTCGGCAGGCACGTTGGGCATTATTTTTTACTCGTTTCAGGTTTATAATTACTTTCAGGCCTGGTTCCAAGAATACTAAAGCTGATGCCCTGTCACGTAGCTTTCTCCCGGTTCATAATAGCAATCCTGTTGTTACCTCCATACTTCCATCTTCGGTCATCCGGGCAGGCCTCACACAGGATTTATTTACCCAGTTAAACCAGCTTCAACACCAAGCTCCTAGACTTACTCCTGCTGGTCGTCTTTATGTCCCTGAATTTTTGAGAGCCACTGTTTTAACTGAATTTCATGACAGCAAAGTCTCAGGGCATCCGGGAATCACTAAGACATTGGAGTATGTCTCTCGCTCAGTGTGGTTGCCTAGTCTTTCTAAAGACGTTAAGGAATTTGTTCATTCATGTTAGGTTTGTGCACAGCATAAGGTTCATCGTTCGTTGCCTATCGGGCAACTCATGCCTTTAGCTGTTCCTCTCAGGCCATGGTCTCATATTTCCATGGATTTTGTGGTTGACCTTCCCCTTTCAGCCGGATTCCGAGTCATTTGGGTGGTAGTGGACCGTTTTAGTAAAATTGCTCTTCCCCGATTGCCTTCTGCTCAAGGGTTGGCAGTTTTGTTCCTCCGCCATGTGTTCAGGCTTCATGGGTTGCCCACTGATATTGTTTCTGATCGGGGTCCACAATTCATCGCACAATTCTGGAAATGTTTTTGTGCTTCATTGAAGATGACACTGTCTTTAACATCTGGTTACCACCCACAGTCTAACGGGCAAACCGAACGAGTCAACCAGTCATTGAAACAATATTTGCGTCTGTATTCAGCCAAACTCCAGAATGATTGGTCTGAGTTTCTCCCTTTGGCTGAATTTGCTTACAATAACTCTTGTCATTCCTCCACCAAAGAGTCTCCGTTCTTTTCAGTTTTTGGTTTTCACCCCAGAGCCAATTCTTTTTTTCATCATTCTCCAGTCTCCTCGCTAACCTTGACCTCCCGTCTCAGAACAATTTGGAAAAAAAGTGCACCTTGCTCTCAGAAAAGCGGCCTTCTGAGAGAATACATTTTCTGACAGGCTCCGACGTCCTTGCACTTTTAAGGTGGGAGATAAGGTGTGGTTGTCGACTCGCAACATCAGGCTTCGACAATCCTCGGCTAGACTGGGACCCAAATTTATTGGACCGTTTCTTATTATTAAGAAGGTCAACCCAGTTGCCTTTCGGCTACGATTACCAAGATCTCTTAAAATTGGAAATACTTTTCATTGTTCCCTGTTGAAACAATACGTTCCTTCCAGTAGATTTCCTCGGAGGATCTCTCAGGGTAGATCTCCAGTGGATGTACGGGGACAACAGGAATTCTTGGTAGAGAAAGTTCTTGACTCTAAATTGTCCCGGGGTCGACTTTATTTTTTAGTTCACTGGAAAGGCTATGGTCCGGAGGAAAGGTCTTGGGTCCTGGATAAGGATCTTCATGCCCCTAGGCTCAAGAGGGCATTTTTTCGAGAATTTCCTCAGAAACCTGGCTTTAGGGGTTCCTTGACCCCTCCTCAAGGGGGGGTACTGTTAGGCGCCGGGGTCCGCAATGTCCTCACGGCCCGGCGCCTAGGTACTAGGGATGCCGGGCGTGCTAGCCGCCGGCTCCCTAGCAACGCAGGGACGCCAGGCGTGCTGAGCCGCTCGGACCCTAGCAACGGGGACGCCATGGGCGGACCGCGTTCCCCGTTGCAGGGTCAATCTAAATCAATCACACACACACTTGTCTCTGCTCGTGCAGCCTGGAAGCTGCATGGCATGTTGATAATCTGGCTTGGAAAACATCTGATTGGAGGACTCCTTGTTAAGTACTTTCTCAGTGCTTCACACAGACGCCGGTAATAGCTTCCTGCATGCTGCTTAGGTTTGCTGAACGTCTGTTCCAGTCCTGCTGTCTCCAGTCATTCCTGTCTTCTGAGTTCCTGAATCTTGGAGTTGTCATCTCATCCCAAGAAGTCTCTGGTCCTCTATTGTCCGCCACGGTCGCCAGAGAATCTCGTGTGGTGTTCGTGAGTTGCGGCTCTGCCGTGTGCTGCGGCTCAGCCCGCTTTATTTTTGTATTCTGTTTCGGAGCATTTGCGGAGGGTTTCCGCTTCCACAAGTCCTCTCTGGAACTCGGTGGTGCCGGGTAGGAGAGTGGACAAGTGGGTATTTTGGTTGTCCTTTTCCCTGGAGGTTTTTCCGCACATATTCTAGTTTAAGTTAGCTTGCAGCCCCTGGCCTTGTTGCTGAGTTAGAGGGCCCCTTGTTATCACCCTGTCTCGGATTTCCCTTTGTCTCCCATTAAGACCTGAGGGGGCATCGGAGTTGGGCAGACGTAATCCGCCCTTCAAACGCGGCTGCCATGGGCTCAAGCAACCATAGTCTCGCAAGGGATTTCTGACAGCACGGGCGAGACAACGGAGTTAGGGCGCAAGGGGCTATTTTCCATTCCCGCTTCCTTTCCCAGCATTACGTTCCAGTGCTCAGGTCCTTGTTATAAAATCTCCTCAGACCAGAGTGCTGGAATCATAACAACACCCCCCTCTAAAAAAGAAAAAAAAAAAAGACACTGGACAGTCACCCCATGGGTGTGTTGGTAGAGCTGTTAAGATGCTAATTATTTTTAAAATGTTGACAGTTACCTGCAACTCATTGATAACTTAATAACTTTAAGATTTTAACCCGGTCAACGCCGGGTACTTCAGCTAGTGTACTAATAAATGTTATTAAAAAAAGTTACACATTGTTCTTTTTTACTAATTTATACAGATTATTTTTATCTCAATAACATTTTTTATCACCTCTCTGTTTTCTCTTTTTAAGAAGTATGCAGCATGTCAGTTACTGCGCCATTCATGCCTGATCGCACATGCTCCTAATGTGGCAAATTGTCAATTCCACTAAAGAAGCCTTGGTGACATAATAATACGCAGAGGAAGGGAACAACTAACAGAATTTCAGCTGCACATGCTGCAGCTGCATGGGGCCTGGAAATGACAGCCCTCCACCCCTAGGTCTATGCTTTACATTTCTGGGCATGCACATTGCCCAGTGTAAGCCCAAACTACATTAATAAATCCTCGCTATATGAGTGTATCTTTACTGGATTGGATACACACTAAAACGACATTAAAATCCCATTTGTCTTGCCTGACATCAGTACAATATTTCCCTCTTATCCAAAAAAAAAGTCCCCAGGCTCCTTCTAGGTCATCTTACAGCTTTAACCCCGCTGTCATATTTGATGTAATTGTAATATATGTTGTAAGGTCATAGTGAAAAGCCTAAAACATTTTAGAACTTTACTACAGCATTACAAATACCACAATACCTCAGTCCATCACATGTGACTCCAGATTTTGTAATGCAACAGTGAGAGGACAGGAAAGAGAACCATGCTGGTTTAAAGTAGTAGTGACATGTAAAATGTAAAAACAAATATTTACCCCTTGATGAAGTCCTAGAAAACCAAAAGGACAAAACGCATTGGGTAGATGATCCACTCCTCTAAAAGGATTACAGATAAACTTTTATAATTTTTTAGATTGTACGGGTCCAATTCTTATGTTTTTTATGTGTTTTATATGTTTTTGTCTATATTAAATTTTCAAAAGTACTACACTATGGGCTCTTCTTCCCGATTTTGGGAGACTCTATTTTATTTCTAAGGGTCCCAAACAAGAACCACAGGAGAAGAACCATATAAAGTTACTCCTACATGCAAGTTTTACAAGTCCTGAGGGTACTTATATATATTACTACAGGCGGTGGGCACTTTCTTACAGTCATTTCATTATGACACTGGGTGCACTGTTTATTTAAAGGCACCATTACTAATCACATCAGAAAATTTACTTATGCACACCTGTATATATGCTGGCAATATTACACTATTTTGTGGTATTCTTCTAATTTTCATACGGACCATCCACGAAGTTAGTGGGAAAGCTACAGGACCGACATCAGGAGAACTACGATTTATATCACATGCTTGATATCCACATGGGATGCGGTACGCATATAATTATTTAAGTTGCACTTGGAGTTTGCATAACACAGAAGGCGCTGGGTTCTACCATTCTGTACATTTTATCTATTTGGACTGTTGAAATAGAGTTCATACAAGATGACCCTTTTAGCAGCCCCCCTGAATAGGGGAAGTGTTTTTGACTGTTTTAATTATTAATGATACTAGTCTTGTAATTTAGGTAGCAGCGCTATTTTGCACTATTGTTTTTTCATATATATATATATATATATATATACTGCATACAGAAACCCTCCTCAGTAAATCCTGCGTTTGCCCCTGACTCATGGATGCATGTAAACTCCACAGTCTGCACCCCAAGGATGAAACTATAGTGGGTGCAGGGAGTGCTATTGCTGTGTGGTGCCCTAAGGTTTAGGGAACTTGCCTTCCCTGCACCAAGCTAATATTGGCATTAGTCCCAAACACTGTGATAAGAACAGATGATATAGCATTGAATATATGTATTGAATATAGAAGGGGACAGTCTAAAAATTATGATACTAGTGCAGTGGTTCCCAAATTTTTTTGCAATCATTGCACCCTGGAGTATCCGAATTTTTTCCACTGCACCCCTAGGCCAAATGTTTCTTTTTGAGAAATTTGGGAAAAAATATAAAATTTAAGTAAAGTGTGTTTACTGTACATGTCATCCTTAGGTTTCGTTATGTCGTGAGGGACAAGATTCACTTCTGTTTGTCCATATATTTTATAATTGGCAGCCACCGGCACTAGTTTTGCCTATCACATTGACCATAAATAATTTGAATTGCTCCTGGACCACTAAGCCAAGGCTCCCCTGCAAGTGTCCTGAGGCACCCCAGGGTGCCACGGCACACAGTTTGAGAACCACTGTACTAGCGTATTGAATACCCTAGATTGTGGCAAGTACAATAGCTTGTAGACAGCTTCTCTCTATCAGCCCACCATCTGTTACTGTATCGATGTAAAAGAATCTGGTGTGCACAACAAAAAGGGAAAAAACAAATGGCAGAGTTCGATGAGCACAGTATGCGGGAGCCCGCAAATGTGAACTTGGTTTACTCTGGCATGATGTTAACTGAGGGCACTGTGTGGCATAATGCGATCATTGGCACTGTGTGGTATAATGTGATCTGGAGGCACTGTGTGGCATAATACTATCCGGGGGCACTGTGTGGCATAATATGATCTATGGCACTGTGTGGTATAATGTGATCTGGGGGCAATGTGTGGCATAATGCGATCCAGGGCATTGTGTGGCATTGTGTGATCTGAGGGCACTGTGTGCCATAATGTTATCTGGGGGCACTATGTGACATAATGTGATCCGGGCACTGTGTGGCATAATGTGAATTGGGAGCACTGTGCCATAATGTTAACTAGGGCATTACTACGGGGCTTAACATGAACAACCACTGTGGAGTGGAGTGTCTCTGTAGTGTCTCTGGCACATGAACACAACTTGTGATGGGACCACGCATGTGCAAAACACCAGCTTCTATGGACTACATCCGCTGCACTGGAAGCCCTCACTGTTAATCTAGTGGTAAAGGACACCTCCACCTGTGGCTGCCTGCTGTGTGGCACTTCAATTGGGAAGTCATTGCCAGTCACAGTGAAGCCAGTGCCATTACCGACGGCAACTGGCTCACTAAAGTGGCGGATTTGGGTGTGGGCTATTGGGTCAACCATAATTAGGTTGACAGACAATAGGTCAACCCCATATTGTCGATATGCAATAAGTCGACTGTCAAAATAGGTCGACATGTAAAAGATAGACACCTAAAAAGGTCAACAGGTAAAAAATGTCAACATGGGAATGTTCAACACAGAAATGGTCAGATTTTTTTTTTTTTTTTTGGGGGGGGGGGGGCATTTTCTTTGTTAAACACCAATTAGTGTACCAAATCCCCTCATGTAGCTCGCTTTGTTTGCCAAGCTTTACTGTAATCCACGTGGTTGGTAAAAGTTGAAGAAAATAAAATATAAAAAAAAAACATCTTTTTGACCATGTATGTGTTTACTGTTGTCATGTTGAGCATTTGAATCTATCGAGCTTTTGTTCCTGTTGACATAAGCACTGTCAACCTTTTACATGTCGGCCTTTTGACCATGTCCAACTTTAGTATCTATTGACCAAATGCATGTTGAGCTATCATCTGGAACCCACAGCTTTTACTAGGATGGGCTGCAGCCCTGCAGCCCATAGGTAAAATCCGCCGCTGATTATAGTATAGTTAAGTAATTTCTTCCAAATTCACCTAGAATGAAATGTGCATTATTTTTCAATTCTTTATTTTGTGAGGAAACAAAAACAATTAGAATGAGCAATACAAGTGAGTAGAGATGTGCTAGCTTAGATCTCCGAAATCCAAGCCCACCCGAACTTTGCCGATCCGAGGGAATCCGAGCAGCGGCTCGGGTCTACCGCCTTGCTCGAATTCCAAAATGAGACAAAACATGTGGGTTTTGGATTCTATATCATGCCATTTCTCACTGTCCATGCTGCTGTGCTGGCTGTTGGGTTGTCCTTTGTCCTTTGTACTGTTTCCATCCATTCACTCCAGTCAGTGGCTGCTGGGCTGTGCTGCCTCCATTGTATTGTGTTCATCCAGTGTTAATTACGTCGACGAAAATTTAGACTAAAACTAATCGTTGAAGTCCTGACGAATAATGATGAGACATCATTGAAGTCCTGACAAATAACGACAAGACAAAAAAGCTGTGTCTATTTCGTTTGGATGCTGCCGGCCCCGCCCGCAGGTCTTGTGATAGTATGTAACTACCCAGGAAGCACTGCAGGATGATAAATGTGGGATACGGGACTCATGGCATGGTGTGGTGTGACTGGGGTGGAGTCTAGATTTGGAGTGGGGAAAAGTGAGTTACTGTGACCGAATGGACAGACGAGAGGCTGAGGCTGCTTTCACAATTTCAAGCAGCACAGGCGCCAGAGCACTGACCGGTAGTCAGACTCAGGAGTAGGGCATTATTTTTAAGTTTAACACCATTTCAGGCCATGTAAGAAACGAAAGAAGGACTCAGAGGAGATGCTTTTACATATACATGTATTACAGTGTGTTGGGGTGGCATAATGTATAATGTGAACTGAGGCGGTGCGGGGGGGGGGCACGATGCACATACAGTGTGCGGCATATAATATGGTGCGGGGCATGCACAGGCAGTGTTGCATATATATATATATATATATATAAAACAAGAATTGGGAAAACAAGCGCCCAAGAGTGTGATTATTAGGGTCAGGGAAAATGAAGGTATAGAAAAACGGATGATAAGGATCGATTTAAAACACTTATCTGGTAGGTAGAGACTTGACTCAAGTAGTAGTCTTTTTGTGGATTAAGAACATGCGGATAAACCAGAAGAAAACTAACATAGTGTGTACCGTTTATGTTACGTATTATGTTACTGTTTGGTTTTACAGGCCTTATTAGGGAACTAGCTTATTCCCACAGAGTATAAATTTATAGCCTGAGTAGTATGTATATTACAAATACAAAAAATTTAATAACATAGTCACATAAAAACACACATAAAAATAGCTGTATAGCATGCGTACAGAATAAAAATTATATCAGGCTTATCTGTCCATGAAAATGACTGAAATGCATGCGTACAGGATTTAAAATAGTTTTAGGCTTATCTGTCCATCAAGAGGAGGTGTCTGCAGGTACTCCCAACGCGTTTCGTCCGTCAGCAACAGGACTTCATCAAGGGGATAACCACACTGAGCAAGGTTTGCTCTATTTATGCCCAGAAGGAGGAAGTTGACAATGACATCACTTCCTGTGATTGTCATTAATTTTTGGAAAATCATATAACTACAATCTAATATGCACTCAAAGCAGTGGAATATGCTTAGATATATAGTAGGATAAAGAAGAACCAAATTTTTATGAAAAGCATGGATAAAAGAGTGAAGGAATGTCTAATGCCGCCGGAAATGGTGGTGAAACGCATGTGGAACGCATGCGTCATTTCCGGCCGGCGTGATATTCTTTTAAATAGTGAATTTTATTTGTGTAAACAGAGCGGGGATGGACCGGTGAAGTGTTGGGGCAAGTGGAGAAGAAGAGTATTAGATTATCGGTGGCGTGCACCGCCACTGCACTCACCTCACGTCCGTGAAAAACACGGAAGTGAGCGCATTAGGGCGGTGGAACGCACCGCCATTGAAGTGGAGAGGAATAGGACATAGCGGTGGAACGCACCGCTATGCTACTGACATCACTTCCGTGAGAGATGCGGAAGTGATGTACAGTGGAACGCACCGTGGTTCAATAGCGCTATTAAGTGCATAGCCAATTTTACTAAGTGCACTTAGCTTGTGAATCGCCAGTGTGCAGGGTGTAATAGATTATATGTATGTATATATACACATACATGTAACTATATGTATATATATAAATACATAAATACCCATAGGTGATGAAGGTTGAAAGTGACAGTGCCCTGGGATGTATCATTTAAATTTTTAAATTATTGGTGCTATATTAATAATTTATTTTGAGTGCAAATGGATATTTTTTAAAAAATTGTTAATAATTATATATATATATATATATGTAAAAACTGGACTTCTTTTATTTTAATAAAATTCTTTATCCGGTACAATCATATGGATTCATTCTTCCTTAGTCTTTTTAGAAGGTGTCCATAGTTTTTGATGTGTCCGTAAGTTCAATCTTATGCATCGCTTGTGGACGTCTTGCGGTACTTCTTATATTTATTAATGGTATCGTCCATTGACAATTTTAGCTGGGAAAGACCATAAAATTGGCTTATGACTTAGAGCCTTAACTTAATATATATATATAGGAAACCAATTTTATACATCAAGGATAGTAATGAATTAAAAAGGAGATAAAAGATAATAAAAGGTGTTTAAGAAATTGTGATAAAAGATTGTTATAAAAAATATTATAAAAGAATACGTGAAGAATGAAGCATCAGAGGAAAGGGGCAATTTCAAACGCCTCATTCAGTCCTAGTGGGGATAAGGTCTTGAGTTCATATATCCAAAACATTTCCCGTCTCGACAACTTGTTTAGGACATCACCTCCTCTTTCCCCAAGTTTTACCAGTTCAATTGCTTTAAATGAGATATCTTCCGGGTTCGATTTGTGTTTTTCTGTAAAATGTTTGGAAACGGTATGGTTGTCTACCTTATTTTTGATATTCCTAATATGCTCTTGGATTCGTAACTTAAGGACTCGTTTCGTCTTTCCGACGTATTTTAGTCCACATGTACACTCCAGCAGGTATATTACCATAGTCGAGTTACAATTTAGGAAATCCTTAATGTTGTAGTCTTTGGTACTGTCGTGGTTACTGAATTTTTTCCTATTTGGGTGAAGATATTTGCAGATGTTGCAGTTACCACATTTGTAGCATCCTTTGCAATTAATAAATGTGCTATTCCCGGGTTTATTCTTGTTTTGTAAATGACTTGGAGCCAAAATCTCTTTCAGGCTACTGGTTTTTCGAAATACAATGTCTGGTTTTGGTGGGAGAATGTCTTTTAGTATTGGATCCATTAATAGGATGTTCCAGTGTTTATTAATGGATTTTTTGATAATGCGTTCTTGGTTGCTGAATGTAGTAATGAACGGAGTAAAGTTGTCAGATTTCTTTTGTGTTTGTTTGTTGAATAGATCCGTTCTTTGTGCTTTGGCCGTCTTCTCTAATGCTTCATTTATTACACGTTCCGGATATCTCCTTTCCTTGAATCTTGTGGCATAGGTTGCTAGTTGGTTGTTGCAATCCTGTTCGTTACTGCAATTACGTTTAATGCGATGAAACTGAGAGTATGGAATGTTTGTTTTCCAATTCCGAGCATGACAACTTTTAAAATGTAGGTAGCTGTTAGTGTCTACTTCTTTTATATGATTGCTGGTTATGACTTTTGAATCAGCACTCGAGAGGGTAAGATCCAGGTAGTGCACACTGTCTTTACTGATCTCATAAGTAAACTTCAAGTTATATTGGTTTGCAGTGACTATCTCAAAGAAGCTTTTGAATGTTTCCTCGTCTCCTTCCCAGATGATCAAGATATCATCTATATAACGTTTGTAGATGATTAGATTTTTCAAGAATGGGTTGTTGTTATATATGCACTCATCTTCCCATGAGCCCATTAGTAGATTTGCGAAGCTGGGAGCGAATGATGTGCCCATGGCTGTTCCACATATTTGTAAATAGAAGGTCCGCTGGAATGTGAAATAGTTGCGACTTAAAATAAATTTTATAAAGTCACAGATTGCGTTCTTATGGTATGTTGATAGTTCAAGATCTTTATCCAGGTATCTTCTGCAGGCTTCTATTCCTTTTTCATGGATAATGGAAGTATATAGGCTTTGCACATCAATCGTAATCCAGAGGTAGGAATCTTTCCATTCCACTGTGGACAGTATATTAATTGCACTGTTGGTGTCCTTCAAAAATGATGGTAGGTTGATCACATATTTACACAAAAATATGTCTACGTATTCCGATAAGTGGCTGGTAAGGGAATCAATCCCTGCGATGATAGGTCTGCCAGGAGGTTTGGAGAGATTCTTGTGTATCTTTGGAAGATGGTAAAAGTTTTTACATATATATATATATAATTATTAACAATTTTTAAAAAAATATCCATTTGCACTCAAAATAAATTATTAATATAGCACCAATAATTTAAAAATTTAAATGATACATCCCAGGGCACTGTCACTTTCAACCTTCATCACCTATGGGTATTTATGTATTTATATATATACATATAGTTACATGTATGTGTATATATACATACATATAATCTATTACACCCTGCACACTGGCGATTCACAAGCTAAGTGCACTTAGTAAAATTGGCTATGCACTTAATAGCGCTATTGAACCACGGTGCGTTCCACTGTACATCACTTCCGCATCTCTCACGGAAGTGATGTCAGTAGCATAGCGGTGCGTTCCACCGCTATGTCCTATTCCTCTCCACTTCAATGGCGGTGCGTTCCACCGCCCTAATGCGCTCACTTCCGTGTTTTTCACGGACGTGAGGTGAGTGCAGTGGCGGTGCACGCCACCGATAATCTAATACTCTTCTTCTCCACTTGCCCCAACACTTCACCGGTCCATCCCCGCTCTGTTTACACAAATAAAATTCACTATTTAAAAGAATATCACGCCGGCCGGAAATGACGCATGCGTTCCACATGCGTTTCACCACCATTTCCGGCGGCATTAGACATTCCTTCACTCTTTTATCCATGCTTTTCATAAAAATTTGGTTCTTCTTTATCCTACTATATATCTAAGCATATTCCACTGCTTTGAGTGCATATTAGATTGTAGTTATATGATTTTCCAAAAATTAATGACAATCACAGGAAGTGATGTCATTGTCAACTTCCTCCTTCTGGGCATAAATAGAGCAAACCTTGCTCAGTGTGGTTATCCCCTTGATGAAGTCCTGTTGCTGACGGACGAAACGCGTTGGGAGTACCTGCAGACACCTCCTCTTGATGGACAGATAAGCCTAAAACTATTTTAAATCCTGTACGCATGCATTTCAGTCATTTTCATGGACAGATAAGCCTGATATAATTTTTATTCTGTACGCATGCTATACAGCTATTTTTATGTGTGTTTTTATGTGACTATGTTATTAAATTTTTTGTATTTGTAATATACATACTACTCAGGCTATAAATTTATACTCTGTGGGAATAAGCTAGTTCCCTAATAAGGCCTGTAAAACCAAACAGTAACATAATACGTAACATAAACGGTACACACTATGTTAGTTTTCTTCTGTTTTATCCGCATGTTCTTTATCCACAAAAAGACTACTACTTGAGTCAAGTCTCTACCTACCAGATAAGTGTTTTAAATCGATCCTTATCATCCGTTTTTCTATACCTTCATTTTCCCTGACCCTAATAATCACACTCTTGGGCGCTTGTTTTCCCAATTCTTGTAACAAATTTTATATGCACGCCAAGCATATCTATATGTATTACAAGCTGCCGCTCTGATAATTTATTGAGAAGTGCTTTTATATGAAATAGGGATTTCTTTTACCTCACATACCTTCTTTACTATATTCACTACGTTTTATCATATTTTTAAAAAACAATACTTTTACTATATATTCTGTGCACAATTACCACATAAATTGCACCCGAGCGCCGTGGTCTCCAATTCTATATATATATATATATATAATGTAACATATATATATATATATATATATATATATATATACGTAGTTGAAAAGAGGGCACTCACCATATCCAAAAAGAAGATTTTAACAGGTCATTTTAATAGAATACAGCATATAAATCCATCAACGTTTCGATCATCCATGTGATCTTTGGCAAGACATCATAGAAAGTAAGTCAAAAGACCCAGGACAGCATGAACAGCATGTGCAGCCACTGAGATATTTATACCCATTTCACTTATTGACACCAAACACTCCCTCTGACCTCACTTCCGGCCAACTCATGTGGACTGGATGGCACAGTCCTAAGCTGGTTCATATAATTTCTCACAGGCAGGTCACAGAGAGTATCATCTGGATTATACTCATCACCACCAGTGCCATTGCCATGTGGTGTCCCACAAGGTATACTATCTACTATACTATACTATCCCCCATGATTTTTGCAGTATACATGCTCCCGCTGGGTGAAATAATCAGGCGCCATGGGCTAGTCTACCACTGCTATGCAGATGATACACAACTGTACTTGTCCTTTGTTTCGGGCACTGATAACCCATTAGCAACCCTAAATGGCTGTCTATCTGAACTCCAGGAGTGGATGAGTGCTAGTTGGCTGTGACTGAACCCGGATAAAACAGAGGTCCTTATGATAGGACCGCAACATCAAAAGACAAGACTGCAGCACAGCCAACCAACTGGACTTACACTCGGGGATTCAGAATTACAAACCAATGATCATGTGTGGAATCTTGGCGTTGTCCTGGATGGTGGCTTGACACTTAAACATCAGATATCAGCCACAATCAAATCCTAATTCTTTCACCTGAGGAACATAGCCAGAATCAAGCACTTAATTCCCTCAGATGATCTGCCAAAAGTCATCCATGCATTTGTATCATCTCGATTAGACTACTGTAATGCCCTCTACCTTGGTCTCCCAACAAAAGAATTGCACTGCTTACAGCTGGTGCAAAACACAGCTGCCAACCTGTTAACCGACCAGCCCCGTTCTAGTCACATAACACCCATACTTTACTCCCTTCACTGGCTGCCTGTAAGATGGCGAATCATCTTCAAGATTGGCTTACTGAGTTTCAAAGCATTACATGACCAAGGCCCAAGGTACCTGAAGCAGCTACTGACCCCATACTGCCCCACTCGATTTCTGCGATCTGTAGATGAAGGACTTTTAGCAGTACCCAGAATCTCCCGTAATTCATCTGGGGGTCGAGCTTTTAGTCATGCGGCTCCGACTCTATGGAACTCACTTCCCTGCACTGTGCGAGAGGCCCCAACTATAGAATCCTTCAAAAGTAGACTCAAGACTTTCCTGTTTATGCAAGCATTTCCATAATGTTCTTTTAGTATCTCCATGCTTCTGTATTTTATGAAAAGCTGTTCTGTACTTCATTATTTTCTGTACTGTATTATGCTATGTATCTATTAAGCACCCTGAGTCCTATTGGAGAAAGAGCACTATATAAATACAATTATTATTATTATTATTATAGATATATACAGTATATATATATATATATATATATATACATATAGTGTGTTGCAGTGGCATGTATAATGTGAACTGGGGCGAGAGGGCATGCGCATACAGTGTGTGGCACTGGCATATAATGTGTGGGCATGCACAGGCAGTGTGTCATATATACCCTTATCCCCCCACTATATATCTCTTAGGCAGCACTGTACTAGTGTTGCAACCTTAAGGGGTGGCAGACACCTCTAACAAGGTGGTTGTGTTTTTAATATTTTTTTAATAATTTTTTATACAAATTTCACCACTGAGATCATACCCCACAAGTGGCGCTGTATCATCCTTTGCAATATATATATGTGTGTGTATATATATATATATATATATATATATATATATATATACAGTTACACACATATATACATATACAGTGTGTTGCGGTTGCAGTGGCATGTATAATGTGAACTGGTGCAGGGGGGCATGCACATACAATGTGTGTCACTGGCATATAATATGGGGGCATGAACAGGCAGTGTGCCATATAATGTGGGGGCATGCATTGCACAGGTGGTGTGACTGTGGCATATATATAATATATATGTATATAAATATAAAAATAATAATTAAGATGGCTGGAAAAAACACTACAAATTTGAAGAGACACTTGAAGACACGCCATCCTTCAGTGTTTTCTAAGGTTTATATGACTTGTTGTATGGCTGTGTAGGCTGGGTATGTAATTAGATCAGGGACGTGAAGTCAGGGGAGGCAGGGGAGGCAGTGCCTCCCCTGTCATAATGATTAAGATAATACTAAGAAGATGCATATGACACATATTCTTTGTCATATGTATCTTCTTTATATTATTCTTAACATTTCTCCCCTCTCTATGTATTTGGGAGGCACCGATCGTGGTGCCTCCCGTTGTCACTGCGGAAAGTATGGGGAGCGGGGGGCGGGCACGGGCGGGGACTAGCCTTGGGCTGTAAAAGCCCATTGAAAATATATGGGAAAGCGGCACCATTAGTGGTGCCGCTTTCCTACAGGGACGTGCTTTCAACCTATGAAAGCACGTCCCTGTCAGTGAGGCCACAGTGATTGGCCAGCGGATCCGTCCCTGGATCCGCTGTCAATCACTGTGTGGGCGACGCGGGGGAGGAGGTGCGGGCGGCTGGATGCGGCGATGGTGCGGGCGGCGGGATGCGGCGGTGGAGCGGGCGGCGGCGGTGCGGGTTGCGGCGGTGGTGCGGCGGCGGAAATTACCTTTATTCTGCAGAGTTTGGCAGCGGAGCGGTTCCAGTTTCAAAAATGGCGCCTCAGCGTCATTTTTAAAATTCAAGATGGCCGCCGCGAGCCAATCACGGCTCGCCGCGTCATCTCCCCGCCCCCGCCGGCTGACTTATATAAGTCAGCGCGAGGCGGAGGAGAGTCAGTCCGACGGCGGAGGAGGAGCAGTGAAGAGCTCCTGAAGAATGAAGACGCCGGAAGTCCTGGCTGGGCGGCGGCTATGCAAAAGAGCTTAGCAGCCGCCGCCCACCAGGTGAAGACGCTGGAAGCCCTGGGGGGGTGGCGCCCCCCCAGGTGAAGATGCCGGAAGCCCTGGGAAGGCGGCGGCCACGCAAAAGAGCTTAAAGGCCGCCGCCCCCAGGTGAAGACCCAGTTGAATAAAGCTTATTTTCAAGATAGTGTGGTGTTTTTATTTTAATATTTTCTTTACAGGTGGACTACAGGTGCCAGCAGGCACTTTATGTCCGGGCATGCTGGCACTTGTGGTTCTCCAAGTGCCAGCATGCTGGGGCAGGCTTGCTGGGACCTGTAGGCTACCTGTAAAGAACAATATTACTATTCTTTGCAGGTGGACTACAGGTGCCAGCAGGCCCTTTGTGTCCGGGCATGCTGGCACTTGTGGTTCTCCAAGTGCCAGCATGCTGGGGCAGGCTTGCTGGGACCTGTAGGCCACCTGTAAAGAACAGTATTAACACACAATGAACCCCGCACCCACCGCCACCAGGGGTGCGGGGCATAGCACTGGGCTATCAGCCCAGTGCTGGTTACTGCTCGGGAGGGGGGACCCCATTTTTATTTTTTGGGGTTCCCACTTTCCGAGTAATTCCAACCCTGGGCTGACTGGCTGGGGGGCAGATTAATGTAATGGCAGGGGGACCCCACACTGAGTGTCTCCCCTGCTATGGCATTACTCCCCCTGGCTGGTTCTACCTAGTGCTGGTTTTACTGGTGTGTTGGGGGACCACACTTTTTTTTTTTTTTCAGGGGGGTGGGGGGGGCTTGTTAGCTGCCAGTGCCTCCCCAACCAGTGACCTCACCGCACGTCACTGAATTAGATAGCTTGTGAACATACAGTATGTCAGTGGTTCTGGAATTTGATAAACTGCCCTGAAGAGGCGAGTTTTCAGGAAATGCTTAAACTTGAAGGTTTGGAGTTGAGAAATAGTAGGAGGGTCTAATTTTGTGTGTGGATGAATGGATGTAATCTGTAACAGAATGTAACATGATTTTGAGTCAAAACATTTTGAATGTGGGGAACAAAAGGACAATTCAGAGAATCAATGATGACACCACCTAGGCAGTGAGCTTGTGGTGTTTATTGTATAGAGTTAACAACAGTTCAGTTCAGGGCAGCATTCAGTGACATGGACCAATACAGATAGTGATAATAAATCTGGGGAGGAACATTGCCCACATAGACTGATTATGCAGTAATTCAATGGGCTCGGCTGTATCAATAATATAAAACACTTTTTTAATCCTCCAGATTCCGTAGACCATCGCTGTACAGAAACCAGGCTGGGAAAAAGATAAAGATAAACAACAGACAACTATTCCGAATGTGAGTGCTTTGGCTTCAAAGTACCATCCAGATGCAAAAGAATAAAAAACTTAAGAGAGAGCTGTAGCCTTGTGGATAGGTCATAGTGGTCTGCCAGCCTGGACAGTGGAGGACAAAGACTTCATTCGCATGATGGAGGTGGTTGACAGGAGACTGACCATACCTAATAAAACCAAAATTAACTACCTCATCAATAGCATTAATAATGATGAAAGAAAGAATTTAAACATAAATTAGCCAATGCAGGGAAAATAACAATTGGTCTAGACATTTGGACAACCAAGGGACTTACTGCTTTCTACCTTGCTATAAGTGCATGTTACTTTTGCACTGTGCAGAACCAACCTGAACACATATTACTCAGTCTTGAAGAGATCTCCCATCCACATACTGCTCATTCCATCAAAGCTTGTATTGACCAATGCACTGAAATGTGGGGAATACCAGAAAACAATATTCTTACAGTCATCACAGATAATGGGAGCAAAATGGTTGCTGCATTCAGACTGGAAGAAGAGGAAAGAAGCTCTGCAGATTCTAAAGAGGATGAGAGTGAGGGAGAACATGAAAGTGAGGAGTCAAGGTAAGATTATTAGATTTATTACGTTTGAAATAAAAGTACATTTACAAAAAAATTGAATTTAAATAATAATGAAGTACTTTGTTTGTCCCTTGGTCTGTTCCTCAAGTATGGAGGCATTATGGAGCGGACACCCTGTTTTGTTCACACATTGCAGGTAGTTGTCAACATGGTCCACAAAGAAGTCTCTGTTGCATGTCTCTTGGAAAAGGTGAAAGCAGTTGTCAAGCAGTTTCGCATGTCTCCAGTTGCAATGGAAAAACTTTGCCAGCTCTGTAGACTTACTCTAATTAAAGATTGCATGACAAGATGGTCCAGCACATTTCAGATGGTTTCATGCCTTCTTCAGGTACAAGATTCTGTGGTCTATGTTGCAGATGAGATGGGTTAGGATTGTCTCTTGCCAAGTGAGTGGATGAAGCTAACTGCTGTATGAGATCCCTTGCTGCCCTTTGCTGACCATAAAAAAACCACTTCAAAGTGATACAATGTCTCTGTCTTTGATAGTACCAGCCTTACAGGACTTGATAACTCACCTCTCCCAGTTCTCTCTGGTATCAGCTCACAGAGACCTGTGTGGACTGGCAGATAAAATGAAAGTAAACCTGGAACAATGCTTCAGTTGCTTACTATTTCCCAGTGAGCCAAAGTTCTCTCCACTTGCAGCTGCTGCTTGTTTTGTTGACCCAACAGTTGCTGGAGATGTACTCATTGAAAACACAGATGATGGAATCAATGGACTTTTGGAAGAAGCAGAAACATTTTTCCTCAGTGAATCAGCAACATCCACAACACAGGTGGAGGATGGGTTGAAGACAGATGATGGGGATACATCAATGAAGGATGATGATGCAGATGTTGAAGAGGTGTCCTCAGGAGTAAAGCGACCGTGATTTAGGTTTTTGTCCACCAAGTCGGCATCTTCACTGTAAAAACCACCCAAGCCCAGTGTTCAACAGGATATAAGGAGATCAGAAGATCTCCAATGTGGAACGTGGGATGGACTTTTGGTTGACACAGAACCGTGGCATATGTGAATTTGAAGCTTCTGGCCCTAGATTTACTTGCAAGGCCTGCATCACAGGCTTTTGCAGAGCGGGTGTTTAGTGTAACATGGGACCTGACAAGGGCCTGTCACAACAGGGCAAAGGTCATCTTAGAGAGAAGTGCCTTCCTGAAATTAAACCGAGATGAGTAACGTCAACTGTATGTAAGTCATGAAAATAACTCAGTCTAGCTAAATAGCGATATATTATCATATGATTATATGCATCCTTACGGCTTAATTTTTTTTTGTAGTAGTATTAATAGTACTACTGTACTACTACTAGTACTACTTACTTGTATCTGGATCAACCAGGTTGTATTTTTCTAGTGATTGATTTTTGTATTCTTTAATTAATAAAACTGTATTTTTATACAGTTTTATCCATCCTCTCTGGCCCTAGATTTACTTGCGTGCACAACAACTCTTTGTCATGAAAATCACTCAGTTGAGCTAAATAGCGGTATATTATCATATGATGATATGCATCCTTGCGGCTTAATTTTTTGCAGAAGTACTGTACTACTACTTGTATCAGCCAGGTTGTATTTTTCTAGTGCTTTATTGTATTCTTTAATTAATACTGTATTTTTGATACATTTTTATCAAGCCTCTCTGGCCCTAGAGTAGTTGCAATGCCTGCTGCTGCGTCACAGGCTTTTGCCTGCCAAGCAGGTACATTTCTGTTGTCATGTTACAAGGCACTCGGTAGCAACGTGAGTGATCTGGACCCATCGCAACAGGGGGAGTTAGGCTGGGACATAAGAAAGAAGAATAGTTTTATTTTATCAGTATGTACTACTAGTATGTATATGTACATTACTTTTTACATCTTGTGTGAAGTGAATGTCAAATACTACTTACAGCACTTAAGTAGGGTAAGGTTTTAACATTTTTAATTAAAGAACAATTGTATTCTTGAATTGATATTTGTAGAAAATAAATTACCTGCTGTGAAGGAAATATTGTGTTGCATTTGTTTGTTGTTACCTAGATTACTAAACATAAAGTGAAAGGTATACAAAGTACACAAGGGAATAATAAAGAAATGTTCTTCTTTAAACTGCAAAGTTATGACTAAAACATTGACTAAAATTAGACAAATATGTTAACTGAGATCCACTAAATCTTGACTAAGGCGAAAAGAAAAAAAAAAGACTAAAATGTGACTTTTAATTTAGTCAAATTTTAAAAAAGTGACTAGACTAAAACTAAATTGAAAATCCTTGACCAAATTAACGCTGGTCCATCCATGTACTCCAGTCATTGGCTGCTGTCTCATTGTGGTGTGTCCATCCACTCCAGTCAGTGGCTGCTAGGCTGCACCGTATCCACTGTCCATCCACTCCAGTTAGTGCCTGCTAGGCTGCGCTGTATCCACTGTCCATCCACTCCAGTTAGTGGCTGCTAGGCTGCGCAGTATCCACTGTCCATCCACTCCAGTTAGGGGCTGCTAGGCTGCGCTGTATCCACTGTCCATCCACTCCAGTTAGTGGCTGCTAGGCTGCGCAGTATCCACTGTCCATCCACTCCAGTTAGGGGCTGCTAGACTGCGCTGTATCCACTATCCATCCACTCCAGTCAGTGAGACTCCACAGTCTCATTTGCGAGAAAAGTTAATAAAAAGTTAAAAACATTGGTGGTCATCCCGAGTTGATCGCAGCCAGCAACTTTTTGCTGCTGCTGCGATCAATAGTCCACGCCTATAGGGGAGTGTATTTTAGCTTAGCAGGGCTGCGATCGCTTGTGCAGCCCTGATAAGCAAAAACAATTGGATCCAGCCGATGATGGGCTCGGCTTTGACGTCACTCCTCCACCTTCCGTTCACCTGGGCACGCCTTCGTTTTACTTACCACCCTCCAAAAATGGCTCCAAACGGTCCGGATCTGCCCTGCACCGCCCTCTTCCTGTCAATCTTCTTTGTGGTCCGGCCTGCGACTGCTTTCTTCTTTAGCCGCGACGTAACACGGCGACCCCTGTTGCTGTGCAATGTTGCGCACTGCGGCCGCCGCACATGCGCATTCCGCACCCGTTCGCAACACAGCGATAAACTGCTGCGTGCGAACGGGTCGGAATGACCCCCCTTGTTTTTTTGTACAAATTGTTCTGTGTGCTGTACTCCACTGTGTTTGTTCACAAACATGTACAGTAAGTGCTGTGATACCCTACAGTGTGAGCTGTCATTTGCGAAAAAAAGTAGTACAAAATATATTGTTTGCAATACTACTGTGTAATGTACCCATTTGTTCGCATACATATAAGCGCTGTGATATCCCGCAGTGTGAGCTGTCATTTGCAAAAATCTATATAAAAAAAAATTGTTTAATTGTTTGCAATACTTCTGTGTTTTGTATCCATTTGTTTGCATACATATAAGTGCTGTGATACCCTGCAGTGTGAGCTGTCATTTGTGAAAAACTATGAAAAATATATATATTGTTCTATTGTTTGCACTACATCTTCTGTGTATTGTACCTATTTGTTTGCATACATATAAACACAGTGATACGCCGCACCCTGAGCTGTCATTTGCAAAAAACGATTTAAAAAATATATTGTTCCATTGCTTGCACTACTTCTTCTGTGTATTATACCCATTTGTTCACATACATATGAGCACTGTGATTCCCCACAGTATGAGCTGTCATTTGTGAAAAACTATTAAAAAACAAAAAATATTGTTTGTACTGTACTACTTCTGTGTGTTCGTCGATATGGATAATCAGTAAAGAATAGAGCAGGATCAGCAATCAAAAACAGCTGCTGCCAGTTCCATCAGTCATGACAATACTAGTCCTTCAATGTCATCTACTAAGGCCTATGCCCAAGGGCGTAGAGGTTTAAGTCAGGGTATCTAAAATACAATAACAACAATATTTTACAGTGGTATAGTTTGGCGCAGAAAAACATAACATTGCCAACATGTCATTCACCACACAAAGTGGCAATGAAAGGCTCAGGCCTTGGCATTTATTTATGAGTGGTGGTTCTGTGTTTGTCAGTGAGGCATCTTCTCTCATCTTCTCACAGTTAGTCCTATGAAAAAATAGGTTTGTGAGGGTCCAAACAAACCAAGCACTTCTGCTACAAAAGTGGCAGTCCCTGTCTTTGAAGTGCTTGACTTGTTAAACTGTTTATGTCCTTCATAAAAGTGGGTAGGAGGGCCCAAGGACAATTCCATCTTGCACCACTTTACTTTTCATAATGCCCTGTATTTTGGGGGAGCATTGGGGATGGTGTTTGCATTACTAATTAGCAACACATTTTTAAACAGATATACATGCTGTGTGTTTGTGTCGCTGCTTTGTTGCTTAGCCAATATTGGTGAACAATATTGTGAGCTGTGTCATGGTCAAAATTGAGTGGAAATAACTGGAAATTAATGTTATTGAGGTTAACAATACTGTAGGAACAAAAAACGCACAAATTATGCGATTTTAGCACTTTGTATTAATTTTTGAAAACCAAACAAAAACCAAACAGATCCAAAACAAAAACACATGAGGGTAGTTTTGTCAAACCCAAACCAAAACACAAAGTTAATACAGATCCAAAACCAAAACACAAGGGTTGTTGCACATCTCCACAAATGAACCATGTTTGCAGGTAGATTGAATGCAATAGTAGACAATAATGTATGTACAGTATAGGATTGAACAGTAAATAGTACATAACTAGGAGATTGGGGAGAGGGCAGGGGTACAAGGAGAACAGGACTACAAGAAAAGGATAAGTACCAATGTGAACACTAGATTTTGGAAAGAAAATGTAGAGAAAAGAGTTGTCACATGTGATAGAGTAGATGGGTGAAGACAAGAAAGATGAAAACAATCAATGAAGAAACATCTGACAATTTAGTGAGAAAAGTGCATTTAGTGAGAAAATTTTGTGAGAAAATTGCATTTCATTGTAGTTAAAGAAGACTCATGCAATATGTATACAGTATATTTCTTAATATGCAAAATATGCTTTGTAACCAGGGGCATAACTATAGCAGGTGCTGGGGGTGTCACTGCTACGGCTTTGGGGACTTCCTCTGGGGCCCACTTCCCTACAACCAAGATGTATTTACCATGCAGCTCTCCTGCTGATGTTACCCAGCAGCGCCATTTGCTATGTGATATATTTGTTAAATGGCACATAAACCAGAGATAGAAAAGGCTATGAATCAAGCACATGAAAGATGGCACTGTGACGCTAGTACCCACTACAGGCACACTATGGGGTGTTTTTGGAGCAGGGTGTGTACAGCACACACCATCTAGATTTTGGGGGTAAATAAATATTTTAGATATCTTTAGATTTTAGGATGAATTCATATACTGATTGGGCTATAATCATAACCAACCAAAATAATTATTAGGTTACAGACTATGGAGGAGATGTATCAAGCCAAATATAGGGTACAAGTGGAGAATTTGCCCACAGCAGATACTAGCTAGCATTTTAAACAATGTAGCTATTATCTGATTTACTGCTATGTGCAATTTCTCCACTTGTCCTTTTTTGAAGGTTTGATGTATCTCCCCCTCACTTACATGGTAATTAAAACCCAGTATATGATGTACAGTAGTTATCGTTAAATATAAATATACCAAATTGATACATTAATTTCAATGTCTATTCATGTCTATTCAATGTCTATTTATAAAATATATATATATATATATATATATATATAGCAAGAATAGTTACACGGCACACTCACTATGTCCTAAGTATCAGTGTAGAAATCTGTACAGCCGGTGCCTCCCAGTGGTACTAGCGTACGCTATGACCAATAATAGATGCAGCAGACAGGCGGCACTCACGGCATGAAAGAACAACAGACAACGGTCTGGGTATATCAACGTTTCAATGTCTTATTCACATTTTCGTCAGGTGACGAAAATGTGACTAAGACATTAAAACGTTGATATTCCCAGACCGTTGTCTGTTGTTCTTTCATGCCGTGAGTGCCGCCTGTCTGCTGCATCTATATATATATACTGATCGCATTGTAGTAATATTTCATCACTGGCAAACTCCCAAACAGCCGTTTTCGGTAAGTAACCTTCCTCAGGGGAATAACAAGGCAAAATGACAAACTGCCATGTCAGAAAGTGCTTGCGTGCCGTGCAACCTTTGCAACACCTGTGAGCACATTATATGTGCTCACCGTGCCATACTCACCACCAGCACCTGGAGTCCATCACCGCCCACAGAGACAGGTCCCGCCACTGCACATACACCGGGAAGCACACGCCGTGGAACGCACGCCGCTCCACGCGAATCCGGAAGTTCCGGTACGTGGAATGCAGGCTGCGTGTCACTCGGCGGAAGTCCTCCCATCAGTGCTGCGCTAGCGGGCACAGTGTCCCGGGGCAACAGGTGTATGTGTCCCATGGTTCTGGTAGTGGTATTGGCAACAATACAGTAACAAACATAACTAATGAAAAACTATACAGAAAAAATGTCACCCACAGGACTAACAAATAAACTGTAAGGGTCATAAAAGAGATCAAGATTTCAATAGTAGGGCACCTAAATGCCATCATGGCAGTTTGACATTTTGCCTGGTTATTACCCTGAGGAAGGTTACTTACCGAAAACGGCTGTTTGGGAGTTTGCCAGTGATGAAATATTACTACAATGCGATGAGTATATGCTGTTGTCGATACAGGCTGATGTCGATGTAATTGTTCCATGAGAGAAGTTCAACTTGGAGTAAAGAATTGTTTTGAAAATCACGCAGAGTGCTGGAACTGTCTCTAACCTAATTGGGACAGAACCATGGGACACATACACCTGTTGCCCCGGGACACTGTGATGTAGTTGATCTAAACATTGTCTCTTATTCTACACTTACCAGTTTTTCATTTTATTTTTAAACAACTATTACTATATGTAAATAACATTACGTATATGTTGCATAAGTAAAGGTGCATAAACAATTTGAACTACTGGTAAGGACTATATAGTCCATGTCGGTATAAAACATATCACACTGTGTGTATACAGCTTGCGATGCTGATGCGCGCTCCTGCGGGGTCGGTAACACAAGAAAAAATAGACTGTGCAGGCAGGTGAATTTTGACTAGAAAGTGTACAATCTAGTTTCTAGCATAGTCAAAATTGCACATAGACATAATTGCACCATGTGTATAGTCAATATCGGTGGTTCTGGGCTCCAGGGAGTTCAAGACAAATCGTGAAGTCAAAATCAGCCTGCTGGCATAATCGCACCGTGTGTATGCACCTTAACTTACAAGACAGCTGAGAGCACTGTAGAGATGCCAAATGTGAAAGTGACTGTTTGGCCACACAGAGAGTCCTTAACCAGAAAGCTGGGTTTATTGGGAAACAGCAGGCAGAGCCGGCCATAGGCATAGGCAAACTAGGCAATTGCCTAGGGCATTTGATATGCCTAGGGGCATCAGCAGCTTCTGCTGATTAAAATGATATGCAGCATGCCTATATTCTGTGTAGCATTTCATATGCAGATACAGCCACAGTCTCCCACAGTATATAGGCATGCTGCATATCATTTTAATCAGCAGAAGCAGCTTGTGCATCCTAGCCACATAGCAATGAAAATAAGATGCATTTTCATAAAAAAGGTGCCCGACGTTAGCATTGAGGCAAGATTTATGAGGACACATCTGTGTCCAAGCAGAGGCAGAGGTCACAGTGTTAGTGGCAGTGTGCATGTGAGTGGGTTGGTTGTGCAGTAGAGTTCGGAATATGCGTAAGGAGCATTATGTGTGTCATGTAAAAATGCATTAATAATGTGCAACATATGTGTAAGGGGCACTATGTGTGTCATTATGTGTATAAGGGCATTAATAATGTGCAGCATATGTGTAACAGGGTACTACTGTATGTGTGTCATTATGTGTATAGGGGCACTAATAATGTGCAGCAAATGTGTAGGGGGCACTATGTGTGTCATTATGTGTATAAGGGCATTAATAATGTGTGGCATATGTGTAAGGGACATTATGTGTAAAAGGACATTAATAAAGGTTGTCATAATGTGTAAGGCACATTATGTTTATAAGGACATTAATAATGTGTCTCATATGTGTAAGGGGCATTACTGTGTGGAATTATGTGTTTAAATGCATTACTAATGTGTGGCATTATGTGTATAAGGTGCTCTACTATGTGGCGTTGCATATAGAAAGGGCACTACTGTGTTGTCTAATGTGAATAAAGAGCAATAGTGTGTGGTGTATTGTGAATAAGGAGCAATTCAGTGTGATGTAATGTGAATAAGGGGCTCTACTGTGAGGAGTAACGTTTAAGGTAAAGTGATACTACTGTGGAATGTAATATGAATTATGGACACTATCGCATGATCAAATGTGAATAAAGTTGCAGTACTGTGTGGCGTAATTGGAATTGGGGTTACTATTGTGGGGCCATGCCCCTAGCCAGCAAAAACACACCCCGAACTGTTCCTATTTAAAATATAGGGGGTACAAACCCCAAAATAAGGACTGCTATGGGTGAGGGGTGATGGTGCTGGGAAAGAGGTGCAAAGTCAGAGGCGGAACCAGGGGTTGTGCTAGGGGGCACCAGCCAAAATCTTGCCTAGGGCATCATATTGGTTAGGGCCGGCTCTGACAGCAGGTACAAAGTAATGCAGGAACACAGTGATGATACAGGGATTAACAGCAGTGGTATCAAACACAGGGTGTTGCAGCTGAGCTAATATGTTTCTCGTGTGTGCAGTACTTTGACACTGTTACATAGTAAAGATGGTTGCAGTCTGCACATGTGCAGTAATACATCAGGTTGGAGGTTGCACCTCCCTGCAGATTCTGGGTCTAAAGGTGCATACACATTGGGCAAGCGTGTATGCTGGGCGATGATGTGAACATAACTGGCAGGAAAATAGCTCAGTGCCTACACACCGAGCGATTTTCCTTGTGCCCAGCAATGTTCATGGGGGAGTGAAGCACGCACCATAGTAGGAGATCATGGAAAGTGCTTCACTCGGCTGTTCAAACAACCCAACGGACGGTGGTGGCCAGCGATGATGTGGGAGCGTGCATCAGCGCTCACTGCTCGTCGCCCGGCCATACACACTGGCTGAGTTTGAGCTCAAAGTATCTCAAAACACCAAAATTGAGCTACTTTGAGCTGAAAGGGGGTAATTCAGATTTGATTGCAGCAGCAAATTTGTTAGTTAATGGGCAAAACCATGTGCACTGCAGGTGTGGCAGATGTAACACTTGCAGAGAGAGTTAGATTTGGGTGGATTTTGTTTCTGTGCAGGGTAAATACTAACAGCTTTATTTTTACAGTGCAATTTATATTTAAGTTTGAACACACCCCACCCAAATCTAACTATCTCTGCACATGTTATATTGGCATCCAGAGCCGGCCTTAGGCATAGGCAAACTAGGCAATTGTCTAGGGCATTTGATATGCCTAGGGGCATCAGCAGCTTCTGCTGATTAAAATGATATGCGGCATGCCTATATTCTGTATGCAGCATTTAATATGCAGATACAGACACAGTCTCACACAGTATATAGGCATGCTGCATATCATTTTAATCAGCAGAAGCTGCTTGTGCATCCTAGCCACATAGCAATGCAAATAAGATGCATTTTCATTAAAAAAAGGTGCCAGATGTTAGCATTGAGGCAATAATTATGAGGACACATCTGTATCCAAGCAGAGGCAGAGGTCACAGTGTTAGTGGCAGTGTGAGTGTTGTGTGCATGTTAGTGGGTTGGCTGTGCAGTAGTGTTCAGAATATGTGTAAGGAGCATTATGTGTGTCAGGTAAAAATGCATTAATAATGTGCAACATATGTGTAAGGGGCACTATGTGTGTCATTATGTGTATAAGGGCATTAATAATGTGCGGCATATGTGTAAAAGGGTACTAATGTATGTGTGTCATTATGTGTATAGAGGCACTAACAATGTGCAGCAAATGTGTAGGGGGCACTATGTGTGTCATTATGTGTATAAGGGCATTAATAATGTGCAGCATATGTGTAAGGGACATTATGTGTAAAAGGGCATTAATAAAGGTTGTCATAATGTGTAGGGCACATTATGTTTATAAGGACATTAATAATGTGTCTCATATGTGTAAGGGGCATTACTGTGTGGAATTATGTGTATAAATGCATTACTAATGTGTGGCATTATGTGTATAAGGTGCTTTACTATGTGGCGTTGCGTATAGAAAGGGCACTACTGTGTCGTCTAATGTGAATAAAGAGCAATAGGGTGTGGTGTAATGTGAATAAGGGGCTCTACTGTGAGTAGTAACGTTTATAAGGTAAAGTGATACTACTGTGGGATGTAATATGAATTATGAACACTGTCGCATGATCAAATGTGAATGAAGTTGCAGTTCTGTGTGGCGTAATTGGAATTGGAGTTACTATTGTGTGGCCATGCCCCTTGCCAGTAAAAACACACCCCTTTTTGGGATGTGCGCCAAATGTGCAAACTGTTCCTATTTAAAATATAGGGGGTACAAACACTAAAATAAGGACTTCTATGGGTGAGGGGTGATGGTGCTGGGTCAGAGGCAGAACCAGTGGTGGTGCTAGGGGGCACCAGCCAAAATCTTGCCTAGGGCATCATATTGGTTAGGGCCGGCTCTGTTGGCATCCCCCCACCCCCGCAGTGCACAGGGGGCCTAATTCAGACCTGATCGTAGATGTGCTAATTAGCACATCTACAATCAGGCACACTGATATGTGGGGGGACGCCCAGCACAGGGCTAGTCCGGCCCGCATGCCTGGGCCGAACCCCCGCACAAGTACAAAAGCATCGCACAGCGGCGATGCTTTTGTACTGGAAGATTAGCTCCCTGCCAGCGCAGCTCCTGCGCGCTGGCAGCAGCTACTCATCACTGTGAGGGTGGCAGCGGCTGCGTGTAATGTCATGCAGCTGCCGCGGCCCGCCCCCCCAACGGTCCAGGCACGCCTGCATTGCCCTGACCGTGCCCCCTAAATGGCGGCCAAATGCCGCCAAACCACCCCCTCTCGTCCAGCGACCGCCTCTGCCTGTCAATCAGGCAAAGGCGATCGCAGGGCTGAGACAGCTGTCGGCTGTCTGGCACGCACCAGCGCACTGCGGCACCTGCACAGTTCAGACCTGATCGCTGCTGTGCGTTTTCGCAGAGCAGCGATCAGGTCTGAATTAGGCCCAGGATTTTGCCCATTAGCTAACAAATTTGCAGCTGCAATCAGATATGAATTAGGTCCAAAATCGGCTAATGTGTATGGGCCTTTAGTTACTGGAGTGTATGCAGCATAGAAGACATACTTCCGACACAAGTACAAATACATTAATAGCTCTCTGAAGACAAAACCATTTAGTTACTACATTTTTGAATTTGCTTCAGCAGATTAGTACACTTTACCTATAGACTTCTCCACTTAAACATAGAAACATAGAAACAGAATTTGACGGCAGATAAGAACCACTTGGCCCATCTAGTCTGCCCCTTTTTTTTTATCCTTTAGGTAATCTCAACCCTTTTTGAACCTTAATTCTTTGTAAGGATATTCATATGCCTATCCCAAGCATGTTTAAATTGCTCTACAGTCTTAGCCTCTACCACCTCTGATGGGAGACTATTCCACTTATCCACTACCCTTTCTGTGAAGTAATTTTTCCTTAGATTCACTTTTGCTGTATTAATTCTCTCTATCGGCTTTTTTATCTAATGATCCCAGAAACTCGTCACCTTCTTTTCTTAGGACACTTTAGTGGCTTATATTAATTGTCATTGCTGTTCTTTTGGGTCTGCTCTACATGGGACTATTTACTGGGTATCTATATTATTTAAAAGTGCAAATACAGTATTTAAACAGCACAACATTATGACCATGATGACATTATGAATGAAACTGTCAACATTCAGAACTAATCGACATTACAGTGTCAAAACAATGTCAACAATATGACTACTTACTATTTAACAATCTCTACCTCTTCCCTGTACTTTGCTTTACCTTTTCTTATTACTTCTTTACTATATAGACTGCACATGTCATAGTTTTGTTTGAAAGTACAAAACTATTATAACACATATTTTATTCCATTAATGAATCTGTTTATTGCGGTTTAGATTGAATCTCTTCAGTAAAAGTTATGCTTATTTTGCTCTTCTGAAGCTAGTGTATGAATTTTAAGGTCAACATGAGTAATGATAAAATACAAGTAGTGGAGTGGTGTCTATCTACTAAGTAATTAGAATTTCACATCCTCTTCTTGAAAATGACCTTAACATGACTGTTTTGGAATGCTGATAAACAGGAGAGACACAGTATCAGCCCATGTCTCCTTGCTCAGTCTCGTGTGACTGCTTTCAATTAAGTGGTTCAAACTCGCTATTGGCAAAGACGGCATAGAGGAAAAATGTTTAAAGTGGATTTAGAGGATTCTGCACTTGGATCATAAGGCTTACCTGTATTTTGCGCTCTTAGCAATGCTGAGCTTTCCTAACCCTAATTTTAATGAAAGAAAATTGTAGTACTGTGCTCATACTGAACTAGGCCATTTGAAGAGTAACAAACTTACTGGTTTACTGTGTGCAGCAATGTAAAAGATTGCTTGGTATAGATTGAAGCATATGGGCTCTAAAAATTCCTTTAATCAAAACAGTTTGTTTATGATGATGTGCACTACAGCATGTTGTATGATTAGAAAGTATAAATCTTTCATAATTCCACCCTTGTTACTTGATAAATGCACAATGCTATGTAATCGTCATTACCAGCCAACGATGCATACACAAAGCAATTCATCTCAGTCTACATAACTGCAGTGTTTTTGAATTGGACATAAAAGGTATTTTTTTTTCATTACATTTTGTTTAGCTGAATTTTCTGCAATGTAAAAAATGTATTTGGAGAATAAACAATGCATACTTATAGAATGAAACAGATGAATCACCTGAAAAGCATGTTTATTACATGTTTGTAAGTATAAGTAATGCATTGATGCATATTAAGTCTGCTACGCTTTGTTGTGAGCAACAATGTTCAGTAGACTATGAAGAAGGACACAGGAGGTTGAGAAGGTTATAATATAGAATATCTCAAGGCTTGTGAATCTGTCTTTTAACCAAGGATAAACTACTGTTTACTTTCTGTGATGACACTTTGGGGCACAATTCTAGTCCTAAATGGTTATTGGCTTACAAACTATGGAGGAGATGAGTCAAAACCGTTAAAGAGGAAAAGCGGAGAAGCTTCCCTTATGAACCAATAATCTTTTAGCTATCATTTATCTAGTACATTCAATGAAATGATAGGTAGAATCATGGGCCATAAATAGGGGTGTGCGAGTGGTGCCGTCGCATAGAGAACTGGGCTCGGGGGGCAGCGCCATCGCTGCAGCACAGCCCTTGCTTCTGGATAGCAGGCACCCCACAACTGTAGTGCCGATAAAAACGTGCTTTAGATACTCCAGACAGGCAACATGCAGTCTGTACAGCTGCTGTACATTCTGGGCAGTATTGCAGTCCTCAGTGCTGGCAGCCTCATCCCCTCTGTGTGACATCATGATGTCATGCACTCAGGAGGCAATGCTAGTACAGGGCACTGGTAGAACCTGAGTGGTATTGACAACTTCCACGCCTGTCCTCTTTAAAAGATTTCACACATACCCCCTGTTCCCCCCCAAGAACATATTTGTTTGTCAGGAAGTCTGGAACTGTTTGTCAAGAAGTCTAGAATTGGATTCAGAATCTGGTTAACACAAAAGGGATGATTCTTAGTTGGGCACAAAGCAAAAAAACAAAACCAGTAACTTTGCACCTTGGTAAGCCATGTTTCATTGCAGGTGGGGAAGATTAAAAATGTGCAGATAGAATTTTAGGTTTGGGAGGGGTGTGTCCAAACTCAATTCTAAATTGAATAAAAATAAAGTTTTTCAGTATTTGTAGGTTACATGCAAAAGCAATCAGTACTCGCCCATACTAGCTTTCTCACCTGAAAAGGCCGGGAGGCTCCTGAAATTTGAATAGCGTTCCCGGCCACCATGAAGAGTGGGCAAATTTCCCGGATCCAGCCACCAACTTGCCTCATCCTCCCATGTATTGATGCAAGTGGGTGGAGCGGACGGAAGATGAAGCAATTTGTGCTGAAATGTATCATTTTAGCCACGTTCCCCACTGTACAATGGCCCTCATTCCGAGTCGTTCGCTCGGTATTTTTCATCGCATCGCAGTGAAATTCCGCTTAGTGCGCATGCGCAATATTTGCACTGCGACTGCGCCAAGTATCTTTGCTATGAAGATAGTATTTTTACTCACGGCTTTTTCATCGCTCCGGCGATCGTAATGTGATTGACAGGAAATGGGTGTTACTGGGCGGAAACAGGCCGTTTTATGGGAGCGCTACCGTTTCCGGAAAAAACGCAGGAGTGGCCGGAGAAACGGGGGAGTGGTTGGGCGAACGCTGGGTGTGTTTGTGACGTCAAACCAGGAACGACAAGCACTGAACTGATCGCACAGGCAGAGTAAGTCTGGAGCTACTCTAAAACTGCTAAGTAGTTTGTGAGCGCAATATTGCGAATACATCGGTCGCAATTTTAAGATGCTAAGATACACTCCCAGTAGTCGGCGGCTTAGCGTGTGTAACTCTGCTAAATTCGCCTTGCGACCGATCAACTCGGAATGAGGGCCAATGTTGGTAGTCCCGGCATTCTCTAGTGGAGGGCATGACCATGATGATGCAGACATAAAGCCACACTTCCAAACCGCCACCTGTGCCATGTCACACCCACTGTACTACCTCTGTGCTGACTTACCTGCTCCCTCCCGGAGAGGGACTTCACTATGTTGGCATTTACCCCACATGCAATTTTTTTTTATGTATATGCATTCTTTTCATGACAGCATTGTTTGTTCAGGTACAAAGTTACATACTACAGTATTTATGCTTTACTCTGAATCAACCTCAAGGAGTTCAGAAATATTCCAGGTCGGTAGAATATTTGGGCAACTGAATCTGAATAATGATTTCCTAGAGAGTTGTTGCGTCCTGTAGATAAAATGACAGCTATTGTGCAGTTCAGGCCAGTGATGTTTAGCTTCATTATGGAACCTAGAGCTCATTTTGATTTGGCGTTTGTCAGAATCTAAAAAATCCTATATGATGGATACAGTGCATCACTTGCAGCTGCAAGAAGCATTCTTATGCACCAGATGCATGACTAAATATGGCCTCTTAGTAATATTATCCAGCTCATTAGACCAAATTAAAATAGTACGGTAATTTATTTTATGGTAAATATACAGTACATCAATATTGTCAATTTAAATGTCAGAAATAAAGTATTAGATTTGTAGCCATTAAATGTTTGCATAATCTGAGGGTTGAAAAAACTCTATAGACATAAGGGGATGCCTGTAGCACCCTCATTTTCTACAAACATGGCCACTGTCACTGCAGCTTACGTCAGAAAGTCTTTAGTTGAGATAGACAAACCAATGAATCAAGTTTAGCAGTGCTACAAGTCTGAGTAATTTAGAGTTGCTGATTATATGAAGTCTGAGTAGCCCCATAGAGCAAATCTCGCAAAAAGGAAGTAATCAGAATAAAGGAATTTCTTACATAATCTTACATTTCATTAACTCCTTCCAAAGGCATTATAGATTTGTTGTATTGTGTATTGTGCTACAGCTTTCCTTGTAGTAGGAACCACTGCACAGACCACATTCAGGCTAGGTTTGATAGCTTACCACTGAGACCCAGGACAGAGGCAAGAGTATGACGAGCTGAAAGGGCTACTCTTTGCCTGCAATATACAGTATACATGGTTTTTGTTTATCTCAAGCTACCTCCACAGTATTTACAGCATGAGTTGTAAACATGAATTTATACATCCATTGAAATTTGTAACTATTTCAAGGAAATGATAATCAGTAGGTAACAATGAAATACTGTAGTTGCCATTAAATGACCATGGCCTTATAAAAGTAACATGTAGATAGTTTCATTCAGGTGTGGTATATTTTATCGACATTCTTAATGTGAACATTTGTCATGTTGACACTGATGAAATGTCAACGTAATTAGAATGTCGTTAAAATATCCCTGACGATCCAGTGGTGACTTAAACAATGGGTCTTGCTGTGTTTATTCGGGTTCAGCGGTCAGCTGATGAGGACTTCTGCCTCATCATGTGGCTTCTGGTGATATGACTACTCTTAACCACAAACCCTAACCCTACAACTAGAGCTTAAACCTATACCTCCTATCCCATAGCTTAACCCTAACCCTCTTCCTAGTGCCTAATCCTAAACCTCCCCTCCCAAAGCCTAATCCCCCCTCCCATAGCAGACCCTTACCCTCTACCTAGTGCCTAACCCTAGCCCTCCGCTTCCAAACCCCCCCCCCCCCCCCCAGCCTAACACTAACTCTCCACTGCCAGTCTGTGCAGAATGTTGCCATTTCACATATCGACAATGTGAACATGTTGACATTCTGCACATGCCAACAGGTTTCCTGTCGACATTTCAACAATATCGACTTCATAACTGTTGTCATTGTGATGTTGACATTATGACTGCATTCCATTTCATACTCATCTTACGTGATGTCTGTAAAACGGATGTCTATGTAGTGTGGCAGAGGAGCTAAAGATCTGTTCCGTTGTTGAGGAGGAAGAAGTGCAGCTTTGTGGAGGTGGATAGAGTATATTCCTGGGAGGCACAAAGAAGTCTATAATTTGAGAGGTGGTGAAGGATGAGTATTAACTAAATTACACTTACTGTATATGATCATAGAAGATCTTAGGAAAGCAAAGTAAGAGGAAAAAAAGAAAGTATAGGAAAAATTAGAGAAAAGGTAAATCAAATAGACAATTAAAACATGTTTGAAAAGAACAAAGGAAGTAAGCGCTAAATTTGATCTGAGAAACAGAGAGGTATGGAAAGTATAAGGATATATGTACAGTAGATTGTTTGTGGCATGTTTTGTAAAAAAAAATGGGGTATTAGGTGGAGGATGACAGAATAATTTGGATACAGGATAGGTTTTCATATGTGCAAAGGCGAAGGTAGATGTGTCAAACAGCAATCAAATGGAAAGAGAATATATAACTGTTATTAGTATAATTATATACGGTACAGATGAGATAATGGGTTGGAAACAGGGGACAAACAAGTGATTATTATGAGATAGAAAATAGTCCTTTTCTAATATTTCAAGACAATTCAAATGTTAATGGGATGGACATTTAAATATGTCCTCATATAACTCCTTCCAATGTTGTCCTCTTCCAGGCATGATTCAGTTCTGGTTTTGCAACTAGATTCCTGACCCACATCCTCAGAAATCTAGTTGGAAAAGAATGGGGAAGGGTTTAGCCACAAAGGTGGCCTTATAGACTCCATTTCCTGGTACCTTGTGAATGGCAGGCATGGAAAAGCTATTGCTGGGTCCAACTGCAACATTTGAGTAGGAGCCAACAGGTATTGCTTGTTCCCAGTGCAAAATTTAAGTAGGGGCCCAGCTTCATGCTCTGGGGCCCTATGTGCTGCTCCCACAGAAGCTTGCAATTTCTAGCGCAAGTATCCACTGCACATTTGCTGCATCAGAAAAGCCATTCTCTCTGTTCATTGGAGAGAGTTGATTATAAAGGGAGTCAGAAGATGCAGAGGAGAGTCAGGGAGATTTAAAGGATGCAGGGACTGATGAGGGGAGCCAGGTTCATAAACAAAATATGGCAGAAATATTAGATTTTCACATGATGAGATCTGTGTGCTCATTTGGTTTTTTCCTCTGTACATTATTGGTGTTGGTATGCTGCACCTAATTCAGCTTTACGCTTTGTTTATTTTGGTCACCTAGCAACGGCTGACGGTTCTGTTGGTGTAGATTACACACCCGTCGCAGATGATGTGATGTCACTTACCCCAGCCGCGGCCCCGGGACCACGAGTCAGCACTGTGGTTTTTGTCTATAAAGCTATGTGGTTGTTTGTATTCTTGTATCCTGACGAAAGTTTTTGGAATATAACTGAAACATTGATCACTGATAGGCCTAGTTGCCGTGATATTACCGTTTTAAATCAAGTCCTGTGAGTGCCGCAATCTCTTCTCCATGTACATATTCCACTTTTAGTGGTAAGGAGGGCACCTGGGCAATTGTTCATTTGTTTGACGGAGTGCCAGCCAGTACAGAGACTTTATATATATATATATATATATATATATATATATATATATATATAGCTGTGCTTGGCACTCACTGCTCACCCCTCCACAGGTCACTGGTACCGGGTGCCTTCCATCAAAGTTAAATAGAATCCTCACAATCGGTGGCACTCATAGGTAGTACAAACGGAAGTCAAGATAGCTTCTGCGTTTTGAATTTACTTAAAAGTGCCACGGATTGTGGGGATTATATATATATATATATACAGGTTGAGTATCCCATATCCAAATATTCCGAAATACGGAATATTCCGAAATACGGAATTTTTTGAGTAAGAGTGAGATAGTGAAACCTTTGTTTTCTGATGCCTCAGTGTACACAAACTTTGTTTAATACACAAATTTATTAAAAATATTGTATTATAAGACCTTCAGGCTGTGTATATAAGGTGTATATTAAACATAAATGAATTGTGTGAATGTAGACACACTTTGTTTAATGCACAAAGTTATTAAAAATATTGGCTAAAATGACCTTCAGGCTGTGTGTATAAGGTGTATATGTAACATAAATACATTCTGTGCTTAGATTTAGGTCCCATCACCATGATATCTCATTATGGTATGCAATTATTCCAAAATACGGAAAAATCCGATATCCAAAATACGTCTGGTCCCAAGCATTTTGGATAAGGGAGACTCAACCTGTGTATATATATATATATATATATATATATATATATATATATATATATATATATATATATATATATATAAAAATGTGACCAAAGAAAATGTCAGAATAACTAATAGACGTATTCATACATTTGTCCATGGTTCAACCAACAGTTTCTTCACAAAGACATGGAACAAAGATAACCAGAGGCGTATCTATAGTGGGTCCATGGCAGCACACCCATTTAGTATACTTATCTCTCTAAGGTCACGTGCCGAAGCTGTACAAATCACCAGGTAAATGGTGTGGCCACCATATATCCTGGAGATTTGTACATGCGCATTACAGGAAAAGTCCAGTAAAAGTACACAGGAGTGAAATCCCAGAAGAGGCAATTTATATATTAAAGAAAAAAAATATATTATTATGTTATGTATTATGTTATTGATTTTTCTTCTACATTAATAAACTACAGTATACAACAGTGTAAAAAATGATGGCAAACATTAGAAATTCATCATCATTGCATTAGGTTAATCTAAGTTATTTCATGGTGCTTGTCACTTAACTATGATTTACTCAATATGATTTTGGTTTAGGTTGAAAATAAGACCAATAATATTAATTTGGTTCTTCAGAAAATTTTCATTGCAAACATATAATTTGACTTGCAATTGTATATGATGCTCTGTTTGATTTATTTATTATCAGTTACTTGTATTGTGCACACATATTATGCAGCACTTAATAGTAAATATTTAGTCCTTTACAGTCTCTGACCCAGTAGCCCTTACAATCTACAGTATATTCTCTAACACTATTCACTACAGGTGGGTTCTAGGAAACTGAGCCCACCCGAGCTTTCTCAGGGAATATGAACCGTGTATCGGGTTCTCACACCTTGCTCAGGTTCCAAAACAAGGCAAAATGTCACCCCCCCTCCACCCCCCCCCCCCCCCCACCCCCAGTATCAGATCTTGCATCTCATGGATTTGATTAAGTTTCTCCCTCTGTAATTCAGGCACCATTTCACACAGGACTCCTGGACAGCGAGCACATCCACTAGACTGCCAGGGCATTGTAGCAATATTTATCCTTTAGGACCTTTACTGGTGCACTGCACACAGCCCAGAGCACCTCCTAAGGGCAGCATTATTTATTTTAATGCCATTATTTTCTAACCTTTAGATTAACCTTCTAATGGCGCACAGTCAGTAACCCTTTACTGGTGCACACTGGTGCTATAACTGCCTACAGTGCAGCCCAGAGCTCCTAATAGTAATACAGGGCAACAGTTACCCTTATTTGTGTACACTAGTGCTCACAAAAGTTTTTTTTACGTGTGTCACCATTTCTATAATGTAGTGCTTTGCAGCAAAATTCAGTTTATTCAGGGTGCCATCACTTTCATAATATAAGCACTATGAGAGTTGCAGTGTGAAGTTGTTGCCATTTGTCAAAATCAGAAAAACGTGTTTTCTTTTTTGTAAACCATGTGTTCAAGGAAGCCTTGCCACTGCATAATAATATAAGTGCTGTGAGTCAAGGCATTTATTTGATGACAATATAACTCACATAACACAGAATACACACATGCTTTGTTTCTTACAATATAATAAATTTATTTCAAATTAACATGCCTACAAATAACTTATACAGAACAATGCAATATCTGTTTATATAAAAAAGCGGGACTGCACCACAATAAAATACCATTTTTATTAGTGTTATTTAATACTTTTAAAAAATATATACAGGTGTTTTATGAGGACCCCTTTTTTAATTGTACCAATAAAGTTTGCTATAAAGAGCAGACCTCAGATCATGGGTACCATCCTTGACAAAGGGCTAAGAAGCCTGAAATGCTGAGTACTTGACAGTTGAGTTAGAGGTGACATCATTGCATCGCGCCAACGGGCCATAAGAAGACGGACACCAAGGGAACCAGCCGGCAGTAAAGCGGACAAGCAGTAAAGAAACGGACAAGCACTAAAAGTAGGAAGTGATAGGGAAAGCTTAGTCAGCATTCTCCCCAGCATCCACCTAAGTGCGGCAACAACCACCGACTTTTTAATATCTGAACCCCCGTTTTCATACTCACGGACTCTGCTTTAAATAAATATCTTGAAAGAACACAAACCTTTTGCTTTTAACAAACTTTTTTATTCACAGGTATTGTTTTAAATCATTACAAATAGCACTCCTATTACTATATATCATAAAATAATGATCATAATATTAGTGCAACATCTACTAAAGCTGGTGCTCAAGGCCATAGAGTGTTTAACAAAGCGCACCTAAAATCAAAACAATATTTCACAATGCAGGAAACGTTTACTGATGAAAAACATAAAATTGCCAATGAGTCATTCACTACAAGTAAAGGCTCAGGCCTTGATCTTTATTTGCAATTGGTGGTTCTAGAATTGCTGTCAGTCATCTACTTCTGTAACCTCACATGACAATGTAACACCTTCTTATTCAGATTCTAGAAGAGGTATCAAATGTAAAACAGGCAAATGAGTGTAGAAACCCCCCCCCCCCACTAAGACTGAAGAACAAACTGTATGTTCAGAAACATCACAAATCCCTAAAGAAAGACTAAGGGGAACCAAGTTAGCTATGTGTGAGTCTGACATTTCTGATACTGTACTTGTAGAGAAGCCAACTTCCACCATTTCTGCACCCACTGCAAATGTGGGGATGAGCAGCATATAGCTGGTGACAAAGGAATTGAGGATGACACTATAGAAGTACTGTACAAGAGGAAGAGGGGGATATGTGTGTAGCTGACACCATTAATGAGGATGTTGGTGATGAGGATGTTGTTTGTGTAAGTCAGACATCAGTGGCAGCAGTTCTTGTATGTAATAAAAAGTAGGCAATTGTCATGCCTGGGCATAAGATCAAAAAATCCACCTCATACAGATGCACTCATTTAGTGCAGCTTCATTGCAGACATACACTCTTGGCGGGACTAGGCAATCTGGTGCCTATCCCCGCTACAGGAGTGCACAGAGACCCTCCCATTGTAGTGACTGGGGCACGTGCGTTTCACGGACATGTGCGCGGACCAGACGCTGCGATGGGCGTGCCTAGGTGGGCGTGCCCAGGCACAGATGGAGACACTATTAGAGTAGCTCCATTTGTATGTGTGGAATTATTTTTACCCAAATCCTGACAACAATTGTCAACCCATCTGTAGTGTTTGTAAAGTTACAGTAAGTAGAGGTAGGGATGTTAACCATTTAGGAACCTTCTCCCATTTACATCATTTCAGCGAATTAATGAAAAGTTTTTGTAAAAAATCTGAAAAATCTGCTAAAATAATACCATATAGTCCAGCATCAACTAGCTTCCATCTCTCAGCTAGATCCTAGAACATTTAATCTCCACCACCAACACCTTCATCATCAATATCCTCATTAATGATTGGAAGTAGTCCTCTTGCATCCAGTTTGCTATGCCTACCTTCTCCCTTATCCAGAATTCCTTTAGAAGAGTCCTAGAGCACTAGGCCTGCTTCTGCTGTTGGGGGTGGTTCATCCCAGAAGGGGACAAAGAAGACTACTAGTAGTTTCAAACAACAATTGACTGTAAAAACAATCCTTTGCAAGAGGAAGCAAATATAAAAGCTGCCATCCATTTGCACAGCAGATCACTGAAGTCATGACAGCCATGCTAGTATTCGGTCTGCAGCCAAATAAGTGGAAAAGCAGTTCTGATCGAACTAAAGATTACATGACTGTGATAGCCACTGGGTGAGTGCATCACCTTCAGCAGTAGCAGCAGTAAGTAACACAAAATGTCAGCTCATTCACAGGCAGGTTACTCTCTGTATCACCGGCTTCACTGAGAGGCATACCAGTGTCATCCTGTTAGAAAGCTAAGGGATGTCATTGCAAAATGGCTTACCCTGCTATCACTCTCCTCAGGATTTGTAATTTCTGATAACGGAAGTAATATTGTAAGAGCATTACAACTGGGTGAATTTGAACATGTCCCATGTTATGCTCACACAATCAACTTAGTGCTACAGAATTTTTTTTAAATGACAGAGGTGTGCAGGAGATGCTGGACAAATGATAAGGAGGTCTCTACTTATCTCAAAGCAGAAGCTCTCTACCACTCCAAGATCTTCACAGCAAAAAGTAAAAGATGAAATATATTCAAACGGTGATACATGCAAAGAAAAAAAATATAGAGACAATCTACTGCAATAAGTTCACAAGGTTTGTCTTGTATAAAATAAGCTGCCACTTCAGCATATAATGAATGTCAGTCGGACAAACACATAAAACCAAGTGTCTTTTATTAGTAAAACAGTCCAACACTATAAAAGTCCATCTTATTGTGAAAAGATAATACACATCCACTTGATGTTACAATCCAAACTTATAAGGGTGGGTCCTACCAGATTCCGGATTTCAGAAGTGCACATAGGAAACTGTTTTGATGTTCTATGTCCCCGGGGAAGAGTCAGCTCCAACAATGGGTACCCCGTTCTCTCCTCGTCTGGTCAATCAGTTGCTTTTTTGAGAAGCCAAGAAAATGTTTTGTATATTTTTGGATTGTGGGAAGAAACTAGAATACATGGAGGAAGCCCAGGCAAGCACAGAATGTACATACAATTTCCTCACAGTTAAGGCCATGGTTGGAATGGAACCCATGTCCTCAGGGGTGTGGTATAGAAGTTAGTTAAAAGATAAACAGTCATTAAATCGACCCCATACAGTCAAAAGGTCGACAGGGTCTAAAGGTCAACAGTCAAAAGTTAGACAGGGTCAAAAGGTCAACAGTCAAAATATCTACTTTTTTAAAAGGTCAACACAATAAAAATACTTCTGCTTTTAAACATTTTGTACCCAAAATTGTTCAAATGTGTCTCCTCGCCAGCTCACTTCGCTCGCCGAGCTTCACTAACCACAAAGTTGCTAAAGATAATAGTTTGTGACATGGATAGCAAATGAGGTAAAACTTGTAAAAGCATGAAAAACCCTAAAATAAGTCGACATTTTGACCCTATGAACCTTTTGACTGTCGAACTTTTGACTCCTTCCACCTTTTGACCCTGTTGAATTTTTGAATGTCAACCATATGGTGTTGACCTAATGACTGTCTATCTTTTAACTGTCAATCTAAACATTGCAACCCAGCCCTCAGTATTGAGGGACAGCAAGCTATTTATTGTGCCACCATCCCACATTTAAATAGGCATTGCCTTAGTAGAGCTAGCAATCAATTTTGCCCTATAAACATACCACGACAAGGGTGGCAGAGACAAAGCAAACTCTGTTGAGGCTGTGCACATTTATCCTAAGTAAACATTTTTCAAAGTGTAATTAGATTTTAAACATAATTTCGGCATTACAGTATACCAGCATTAAACCAAAGTAAAACAGGAGAACATTCTATCAACAATCAGAACTACATAAGTAGAGATGAGAGTGTTCGGTTCCTTGAGAACCGAACCCCCCCTGAACTTCACTACCCGAGCCCGGATCCGCCTGACTCAGAAGCCAGAACGAGGCAAAACGTCATCATACCGCTGTTTGATTCTCGCGGGGTTTGGATTCCATATAAGGAGCAGCACATCGCTGCCATTTTCACTCTGGCATTGGAGAGTGTGGAGAGAGGACGTGTCTCTGTCCTCAGTGTCCTGCATAAGTTCAGTGGTGGTGTCTTGTGCTGCATCAGTCCAGTCACAGTGGTGCTGTCCTCTGCTGTCATATGTTCAGTGCTGCTGTATAAGTCCAGTCCATTGCAGTGGTGCTGTGTTGTCCTGCATCAGTCCAGTGGTGGTGTCCCTGTGCTGCTGTATATGTCCAGTGGTACTGCCATATATGTCCAATGATACTGCCGTATATGTCCAGTGATACTGCCGTATATGTCCAGCGGTACTGCCGTATAAATCCAGTGATACTGCTGTATATGTCCAGTGGTACTGCCATATAATTCCAGTGGTACTGGCGTATAAATCTAGTCCAGTGATACTGCCGTATATGTCCAGTGATACTGCTATATATGGCCAGTGGTACTGCCATATAATTCTAGCGGTACTGGCGTATAAATCCAGTGGTACTGGCATATAAATCCAGTCCAGTGATACTGCTGTATATGTCCAGTGGTACTGGCGTATAATTCCGGTGGTACTGGCGTATAATTCCAGTAATACTGCCATATAATTCCAGTGGTACTGGCGCATAATTCTAGTGGTACTGGCGTATAAATCCAGTCCAGTGATACTGCCGAATATGTCCAGTGGTACTGCCATATAATTCCTGTGATTCTGCCGTATATGTCCAGTGGTCATGCTGTATAAATCCAGTGATACTGGCATATAAATCCAGTCCAGTGATACTGCTGTATATATTTCCAGTGATACTGCCGTATATGTCTAGTAGTATTGCCGTATAAATCCAGTGGTACTGTCGTATAAATCCAGTCCAGTAATACTGCCTTATATGTCCAGTGGTACTGCCATATAATTCCAGTGATACTGCCATATATATTCAGTGGTACTGCTGTATAAATCCAGTGGTACTGGCATATAAATAAAGTCCAGTGATACTGCCATATACATCCAGTGGTACTGCTATATAATTCCAGTGTTACTGCTGTATAATTCCAGTGGTTCTGGCGTATAAATCCAGTGATACAGCCGTATAAATCCAGTCCAGTAGTACTGCCATATAAATCCAGTCCAGTTTTACTGCCGTATAAGTCCAGTGGTACTGCTGTATAAATCCAGTCCAGTGGCACTGCTGTATTCTTCCAGTGACACTGCCGTATAATTCCAGTGATACTGCTGTATAATTGTAGTATTAATGGCGTATAATTCCAGTGATACTGCCGTATAATTCCAGTGATACTGCCGTATAATTCCAGTGATACTGCCGTATAATTCCAGTGATACTGCCGTATAAGTCCAGTCCAGTGGTGCAGCTATATAAGTTCAGTGGTGCTGTCCTGTGCTGTATATTATTTACTCAAAATAAAGGGGTTATTATTATTTAATCCAAATAATTTTCACAGGGTTTGCCCTGTGTGGTGTAGAGGTACGCTTTCCTGTACTGCATATTGTTACATAACTCCAGAAAAATAATGGAGAACAACAATTTGGAGGATAAAATAGGGAAATATCAAAAACCACTTCCTCTTAGTGCTGTAGCTGCTGCCACTAGTCATGACATAGACAATGAAATGCCATTAACGTCGTCTGCCAGGCCAATGCCCAATGTGATAGTAAAGGGCAAGTAAAATCCAAAAAGCCAAAGTTCAGTAAAAAGATCCAAAGAAAAGAAATGTAAATGGACTGCGGAGAAACGTAAACTTGCCAATATGCCATTTATAACACGGAGTGGCAAGGAACAGCTAAGGCCCTGGCCTATGTTCATGACTACATGAACGACAGGGACAGCTGCAGCAGCGCCTCGACCAATTACATAGCGCTGCTGCGGCTCCCTCCTCCACCCTCTCCTCCTCCTCCTCCTCCTTCTCCCCTGCCCAGGATCTCTGCAAGAAGAAGCTGCCCGAGGAGCCTGATTGCCAGCAGAGAGAGTAAGTATAATTCTTTTTCTTTTTTCTTTCTTTCTTTCTTTCTTTCTTTCTTTCTTTCTTTCTTTCTTTCTTTCTCTTTCTTTCTTTTCTGCCATAATGTGTAAAAAATGGGATGCTGTCTGCCATAATGTGTAAAAAAGGGACGCGTCTGCCGTAATGTGGAAAAAAGGGGGAATGGCTGCCGTAATGTGTAAAAAGGGGACGCTGTCTGCTGTAAAGAGTAAAAAGGGGGACGCTATCTGCCGTAATGTGTAAAAAGAGGGACGCTGTCTGCCTTAATGTGTAAAAAGGGTGATGCTGTCTGCCGTAATGTGTAAAAAGGGGGACGCTGTCTGCCGTAATGTGTAAAAAGGGGACACTGTCTGCCGTAATGTGTAAAAAGGGGACGCTGTCTGCTGTAATGTGTAAAAAAGGGGATGCTGTCTGCCTTAATGTGTAAAAAAGGGGACGCTGTCTGCCTTAATGTGTAAAAAAGGGGACGCTGTCTGCCTTAATGTGTAAAAAGGGGACGCTGTCTGCTGTTATGTGTAAAAAGGGGGACGCTGTCTGCCGTAATGTGTAAAAAGGGGACGCTGTCTGCCGTAATGTGTAAAAAGGGGACGCTGTCTGCCGTAATGTGTTAAAAGGGGGGCGCTGTCTGCCGTAATGTGTAAAAAGGGGACGCTGTCTGTTGTAATATGTAAAAAGGGTACGCTGTCTGCCTTAATGTGTAAAAAGGGGACGCTGTCTGCCGTGATGTGTAAAAAGGGGGACGCTGTCTGCCGTAATGTGTAAAAAGGGGAATCTGTCCGCCGTAAGGTGTAAAAGGGGCTCTACCTGGTGTAGTGCTGCTACTGTGCGGCATAATTTGAATAATGGAGACTACTGTGCACCATTATATGAATTGGTATTATTTTGTGGCCATACCCCTTCTCCACAAAGCCACGCCCCAATATATTTTGCGCGCGCCTACGGCGTGCACTGCCTTGGTTTTACATGAGGGATGGGGCTCCGATGCCATTTCTTGCACACAGTGCTAAAATGTCTAGTTACGGCACTGTTGCTAGGTATCCATTTCTCTGGCCCTGAGCAAGTCTCCCTCACCAGATCCTCTCCAGGGGTGTGGGGGTGGACTTGGATGGGATGAGGGGATGAGGGGGGGCAAAGCATTTTGTCGCACCTGTGCCCACCGCTCGCTAGTTCCGCCATTGCCTCTGTCAATCTGTAATAAGTAGGGGTAAGGATACTAACCACCTAGGAACATCCTCCCTTATACGTCACCTGCTGCACAATCATCAGAAGTCAGTGTCAAGTTGTGAAACTTTGGGTAAGAGCATAAGCAGTCCACTGACACCTAAATCCCTTCTTGCTCTTGTAGCCAAGTTCCTGCAAGCCACACCACGAACCCCCTCAATGTCAACTTCCTCCTCAGTCAGGAACATCAGTAGTCCTGCAGGACATGTCACTGGCAAGACTGAGGAGTCCACTCCTAACTGGTATTCCTCCAGAGGATCCTTGAGTGGTAATCCTACTGCTGCTGTTGCTGCCGTTGCTGTTGTTGCTGCTGTGAGTCGATCGTCATCCCAGAGGGGAAGTCGGAAGACCACTTGTACTACTTCCAGTAAGCAATTGACTGTCCAACAGTCCTTTGTGAGGAAGATGAAATATGACAGTAGTCATCATGTTGCAAAGCGGATAACTGAGGCCTTGACAGCTATATTGGTGTTAGATGTGTATCCGGTATCCGCCATTCGTTCAGTGAGACTTAGAGAATTGATGGAGGTAGTGTGTCCCTGGTACCAAATCCCATCTAGGTTCCACTTCACTAGGCAGGCGATACCGAGAATGTACAGAGATGTCAGAAAGAGTGTCCTCAGTGTCCTACGAAATGCAGTTGTACCCACTGCCCACTTAACCACGGACATGTGAACAAGTGTAACAGGGCAGACTAAGGACTATATGACTGTGACAGTACACTGGGTAGATGTATTGCCTCCCGCAGCAACAACAGCAGCGGCACCAGTAGCAGCATCTCGCAAACGCCAGCTCATTCCTAGGCAGGCTACGGTATGTATCACCGCTTTCCGTAAGAGGCACACCGCTGACAACCTCTTACGGAAACTGAGGGACATCATCACACAATGGCTTACCCCAATTAGACTCTCCTGGGGATTTGTGACAACGCCACCAATATTGTGCATGTATTACATCTGGGCAAATTCCAGCATGTCCCATGTTTTGCACATACAATTAATTTGAGGGTGCAGAATTTTTTGAAAAATGACAGGGGCGTGCAGGAGATGCTGTCGGTGTCCCGGAAAATTGCGGGCCACTTTCAACATTCAGCCACCGCGTGCCGAAGACTGGAGCACCAGCAAACACTCCTAAATTTGCCCTGCCATCACCTGAAGCAAGAGGTGGTAACGAGGTGGAATTCAACACTCTATATGCTTCAGAGGATGGCGGAGCAGCAAAAGGCCATTCAAGCCTATACATCCACTTACGATATAGGCAAAGAAGGGGGAATGCACATGACTCAAGCGCAGTGGAGAATGATTTCCGTTTTGTGCAAGGTTCTCCAACACTTCGAACTTGCCACATGTGAAGTCAATTCAGACACTGCCAGCTTGAGTCAGGTCATTCCCCTCATCATGCTTTTGCAGAAGCAGCTGGAGAAATTGAAGGAGGAGCTAAGACGGAGCGATTCCGCAAAGTATGCGGGACTTGTGGATGGAGCCCTTCATTCGCTTTGCCAGGATTCAAGGGTCGTCAATCTGTTGAAATCAGAGCACTACATTTGGCCACTGTGCTCAATCCTAGGTTTAAAGCCTACGTTGTATCTCTCTTTCCGGCAGACACAAGTCTGCAGAGGTTCAAAGACCTGCTGATGAGAAACTTGTCAACTCAAGCGGAACATGACCTGTCAACAGCTCCTCCTTCATTTTCTCCCGCAACTGGGGCTGCGAGAAAAAGGGTAAGATTTCCTAGCTCACCCGCTGGCGGTGATGCAGGGCAGTCAGGAGCGAGTGCTGACATCTGGTCTGGACTGAAGGACCTGAAAACGATTACTGACATGTATACTGTCGGTGCATATTATTCTGTCACCATTGAAAGAATAGTGGAGGATTATATGAGTGACAGCATTCAAGTAGGCATGTCAGACAGTCCGTACGTATACTGGCAGGAAAAAAAGAGCAAAAACAATCCTAAGAAGTTTTTTAAATACATAAACAGTAAAAGGTTAAGAAAGGAGAACGTAGGTCCATTAAAAGATGGATTTGGTGTATTGTTAAATGATGATGAAACAAAAGCGGAAATACTGAACAAATTTTTTTCATCGGTGTTTACCAGAGAAGAAGCAATGATGGGAGTAGTGTATAACGATAGTGAAAACAAGGATTCCTGGCTAGATACTTGTTTAAGTGAGGAGGTAGTCCGGGAAAGACTAAGCAAAATTAAGATTAACAAATCACCTGGACCTGATGGACTTCACCCGAGTGTTCTTATGGAGCTTAGGCCACAACTAGCAAGACCCCTATACTTAATTTTCAATAGTTCTATTAGATCAGGCATGGTAATTATGGATTGGCGTATAGCTGAGGTAGTGCCATTATTTAAAAAGGGATCTAAAAATCATCCAGGAAATTATAGACCAGTCAGTTTGACATCTATAGTGGGGAAATTATTGGATGGAATTTTAAGGGATAGCATACAGGAGTATCTGCATGCCGCTAGGTTTATTAGCAAGAACCAGCATGGGTTTGTAAGGGACAGATCATGTCAAACTAACTTAGTTAGCTTCTATAAGGATGTGAGCATCAATCTTGACCGAGGAAAAGCAGTGGATGTGGTATACTTAGATTTTGCAAATGCCTTCGATACAGTGCCTCACAGGAGACATCATCAAATTAAAGGAGCTTGGTCTAGGAAAAACTATTTGTACATGGATAAGTAATTGGCTGGATAACAGGGTACAGCGAGTAGTGGTCAATGGGATGTCCTCCAGCTGGGCACCAGTAGTCAGCGGACTACCACAGGGGTCCGTATTTGGGCCACTACTGTTCAACATATTTATCAACGACCTGGAAACAGGCCTGGAAAGCACAGTGTCAATCTTTGCAGATGATACTAAATTGTGTAAGGTAATTAATTCGGAAATAGATGTGGAGTCTCTACAGAATGACTTATCTAAACTTGAAATCTGGGCGTCTAAATGGAAAATGGGATTCAATATAGAAAAATGCAAAGGTATGCACTTCAGGACCAAAAACAAACTTGCAACCTACATATTAAATGGGGAAAATCTAGGGGTAACAGTATTGGAAAAAGATTTGGGGGTACTGATTTATAATAGGCTAAACAACCGTACACAATGTCAAAGTGCAGCAAAGAAGGCAAGTAAGGTGCTAGCATGCATAAAACGGGGAATTGAGGCAAGGGACGAGAGATTAATCCTGCCGCTGTACAAATCATTGGTACGTCCGCACCTGGAATATTGTGTTCAATTTTGGGCACCACATTATAAAAAAGATATCTGTGAACTCGAAAGGATTCAAAGGCGTGCTACTAAATTGATTAAAGGGCTAGAGGGACTGAAGTATGAGGAAATGCTCACTAGGTTGAAACTGTATACACTAGAAAAGAGGCGTCGAAGAGGAGACATTATTAATATCTTCAAATATATAAAGGGAAATTACTAAGAGTTATCAGAGGAATTGTTTATTAAAAGAACTCTGTAGAAGACGCGAGGTCACTTGCTGAGGCTTGAGGAGAGAAAATTCCATACGCTACGTAGGAAAGGGTTCTTCACTGTTAGGGCAATAAGGATCTGGAATTCCCTGATAGTGAAGATGGTAATGGCGGACACTATATATGCATTTAAAAACGGATTGCATAAATTTCTGACTGAAAAAGATATCCAAGGTTATAACATTTAAAATATTGAAATTTTTAATCTGGTAGGAACATGATATTCAGTTGTTAACTAAACATAAAATCATTATTTCAATTAGGACACTAATGAACTCGTTTTAGGATTACAGGTTGAACCCGATGGGCATTTTGCCTCTTTTCAGACTCATTAACTATGAATAAGAAGCAATTTGGATGCCCTTGCACAAACTGGCTTTATTTTACCTAAGTTGCTCCCCCTCCAGTGTGTACTCTGAAAGAGTGTTTAGTGCAGCCGGTAACCTTGTCAGCGTTCGGCTTCGGATGTTACTTCCACAAAATGTGGAGAAGATGATGTTCATCAAAATGAATTATAAATTCCTCCGGGAAGACCTTGACCAGCAATTGCCTCCAGAAAGTACACAGGGACCTGTGATGGTGGATTGCAGTGGGGACGAATTAATACTCTGTGAGGAGGAGGGTGTACACACTGAAAGGGGTGAGGAATCAGAGGCTAAGGTCGACATCTTGCCTCTATAGTGCCAGTTTGTGCAAGGAGAGATTGATTGCTTCTTTTTTGGTGGGGGCCCAAACAAACCAGTCATTTCAGCCACAGTCGTGTGGCAGACCCTGTTGCTGAATGATTGGTTTGTTAAAGTGTGCATGTCCTGTTTATACAACATAAGGGTGGGAGGGAGGGCCCAAGGACAATTCCATCTTGCACCTCTTTTTCTTCTTTGCATCATGTGCTGTTTGGGGCCAATTTTTAAATCTGCCATCCTGTCTGACACTGCAGTGCCACTCCTAGATGGGCCAGGTGTTTGTGCCATGTACTTGTGTCGCTTATCTTAGTCATACAGCCACCTCGGTGCAAACTTTTGGCCTAAAAACAATATTGTGAGGTGTGAGGAGTTCAGAATAGACTGGAAATGAGTGGAAATGAATATTATTGAGGTTAATAATACCGTAGGATCAAAATTACCCCCAAATTCTGTCATTTTAGCTGTTTTTATGTTTTTTTCAAATATCATCCAGATCCAAAACCAAAACACGAAAGGGTGTTTTTGGCAAAACCAATCCAGATCCAAAACACGAGCATGGAACCAGAACCAAAACCACAACACAAAACGCTGTACATCTCTAGAATTTACTCAGCACATAAAAAATATAAATGTATTTGCTCCCCTGGCATGGCAACATGGTTTGTTCCAGACACAAAGTTACTTGCTTTTTTTGCTTTACTTACAAACATGAATCCTACTGTACTGTATACCCAGGTTTTCTTCAACTCCCTCACTTAGTGTCTACATATTTATTTATTCTGGCTGCTGTTTCCACCTCTTTTCTTTCCTCCTAGTTTCCTCCACCGTCTCTTCTCACTCTCTTCCTCCTCTGTCTGCTCTCCTCCCCTCTGCTTCCATACCCCTCCTCTCTTTTTTCCCTCATTCATTCACTTCTCCACCACAATAGTCCTACTACCTCATTACTAAGCTCTGCTCCCTCTCTCCTCCACCGGTCACCTCACCTTTATCCGCAGCACACTACGTTCCCTCCCTATCCACCTCCAGCAGGTTACCTTACTAGTTTAGGAGCCTGCACCATCACTACACTCTTTGTATTCCTGCCCTCCATATTAATCCCACTTCAACCCTGATAATTTCATTCCCAACTCTCCTACAAACTCTCCCTCACTGTTGTGCCCTCTGGAATGCCAGATCTGTCTGTAATAAACTGGCCAGCACCCATGACCTTTTCATCACCAACTCCCTGAATCTCCCAGCCATTTATGAAACCTGGATTCCTCCCTCTGACACAACTTCTCCTCCTGCTCTAGCCTCTGGGGGACTCACAATCTCGCACACACTCTGGTCATGGGGTCACCATAGTGGTGGTGTTGGGGTACTTCTTTCCTTCAGTTATTTCTATCAACTTATACTCTCAGAACCATCCCTTCAATTCTCTACTCTTGAGGTTCATGTTATACTGTATGCCTCTTCCTACCTGTTCACCTTCGTGTAGCTGTCACTTACTGTACCCCTGGCCATCCCTTCAAATTCCTGGATATTTTTTTTTTGGGTCCCTCATTTCCTTTTTTCAGATCTTCCCTCCATTATCTTATATGACTTCAATATCCCAATCGATATCCCCACAGATTCATCTGCCTCTAAACTACTTACCCTCACATCAACATTTGGTCTCTTCTAATGAACCTGCTCACCGTCCCCATGTGAGTAGGCACTCACTTGATCTGGTCTTTATACATTTTCGTGATATTTCTGATTACTCTAGTTCCCAATTCTCCCTCTTTGACCATCACCTGTCCGCCTTTAACTTATCCCTCTCCACTTCTCCATCTTTGCCTCTGAAGGCTTCCATCACTAAGCATAACATTGAGGCTATCAACACCATTTCCATATCCTCCTTACTTGAATCACTTCTCTCCCCTATTCCCTCTTTCCTGACCTGTACAGGCCACTGCCCTATACAATGCCCTTACTTTTGCTCTTGACTCTGTTGCCCTGGCGATCACTTCTCAGCCTCGGAGATCAACACCTCAACAATGCCATTCCAAATACACCAGATATCTGCAAAAGTGTTCACGAACCGTGATAAAGAAGAAATTATCTCTAGGGCAGACTTCCTCCATTTCGAATTTATGATCTCATCCTACAGTCTTATTTCAAGAACCTCAGCCCCACCCAGTCCTCACCTCCCTGTTGTCTCTTTGCCACTTTAAACTCCCTCCTCTGCTCACACAATGTTGAAATCGGCATACCAAGACAGTGAGAGGTGTAGTGAAATTATTTGAGAGCTACTGTACTGGAGTATTATTGTTCTCATTTTTTAATCTACTGTGTTAGCAATGCAGAATCTTTGTGGGAAGAAGAAGAAGAAGAAGAAGAAGAAGAAGAAGAAGAAGAAGAAGGAGAAGAAGGAGAAGAAGAAGAAGAAGAAGACATGTTGTAAAGGCAAGGCAATAAGACAGTTGTTAAGTTCTGTGTTACTTATAGACATCACGTGTGATATAGGCCAATTTGTGGCACTTTCAGCAATATTACCCACCAGAACCAATTCTTTTCACTAGAGATGTGCACCGGAAATTTTTCGGGTTTTGTGTTTTGGTTTTGGATTCGGTTCCGCGGCCGTGTTTTGGATTCGGACGCGTTTTGGCAAAACCTCCCTGAAATTTTTTTGTCGGATTCGGGTGTGTTTTGGATTCGGGTGTTTTTTTACAAAAAACCCTCAAAAATAGCTTAAATCATAGAATTTGGGGGTCATTTTGATCCCATAGTATTATTAACCTCAATAACCGTAATTTCCACTCATTTCCAGTCTATTCTGAACACCTCACAATATTATTTTTAGTCCTAAAATTTGCACCGAGGTCGCTGGATGACTAAGCTAAGCGACCCAAGTGGCCGACACAAACACCTGGCCCATCTAGGAGTGGCACTGCAGTGTCAGACAGGAAGGCAGATTTAAAAAATAGTCCCTAAACAGCACATGATGCAAAGAAAAAAAGAGGTGCAATGATTAGCTGTGTGACTAAGGTAAGTGACCCAAGTGGCCGACACAAACACCTGGCCCATCTAGGAGTGGCACTGCAGTGTCAGACAGGATGGCAGATAAAAAAAATAGTCCCCAAACAGCACATGATGCAAAGAAAAAAAGAGGTGCACTAAGGTCGCTGTGTGACTAAGCTAAGCGACCCAAGTGGCCGACACAAACACCTGGCCCATCTAGGAGTGGCACTGCAGTGTCAGACAGGATGGCAGATTTAAAAAATAGTACCCAAACAGCACATGATGCAAAGATAAATTAAAGAAAAAAGAGGTGCAAGATGGAATTGTCCTTGGGCCCTCCCACCCACCCTTATGTTGTATAAACAGGACATGCACACTTTAACAAACCCATAATTTCAGCGACAGGGTCTGCCACACGACTGTGACTGAAATGAATGGTTGGTTTGGGCCCCCACCACAAAAGAAGCAATCAATCTCTCCTTGCACAAACTGGCTCTACAGAGGCAAGATGTCCACCTCCTCCTCATCCTCCGATTCCTCACCCCTTTCACTGTGTACATCCTCCTCCTCACAGATTATTAATTCGTCCCCACTGTAATCCACCATCTCAGGTCCCTGTGTACTTTCTGGAGGCAATTGCTGCTGGTGAATGTCTCCACGGAGGAATTGATTATAATTCATTTTGATGAACATCATCTTCTCCACATTTTGTGGAAGTAACCTCGTATGCCGATTGCTGACAAGGTGACCGGCTGCACTAAACACTCTTTCAGAGTACACACTGGAGGGTGGGCAACTTAGGTAAAATAAAGCCAGTTTGTGCAAGGGACTCCAAATTGCTTCTTTTTCCTGCCAGTATATGTACGGACTGTCTGACGTGCCTACTTGGATGCGGTCACTCATATAATCCTCCACCATTCTTTCAATGGTGACAGAATCATATGCAGTGACAGTAGATGACATGTCAGTAATCGTTGGCAGGTCCTTCAGTCCGGACCAGATGTCAGCACTCGCTCCAGACTGCCCTGCATCACCGCCAGCGGGTGGGCTCGGAATTCTTAGCCTTTTCCTCGCAGCCCCATTTGCGGGAGAATGTGAAGAAGGAGCTGTTCACGGGTCACGTTCCGCTTGACTTGACAATTTTCTCACCAGCAGGTCTTTGAACCTCTGCAGACTTGTGTCTGCCGGAAAGAGAGATACAACGTAGGTTTTAAATCTAGGATCGAGCACGGTGGCCAAAATGTAGTGCTCTGATTTCAACAGATTGACCACCCGTGAATCCTGGTTAAGCGAATTAAGGGCTCCATCCACAAGTCCCACATGCCTAGCGGAATTGCTCCATTTTAGCTCCTCCTTCAATGTCTCCAGCTTCTTCTGCAAAAGCCTGATGAGGGGAATGACCTGACTCAGGCTGGCAGTGTCTGAACTGACTTCACGTGTGGCAAGTTCAAAGGGTTGCAGAACCTTGCACAACGTTGAAATCATTCTCCACTGCGCTTGAGTCAGGTGCATTCCGCCTCCTTTGCCTATATCGTAGATAGCTGTATAGGCTTGAATGGCCTTTTGCTGCTGCTCCATCCTCTGAAGCATATAGAGGGTTGAATTCCACCTCGTTACCACCTCTTGCTTCAGATGATGGCGGGGCAGGTTCAGGAGTGTTTGCTGGTGCTCCAGTCTTCGGCACGCGGTGGCTGAATGCTGAAAGTGGCCCGCAATTCTTCGGGCCACCGACAGCATCTCTTGCACGCCCCTGTCATTTTTTCAATAATTCTGCACCACCAAATTCAATGTATGTGCAAAACATGGGACGTGCTGGAATTTGCCCACATGTAATGCACGCACAGTATTGATGGTGTTGTCCGATGTCACAAATCCCCAGGAGAGTCCAATTGGGGTAAGCCATTCTGCGATGATGTTCCTCAGTTTCCGTAAGAGGTTATCAGCTGTGTGCCTCTTATGGAAAGCGGTGATACAAAGCGTAGCCTGCCTAGGAACGAGTTGGCGTTTGCGAGATGCTGCTACTGGTGCCGTCACTGCTGTTCTTGCTGCGGGAGGCAATACATCTACCCAGTGGGCTGTCACAGTCATATAGTCCTGAGTCTGCCCTGCTCCACTTGTCCACATGTCCGTGGTTAAGTGGACATTGGGTACAACTGCATTTTTTAGGACACTGGTGACTCTTTTTCTGACATCTGTGTACATTCTCGGTATCGCCTGCCTAGAGAAATGGAACCTAGATGGTATTTGGTACCGGGGACACACTACCTCAAGCTATTCCCTTATTCCCTGTGAATTAACGCTGGATACCGGACACACGTTTAACACCACCGAAGCTGCCAAGACCTGAGTTATCCGCTTTGCAGCAGGATGACTGCTGTGATATTTCATCTTCCACGCAAAGGACTGTTGGACAGCCAATTGCTTACTGGAAGTAGTACAAGTGGTCTTCCGACTTCCCCTCTGGGATGACGATCGACTCCCAGCAGCAACAACAGCAGCGCCAGCAGCAATAGGCGTTACACTTAAGGATGCAACAGAGGAATCCCAGGCAGGAGAGGACTCGTCAGACTTGACAGTGACATGGCCTGCAGGACTATTGGCTTTCATGTCTAAGGAGGAAATTGACACTGAGGGAGTTGGTGGTGTGGTTTGCAGGAGCTTGGTTACAAGAGGAAGGGATTTAGTTGTCAGTGGACTGCTTCCGCTGTCACCCAAAGTTTTTGGACTTGTCAATGACTTCTGATGAATGCGCTCCAGGTGACGTATAAGGGAGGATGTTCCTAGGTGGTTAACGTCCTTACCCCTACTTATTACAGCTTGACAAAGGCAACACACGGCTTGATAACTGTTGTCCGCATTTGTGTTAAAATAATTCCACACCGAAGAGGTGATTTTTTTTGTAATTTGACCAGGCATGTCAATGGCCATATTCGTCCCACGGACAACAGGTGTCTCCCCGGGTGCCTGACTTAAACAAACCACCTCACCATCAGAATCCTCCTTGTCAATTTCCTCCTCAGCACCAGCAACACCTATATCCTCATCTTGGTGTACTTCAACAGTGACATCTTCAATTTGACTATCAGGAACTGGACTGCGGGTGCTCCTTCCAGCACTTGCAGGGGGCGTGCAAATGGTGGAAGGCGCCACCTCTTCCCGTCCAGTGTTGGGAAGGTCAGGCATCGCAACCGACACAATTGGACTCTCCTTGGGGATTTGTGATTTAGAAGAACGCACAGTTCTTTGCTGTGCTTTTGCCAGCTTAAGTCTTTTCATTTTTCTAGCGAGAGGATGAGTGCTTCCATCATCATGTGAAGCTGAACCACTAGCCATGAACATAGGACAGGGCCTCAGCCGTTCCTTGCCACTCCGTGTCGTAACTGGCATATTGGCAAGTTTACGCTTCTCATCACACGCTTTTAATTTTGATTTTTGGGTCATTTTACTGAACTTTTGTTTTTTGGATTTTACATGCTCTCTACTATGACATTGGGCAACTGTCTTGGCAGACGACGTTGATGGCATTTCATCGTCTCGGCCATGACTAGTGGCAGCAGCTTCAGCACGAGGTGGAAGTGGATCTTGATCTATCCCTATTTTACCCTCCACATTTTTGTTCTCCTCTTTTTAATGTGTGGAATTATATGCCAGTAATATATCAATAGCAATGGCCTACTGTACCGTACTGCTATATATTATATACTGGTGGTCAGTAAAATTATGCACTGTCCTCCTACTATATATACTGCGCACAACTAAAATGCACCACAAGTATGGATGGATAGTATACTTGACGACACAAAGGTAGGTAGAGCAGTGGCCTACTGTACCATACTGCTATATATTATATACTGGTGGTCAGCAAAATTATGCACTTTCCTCCTACTACTGAGCACAACAACTAAAATGCACCACAGGTATAGATGGATAGTATACTTGACGACACAGAGGTAGGTAGAGCAGTGGCCTACTGTACCAAACTGCTATATATTATATACTGGTGGTCAGCAAAATTATGCACTGTACTCCTACTATATATACTGCACACAACTAAAATGCACCACAGGTATGGATGGATAGTATACTTGACGACACAGAGGTAGGTAGAGCAGTGGACTACTGTACCGTACTGCTATATATTATATACTGGTGGTCAGCAAAATTATGCACTGTCCTCCTACTATATATATACTGCGCACAACAACTAAAATGCACCACAGGTATGGATGGATAGTATACTTGATGACACAGAGGTAGGTAGAGCAGTGGACTACTGTACCGTACTGATATAATACTGGTGGTCACTGGTCAGCAAAATTCTGCACTGTCCTCCTACTATATACTACAATGCAGCACAGATATGGAGCGTTTTTCAGGCAGCCGCTGTTAAATACATTTCTTCCACAGTATATTCCCTTTTAGTATATACAGTAGTAAATAGCCCTATTACCAGCGACCTTGGGTTGATCAAGGTAATTGCTAGTAATGTTACCCCTGGGCAGGGGCTGGCTGGCAACTTTCAGCCTGGCGGGCAGACTCAAGCAAGTGGCCCAGCTTTTCACAGGGAATGCAGTGAGAAAATGGCCCTGGAACACTTAAATTGCACTGGCACGGGAGATAGATGAAACCCTGCCCCCCTATCCAGCCAGCCCCTGCCCCTGGGGTCACAGTATTATGGACAAAAGATTCTTAACACCCTTGTCCCTTACTTGTAGACAAAAGTGAAGACTGAAATAATAACAACTGGCTCGTATTGTTTTTGAATTTTCAAACTTTTATTGAGACATAGGAGTATATGCAATTACGGTCGAATTGCCGCAAATGTCGAAAAACGGGGCATTTTCAACACAAAAAAAATTAGACAATGCAATACAGTACTTTTCGACAAAAAAACGGACGTTTCAGATTCGACTTTTTGAAATTCGACAGTTGTCAAATTCGACATGTCTGCAATGGTAAAAATGTGGCTTTTCGACAAAAGTATATTCAATTGAAGAATGTCGATTCGACAAAAGTGCTTTTCGACAGTAATTTCGTCAATTTCATTCCGCCTCACTTTGCTGGCGGAATCTAATAAAAAAAATGTAAAACATGGTTTTTTTTGTGTTTTTTTATTGCTAATAGCATATCTATTTATATTAGAAGAGATTATGTACTTGGTTTGTCTATTAAAAGACACAAGTATTATTTATATAATTTTTAAAAGAATCTTTTTTTTTTTAACTGACTAAAATAATATGGAGAGATCAGAGCATGGTTTTCAGTGGGAAGGGGTGGGAATGGTTTAAAATCAAGGAAAAAAATGCGTGGGGTCCCCCTCCTAAGCATAACCAGCCTCGGGCTCTTTGAGCCGGTCCTGGTTGTAAAAATACGGGGGAAAACATGACAAGGGATCCCCCGTATTTTCACAACCAGCACCGGGCTCTGCGTCTGATCCTGGTGCCAAAAATACGGTGGACAAAAAGCATAGGGGTCCCCCGTATTTTTAACACCAGCACCGGGCTCCACTAGTCAGAGAGATAATGCCACAGCCGGGGGACACTTTTATATCGGTCCCTGCGGCCGTGGCATTAAATCACTAACTAGTCACCCCTGGCTGTCCCCCTCATCCATGGGCTGCGGATGGGAGGCTGATAGCCAAGTGACACAAAGAAAGAATATTGTTTTTTGTAGCAGAACTACCAGTCCCAGCAAGCCTCCTCACAAGCTGGTACTTGGAGAACCACAAGTACCAGCATGCGGGGGGGAAACGGGCCTGCTGGTACCTGTAGTTCTACTACAAAAAAAATACCCAAATAAAAACAGTACACGCACACCGTGAAAGTAAAAGTTTATCACATACATGCCGACACACACATACTTACCTATGTTGACACGAGGTTCGGTCCACTTCTCCAAGTAGAATCCACGGTGTACCTGAAATTAAAATTATACTCACCAAAATCCAGTGTAGATCTGTCCTCTTCTGTTTTGTAATCCACGTACTTGGCAAAAAAACAAACCGCATCATCCACCCCACCCACTGAAAGGGGTCCCATGTTTACAGTCACATGGGACCCCTTTCCCCGACTGACGGGACCCCCCCGTGACTCCTGTCAAAGAGGGTCCCTTCAGCCAATCAGGGAGCGCCATGTCGTGGCACTCTCCTGATTGGCTGTGCACTCCTGAGCTGTCAGTCAGGCTGCGCACTTAAGATACAATGTAGCGTATAGGCGCTCCATTGTATCCAATGGTGGGAACTTTGCGGTCAGCAGTTGAGGTTACTCGCGGTCAACCGCTGACCGCAAAGTTCCCACCATTGGATACAATGGAGCGCCTATGCGCTACATTGTATCTTCAGTGCACAGCCTGACTGACAGCTCAGGAGCTCACAGTCAATCAGAAGAGTGCCACGACGTGGCGCTCCCTGATTGGCTGAAGGGACCCTCTTTGACAGGAGTCACGGGGGGTCCCACCAGTCGGGGAAAGGGGTGCCATGTGTAAACATGGGACCCCTTTCAGTGCGTGGTTCGGGTTTTTTGGTTTGTTTTTTTGCCAAGTACGTGGATTACAAAGAGGACAGAAGCTACACTGGATTGTGTGAGTATAATTTTATTCACAGGTACCCCGTGGATTTTACATGGAGAAGTGGACCAAGCCTTGTGTGAACATAGGTAAGTATGTGTGTATGTATGTGTGCATGTATGTAATAAAGTTTTACTGTCACGGTGTGTGTGTTCTGTTTTTTGTTGGGTATTTTTTTTGTAGTAGTACCTCAGGTACCAGCGGCCCCGTTTTTCCACCGCATGCTGGTACTTGTGGTTTTCCAAGTACCAGCTTGCGGGGAGGCTTGCTGGGACTTGTAGTACTGCTATAAAAAACAATATTCTTATTTTTACACTTGGCTATCAGCCCCCCATCCGCCGCCCTTGGATGGGGGGGACAGCCTCGGGCTTCACCCCTGGCCCTTGGGTGGCTGGAGGGGGCGACCCTTTGATTTAAGGGGTCCCCACTCCTCCAGGGTACCCCAGCCAGGGGTGACTAGTTAGTGATTTAATGCCAGGGCTAAAAGTGTCCCCCGGCTGTGGCATTATCTCTCTAACTAGTGGAGCCCGGTGCTGGTGTTAAAAATATGGAGGACCCCTACACTTTTTGTCCCCCGTATTTTTGGCACCAGGACCAGGTGCAGAGCCCGGTGCTGGTTGTTCAAATATGGGGGATCCCCAGTCAATTTTTTCCCCTTATTTTTACAACCAGGACCGGCTCAAAGAGCCCGAGGCTGGTTATGCTTAGGAGGGAGGACCCCACGTAATTTTTTTTTCTGATTTTTAACTCTTTAAACACTGTTTTAAAGGTACACAATGAAGCCCTGCACGGATCTCACAGATCCGGGTGGGATTCATTGTGTTAAGTTCGGCAGTGTTTTACTAATCACTCACGTAAAACACTGGCCGAAAATACGAATGACATCGACATCGGAAAAAACGAAAATGCAGAATACGACAGCATAGTAAATGAGGCGTACAAAATTCAAAAAGTTGCAAATTCACACATTCGATGTCATTCGTGTTTGAACTTTAACCTCATTCAGAAAAATACGAATTTTAGTAAATATACCCCCTGGTACTTATTGCAGTGTCTTCTGCTGATGCAGCTATGCACTTGTCCTATATTGTATTCAACTGTAAGTCACTATCTTCCTGTTTTGATTATTTGTTTATGTACTCTGTTATTGGGCGCTGCGGAACCCTTGTGGCACCATATAAATAAAGGATAATAATAATACTAATACTAATAATAATGTATTATAGAAAAAAGTACTGTAATAGCAGCAGATTTTAGATGGATATAAAGCAAAAACCTGTGCTGCTTATCAAGAATGTTGCTGTTTAACAGGACTCAGCATTTGCTGGAACATACAGTACTGCAAAACAGTCCTGCCACTTTATTTACCCATAGAAAGAAATATAATGAACTTGGGTTTGGCAAAAGTACCGCTTTTGGGGATTTTTGAAGTGGGATTTAAATCAGTGGGGTTTTTTATGGGACAAACCAGCCTCTTCAAATCTAGAGGCAAATATCCTCAAAAATGAGTTATTATGGAGGAACCATAGTTCATTACATTACCAGTGGTGCACCCAGGGGGGGTTTCCGAGTACCCGGAAACCCCCCTCCACTAAAAAAAAAAAAAAAAAAATTTTTTTTTTTTTTTTTAGCTGCATGAGTATTATTAATGACTGTCTAGCGTCCTCTGCAGCCTGCTGTCTTCCTGGTGGCACTTGTAAGTGCAATAAAAGTTTACTTTATTTTAATTATAGTACATATATATCCATGTGCATACATAAATACACATGTATATACATACATACATACATACATATACACACACACACACACACACACACACACACGATAGATATATATATATATATATATATACATGTGTATATATATGTGTACTGTATGTGTGTGTACATATATATATATATATGTATGCATGTTTAATATGCTATGTATATGTGTATATGTATGTGTGTGTATGTATATATATATGTGTAGATATATGTATATACATATATATATATATATATATATATATATATATATATATATATATATATATATATATATATATATATATATATATATATACACACACACACACACACACACACACACAGACACACTAGTTTTACGGACCCAGCATATACTGGGTCACCTCAGTCCCCACCCCCGTGATTGGCTCCGCCCAGTTCTGGAAACCCCCCCATGCAAATCCTGCGTTTGCCACTGATTACCCCCATAGTTTTTAATATTTAAAGATAATATTTAATGCCATCCAAACATATGTCAGAAGTTTTAGAGTTCTACTTTTTTTTAATCTATGCTGGCGCCTAGGCCACATTGGAAAAGAGTATGGTAAAGGTCAAGGGCTTAGCTTTTTATTTATTTATTGCCTGGAAGCCCCAGAATGGGCGATTACTTGCTATATAGTACATATGTCATTGGGAATGAGCAAACTGCACAAGTTAGAAAATGTTTATGCTTTATTATGTATCATTTTATGCAATAGTAAGCATTTCACTGATAATAGTTCCTTAATATCAGATATAAAAAACAGACTAGATTTTCTTTCAATGTGTGCTAAACAACAAATAATCATCTTGAAGATTTCTAACAGATGAAACCAGTGCCCTTCCGCACCACTCTGCAGTATACATATCACTTCATTAGGATGAATGGGAAGCAGCTGTTTCATTCTTTTGTCTTTACAGAAAATATTAACCCTTAATGTACAATAGATGATGAACAATGTGCAGACAGTTCATGTATAGTTTGTTTAGGTTAAAAAGTCCCATCTAAAACATTTGTAGAAACTGAGCAGCTGCTTTACATTTTGTCAGATGAGGTGATCTGTGTATTACAAAACACATCAAGGGAAGATCGCAACATGTGCGTGATGCAGATTATAATGTTTTATTTCAGTAAAGAAACAAGAGAAACAAACTATCATGTAACTACTAACATATTGTTCTTGGTTAAACTACATTTGGGCTTTTGCTAGGCCCAGTTTTTGAGTCAGTGGTTGGTCAATGTAAATATTTGTATTGTAGTGTGGGAATAATACGAAGGCTCACCCATGGGGTTTTGCTTTACAAACATGAGGGATGAAAAAATAATATGAGTTGTAGACTGTGCAGAACTTTGTGTAAAGGATTGCCGCTGTAAAAATACGGGCAGACTGGCACAAAGTCCCGCTCAGACTGCAACTTGCAGACTATAAATCTCACCTGAGGTCTAACTGCCTTATGCCAAAGTGAGAATATATAATGTTGGGGTTTGTGTGTCTGCAAGCAGAAATCCGTGATTTTACACTAGCCACCGCAACAGTCATCATTAGTATGTGCACTTGGACTAGTACCATGCTAGGTGTAAAAAATACATCAAAAACTCTCTTCTTCCCTGTTTGCAAGACTCAGAATCACATGCAGCTTTTCAGGGCTGTTTCTAGCCAATTTGGCTCCCAGTGCGAGATCTAAAAATGCCCCCCCCCCCTTAGAAAAAAAAAAACACCTTGTGCGCGCCATAGACATGGGGGCGTGACCTAATTTTAATGGGTGTGGCCTCGTCTGAAAAGACTACCTCACACCCCAGTATTTGACCCTGCACCAACAGATCACGCCCACCATAGGAAAAAAATTCTACCATATTAAGCCCCACACAGTAATGCCCTTTCACCATATTATGCCACTCACCGCAATGCCCTTGATACATTAAATCCCCCCATTACGGCAGGCAGAGTCCCCATTTTATACATTACGGCAGGCAAGAGTCCCCATTTTATACATTACGGCAGGCAAGAGTTCAAATTTTACACATTACGGCAGGCAAGAGTCCCCATTTTACACATTACGGCAGGCAAGAGTCCCCATTTTACACATCACGGCAGGTAAGAGTCCCCATTTTACACAGCACGGCAGGCAAGAGTCCCCATTTTACACATTACGGCAGGCAAGAGTCCCCATTTTACACATCACGGCAGGCAAGAGTCCCCATTTTACATATCACGGCAGGCAAGTGTCCCAATTTTATACATTACGGCAGGCAAGAGTTCCCTTTTTACACATTACGGCAGGCAAAGGTCTCCTTTTTACACATTACGGTAGGCAAGAGTCCCCATTTTATACATTATGGCAGGCAAGTGTCCCCTTTTTACACATTATGGCAGGCAAGTGTCCCCCTTTTTACACATTATGGCAGGCAAGTGTCCCCCTTTTTACACATTATGGCAGGCAAGTGTCACCCTTTTTTATACATTATGGCAGGCAAGTGTCCCCTTTTTACACATTATGGCACGCAAGTATCCCCCTTTTTACACATTATGGCAGGCAAGTGTCACCCTTTTTTATACATTACGGCAGGCAAGTGTCCCCTTTTTACACATTATGGCAGGCAAGTGTCCCCCTTTTTACACATTATGGCAGGCAAGTGTTCCCCTTTTAGAGAGAGAGAGAGAGAAAAAGAAAGAATGAATACTTACAGAGGTGATTCCCGCTCTTCGGCCCGCCTCACCAGTCGCTCCTCGAGCTGGCTGCCTCTCCTTCTTCTTAGCTTGGCTCCCACTCCTCCTCAGTACTCTGGGTGGGGGCGGAGTTTCGTGGAATGACGCGGTTACGTTGTGACGTCATGACGCAACCGCATCATTCCATGAAACTCTGCCCCCGAGCTGGGTACTCGGGGAGAAGGAAGAGGGAGAAGCCAGGGAGCCACAGTCAGTGCCGCGGCGGGCGCCCTGTGTGATTGCACAGCTCACCCGCCCCAAGAAATGGCCCTGCAGCTTTTGATACACATCCAAGACACTCCCTTGACTCTCCTATGGCACTCCCACAAGTCATGACATGCCAGGTGGTGACTATTCGTAGCCAGCAATCGCTTAATCAATTCCTTTAGGAATTAATAGAGCGATCGCCGGCTGGGAATGATTGCAGCCTGTTACATCATCCAGCCAGCCATGTTGCAGCATGCTGCATCACAGCAAAGATGAGCATGGCTACATCTGTATGCACAGCAGAGACGTGTGCTGACTAGTGATGTGCACCGGGAATTTTTCGGGTTTTGTGTTTTGGTTTTGGGTTCGGTTCCGCGGCCGTGTTTTGGGTTCGAACGCGTTTTGGCAAAACCTCACCGAATTTTTTTTGTCGGATTCGGTTGTGTTTTGGATTCGGGTGTTTTTTTCAAAAAAACCCTAAAAAACAGCTTAAATCATAGAATTTGGGGGTCATTTTGATCCCATAGTATTATTAACCTCAATAACCATAATTTACACTCATTTCCAGTCTATTCTGAACACCTCACACCTCACAATATTATTTTTAGTCCTAAAATTTGCACCGAGGTCGCTGGATGGCTAAGCTAAGCGACCCTAGTGGCCGACACAAACACCTAGCCCATCTAGGAGTGGCACTGCAGTGTCACGCAGGATGGCCCTTCAAAAAAATACTCCCCAAACAGCACATGACGCAAAGAAAAAAAGAGGCGCAATGAGGTAGCTGTGTGACTAAGCTCAGCGACCCAAGTGGCCGACACAAACACCTGGCCCATCTAGGAGTGGCACTGCAGTGTCAGGCAGGATGGCCCTTCAAAAAAATACTCCCCAAACAGCACATGACGCAAAGAAAAAAAGAGGCGCAATGAGGTAGCTGTGTGACTAAGCTAACCAACCCTAGTGGCCGACACAAACACCTGGCCCATCTAGGAGTGGCACTGCAGTGTCACGCAGGATGGCCCTTCAAAAAAATACTCCCCAAACAGCACATGACGCAAAGAAAAAAAGAGGCGCAATGAGGTAGCTGTGTGACTAAGCTAAGCGACCCTAGTGGCCGACACAAACACCTGGCCCATCTAGGAGTGGCACTGCAGTGTCACGTAGGATGGCCCTTCAAAAAAATACTCCCCAAACAGCACATGACGCAAAGAAAAAAAGAGGCGCAATGAGGTAGCTGTGTGACTAAGCTAAGCGACCCTAGTGGCCGACACAAACACCTGGCCCATCTAGGAGTGGCACTGCAGTGTCACGCAGGATGGCCCTTCAAAAAAATACTCCCCAAACAGCACATGACGCAAAGAAAAATGAAAGAAAAAAGAGGTGCAAGATGGAATTGTCCTTGGGCCCTCCCACCCACCCTTATGTTGTAAAAACAGGACATGCACACTTTAACGAACCCATCATTTCAGCGACAGGGTCTGCCACACGACTGTGACTGAAATGACTGGTTGGTTTGGGCCCCCACCAAAAAAGAAGCAATCAATCTCTCCTTGCACAAACTGGCTCTACGGAGGCAAGATGTCCACCTCATCATCATCGTCCGATTCATCACCCCTTTCACTGTGTACATCCCCCTCCTCACAGATTATTAATTCGTCCCCACTGGAATCCACCATCTCAGGTCCCTGTGTACTTTCTGGAGGCAATTGCTGCTGGTGAATGTCTCCATGGAGGAATTGATTATAATTCATTTTAATGAACATCATCTTCTCCACATTTTCTGGAAGTAACCTCGTATGCCGATTGCTGACAAGGTGAGCGGCGGCACTAAACACTCTTTCGGAGTACACACTGGAGGGAGGGCAACTTAGGTAGAATAAAGCCAGTTTGTGCAATGGCCTCCAAATTGCCTCTTTTTCCTGCCAGTATACGTACGGACTGTCTGACGTGCCTACTTGGATGCGGTCACTCATATAATCCTCCACCATTCTTTCAATGGTGAGAGAATCATATGCAGTGACAGTAGACGACATGTCAGTAATCGTTGGCAGGTCCTTCAGTCCGGACCAGATGTCAGCATCAGCAGTCGCTCCAGACTGCCCTGCATCACCGCCAGCGGGTGGGCTCGGAATTTGTAGCCTTTTCCTCGCACCCCCAGTTGCGGGAGAATGTGAAGGAGGAGATGTTGACGGGTCACGTTCCGCTTGACTTGAAAATTTTCTCACCAGCAGGTCTTTGAACCTCTGCAGACTTGTGTCAGCCGGAAAGAGAGATACAACGTAGGTTTTAAATCTAGGATCGAGCACGGTGGCCAAAATGTAGTGCTCTGATTTCAACAGATTGACCACACGTGAATCCTGGTTAAGCGAATGAAGGGCTCCATCCACAAGTCCCACATGCCTAGCGGAATCGCTCTGTTTTAGCTCCTCCTTCAATGCCTCCAGCTTCTTCTGCAAAAGCCTGATGAGAAGAATGACATGACTCAGGCTGGCAGTGTCTGAACTGACTTCACGTGTGGCAAGTTCAAAAGGTTGCAGAACCTTGCACAACGTTGAAATCATTCTCCACTGCGCTTGAGACAGGTGCATTCCACCTCCTTTGCCTATATCATGGTCAGATGTATAGGCTTGAATGGCCTTTTGCTGCTCCTCCATCCTCTGAAGCATATAGAGGGTTGAATTCCACCTCATTACCACCTCTTGCTTCAGATGATGGCAGGGCAGGTTCAGGCGTTTTTGGTGGTGCTCCAGTCTTCTGTACGTGGTGCCTGTACGCCGAAAGTGGCCCGCAATTCTTCTGGCCACCGACAGCATCTCTTGCACGCCCCTGTCGTTTTTTAAATAATTCTGCACCACCAAATTCAAGGTATGTGCAAAACATGGGACGTGCTGGAATTTGCCCAGATGTAATGCACGCACAATATTGCTGGCGTTGTCCGATGCCACAAATCCCCAGGAGAGTCCAATTGGGGTAAGCCATTCTGCGATGATCTTCCTCAGTTGCCGTAAGAGGTTTTCAGCTGTGTGCGTATTCTGGAAAGCGGTGATACAAAGCGTAGCCTGCCTAGGAACGAGTTGGCGTTTGCGAGATGCTGCTACTGGTGCCGCCGCTGCTGTTCTTGCAGCTGGGGGCAATACATCTACCCAGTGGGCTGTCACAGTCATGTAGTCCTGAGTCTGCCCTGCTCCACTTGTCCACATGTCCGTGGTTAAGTGGACATTGGGTACAACTGCATTTTTTAGGACACTGGTGACTCTTTTTCTGATGTCCGTGTACATTCTCGGTATCGCCTGCCTAGAGAAGTGGAACCTAGATGGTATTTGGTAACGGGGGCACACTACCTCAAGCAATTGTCTAGTTCCCCGTGAACTAACGGTGGATACCGGACGCACGTCTAACACCAACATAGTTGTCAAGGCCTCAGTTATCCGCTTTGCAACAGGATGACTGCTGTGATATTTCATCTTCCTCGCAAAGGACTGTTGGACAGTCAATTGCTTACTGGAAGTAGTACAAGTGGTCTTCCGACTTCCCCTCTGGGATGACGATCGACTCCCAGCAGCAACAACAGCAGCGCCAGCAGCAGTAGGCGTTACACTCAAGGATGCATCGGAGGAATCCCAGGCAGGAGAGGACTCGTCAGACTTGCCAGTGACATAGCCTGCAGGACTATTGGCTTTCCTGGGTAAGGAGGAAATTGACACTGAGGGAGTTGGTGGTGTGGTTTGCGCGAGCTTGGTTACAAGAGGAAGGGATTTACTGGTCAGTGGACTGCTTCCGCTGTCGCCCAAAGTTTTTGAACTTGTCACTGACTTATTATGAATGCGCTGCAGGTGACGTATAAGGGAGGATGTTCCGAGGTGGTTAACGTCCTTACCCCTACTTATTACAGCTTGACAAAGGCAACACACGGCTTGACACCAGTTGTCCGCATTTCTGTTGAAATAATTCCACACTGAAGAGCTGATTTTTTTTGGTATTTTGACCAGGCATGTCAATGGCCATATTCCTCCCACGGACAACAGGTGTCTCCCCGGGTGCCTGACTTAAACAAACCACCTCACCATCAGAATCCTCCTTGTCAATTTCCTCCCCAGCGCCAGCAACACCCATATCCTCATCCTGGTGTACTTCAACACTGACATCTTCAATTTGACTATCAGGAACTGGAGTGCGGGTGCTCCTTCCAGCACTTGCAGGGGGCGTGCAAATGGTGGAAGGCGCAACCTCTTCCTGTCCAGTGTTGGGAAGGTCAGGCATCGCAACCGACACAATTGGACTCTCCTTTGGGATTTGTGATTTCGAAGAACGCACAGTTCTTTGCTGTGCTTTTGCCAGCTTAAGTCTTTCTTTTTTTCTAGCGAGAGGATGAGTGCTTCCATCCTCATGTGAAGCTGAACAACTAGCCATGAACATAGGCCAGGGCCTCAGCCGTTCCTTGCCACTCCGTGTCGTAAATGGCATATTGGCAAGTTTACGCTTCTCCTAAGACGCTTTTAATTTTGATTTTTGGGTCATTTTACTGATCTTTTGTGTTTTGGATTTTACATGCTCTGTACTATGACATTGGGCATCGGCCTTGGCAGACGACGTTGATGGCATTTCATCGTCTCGGCCATGACTAGTGGCAGCAGCTTCAGCACGAGGTGGAAGTGGATCTTGATCTTTCCCTATTTTTTTTAACCTCCACATTTTTGTTCTCCATATTTTAATGCGCACAACTAAAAGCCACCACAGGTATACAATGTAGATGGATGGATAGTATAGTATTATATTACTTATGGACGACGAGTGCACTGACGATACAGAGGTAGATACAGCCGTGGCCTACCGTACTGCTTATATATATAATATACTGTATAACGGACCTGGTGGACACTGTCAGCAGACTGCTAAACTAGTATGAAGAAAAAAAAAGCCACCACAGGTATACAATGTAGATGGATGGATAGTATAGTATTATATTACTTATGGACGACGAGTGCACTGACGACACAGAGGTAGGTACAGCCGTGGCCTACCGTACTGCTTATATATATAATATACTGTATAACGGACCTGGTGGACACTGTCAGCAGACTGCTAAACTAGTATGAAGAAAAAAAAACCCACCACAGGTATACAATGTAGATGGATGGATAGTATAGTATTATATTACTTATGGACGACGAGTGCACTGACGACACAGAGGTAGGTACAGCCGTGGCCTACCGTACTGCTTATATATATAATATACTGTATAACGGACCTGGTGGACACTATCAGCAGACTGCTAAACTAGTATGAAGAAAAAAAAAGCCACCACAGGTATACAATGTAGATGGATGAATAGTATAGTATTATATTACTTATGGACGACGAGTGCACTGACGACACAGAGGTAGGTACAGCCGTGGCCTACCGTACTGCTTATATATATAATATACTGTATAACGGACCTGGTGGACACTGTCAGCAGACTGCTAAACTAGTATGAAGGAAAAAAAAGCCACCACAGGTATACAATGTAGATGGATGGATAGTATAGTATTATATTACTTATGGACGACGAGTGCACTGACGACACAGAGGTAGGTACAGCCGTGGCCTACCGTACTGCTTATATATATATATAATATACTGTATAATATAATAACGGACCTGGTGGACACTGTCAGCAGACTGCTAAACTAGTATGAAGAAAAAAAAGCCACCACAGGTATACAATGTAGATGGATGGATAGTATAGTATTATATTACTTATGGACGACGAGTGCACTGATGACACAGAGGCAGGTACAGCCGTGGCCTACCGTTCTGCTTATATATATATAATATACTGTATAATATAATAACGGACCTGGTGGACACTGTCAGCAGACTGCTAAACTAGTATGAAGAAAAAAAAAGCCACCACAGGTATACAATGTAGATGGATGGATAGTATAGTATTATATTACTTATGGACGACGAGTGCACTGACGACACAGAGGTAGGTACAGCCGTGGCCTACCGTACTGCTAGATATATATAAAATAAATATAATATACTGTATAATAAATAATAACGGACCTGTGGACACTGTCAGCAGACTGCTAAACTAGTATGAAGAAAAAAAAAGCCACCACAGACAGGAGTGTTTTTCAGGCAGACAAACGTATACTGGTCTGGTGGTCACTGTCAGCAAAACTGTGCACTGTACTCCTGCTATAACTGCTCCCCAGTCCCCACAATTAGGCAGTGTGAGCAGTGCACTCAGCACAGATATATCATGCAGCAGTGCAGCACACTGAGTGAGCACAGATATGGTGGAGCGTTTTTTTCAGGCAGAGAAACAAACAAAGGATTAAACTCACTGGTGGTATAATCAAAACCCTGCACTGTACTCCCTAACAGCTGCTCCCCGTCCCCAATCCTCCCCACAATTATAAGTAAGTCACTCAGTCTTTATACTCAGTCTATTTCTACTATAACGGAGAGGACGCCAGCCACGTCCTCTCCCTATCAATCTCAATGCACGTGTGAAAATGGCGGCGACGCGCGGCTCCTTATATAGAATCCGAATCTCACGAGAATCCGACAGCGGGATGATGACGTTCGGGCGCGCTTGGGTTAACCGAGCAAGGCGGGAGGATCCGAGTCGCTCGGACCCGTGAAAAAAAAGGTGAAGTTCGGGCGGGTTCGGATCCCGAGGATCCGAACCCGCTCATCACTAGTGCTGACCCACGTGTTTTGGATCTGTATTCATTTTGTGTTGTGGTTCTAATCTGATAAACCCACCCTCTTGTGTTTTGGTTTTGACTTGCATCTGTATTTTTTTTAAAAATACAAAAACATGTTAAATTCATGTAATTTGGGAGTGTTTTTGTTCCTACAGTATTATTAACCTCAATAAAATTAATTTCCAGTCAATTGTGACCACCTCACAGTTCAAAATATTCTTCACCTATATTTGCCAAGGTCTGCACAAGCGCATGGCAAAAATGTGTTGCACATTAGTAATGTTTTAGAGCTATAACTAATAAAAATGTCTTTGCAAAAAAGATCATCCCCAATACCCCCCAAACATACAGCCCATTATGAAAAAAAAAGTGGTGGAAGATGGAATTGTGCTTGGGCCTTCCCAACCGCTGTCATGTTGGATAGAGAAACAATTTAACAAACCAAGCACTTCAGCAACAGGAACTGTCACTTTTGTGGCTGAAGTGCTTGAGTTGTTTGGGCACCCACAAACCAATTTTTTAGAAGAGCTACCTCAGATCACTAATGAGGAGGTGATGATGAGAGTATTAATTACAAATTCTTATAATCTTTTTAAAAATTATTTTCAAGAACTAGCTGCAAATGACACAACATGGAGGAGGTGCTTAACGTTCCTACCTCTACTAAAATTGTCATCGCAAATGGAGCAGATGCCTTCCCAAATGTTTGTGCATTGTCCAGGTATCACAATTGCTTTCTTTTTATCATGAGCAAGAACTTCTGCCACTGGTGGCTGACTTACACAAGCAACATCATCAACATCCTCATACTCCCCATTAGTATCTGATAGTACACAAATATTTCTCTCATCCTGTCCCACTTCCACAGTAGTACAAATGACTTCACACTGCAGACTCACAGTGATTAAATTTATTATTGCAATGGCAAGGCACCTACTGAGTTTTCTTTCACACACAAGATGTACAAAAAAATTATAAATAAACATGACAATGACAACAACTTCACCAAAAACTTTTGCAGGCACCAGCGTGCACTGTCCACCAATAAAGGGCTAATGCTACCCTGTATTAAGAGCTTTAGGGTTGCAATGTTGGTACTAGGCAGTGCCAAAAAATACCAGTGTGTGCCAAGGGTTAATGTTCCCCCTGTATTATATATTAGGAGCTCTGGGCTGCACTGTAGGCAGTGATACAAAAAAAAACCCCCACCAGTGTGCACTGTGCACCAAGGATTAATGCTGTCTTATATTAAGTGCTCTGGGCAGGCAGTGACACAAAAAAAAATACAACACCAATGTGCAGTTGCACCAAGGGTTAATGCTCAGCACCAGTGTGACACACTTGGACAATATAGATGTAACTTCCTGCACTAGAAAAACAAAAAATACAATGTTTTGCTAACGGCCTATAATTTATCTACCTCGGCCAATCTTAACACTAGGAGCCTCAGCGAGAAGTGGACAGTCACATAGGTCAGGGGTCAGCTCAGCAGTCATCAGCATACAGCTTTCCGAGGGTCCTGTGTGAAATGGCGCTCATCTCACCGTGGGAGGAACATATATCAAATTAAAAAATTTGAGATCCGACTCCCCGGAAGAAGACCTTTTGCCTAGTTTTGGAATCCGAGCAATGTATGAAAACCCAAGCCAGTGCTAGGATTCCCCCGGATCTCTGAAGTTCGCAGGGGCTTGGTTTTCAGGAAACCGAACCCGCATATCACCAATGCAAAGATGAATAAAGCTGCATCGGGACATGTACTGTATGCAGAAAGTAGCCTTTTGTACCCATGCACAGAGATCCATCTTACATGGAATCAGGCCCATGATATAGTTGTCCTGTAGTTTGAGATCATTATTTTCAATAGTGAGTGTCATATTAGTATACCCTGGCAATTAATGGGCATAAATGCTATAAGTTATATCAGGAGAAAAAAATTGCTAAATAAAATTGAGTAGAAGAAACTAAACAGCAAACCAAAGCTGTAATAATAGTGATGTAGCGTTTATGTTCTTACAATTCTAATGGTACCAGGAGCGATTCTTGGTGCGGGCAAGCAGTGCCTGTGCCCGGGGCGTTGCGGCCTGGGGGCGCGGCCGCAGTCACCTCGCAGGCACCGCCGCCTACCCGCACCTCGCTCCCGGGCTGCAGCAGACGCCTTGGGCTGTGTGGGTGTCCGCTGTAGCCGGCTCCAGTGACAGACACTAGAGGTCATTACTCATTATTGACCTCTAGTGTCTGTGTGGCGCTGCTAGGGGAGAGACCTCATGACGTCTCTCCCATAGAGAGGAGCCGCGGAAGGCCAGACGGAGCAGCAGCAGCAGCGGTCGGGAAGCAGGAGTGGGGCAGTGGTAAGTATTGTTTTTTTTATTTTTGTGTGTTTGACAGCGACAGGGGGCACAACTACTGGGGGCACATCAACAGGGGGCACAACAGCAGAGGGCACAACTACTGGGGGCACAGCGACAGGGGACACAACTACTGGGGGCAAAGCAACAGGGGGCCCATCTACTGGGGCAAATCTACTGGGGGCAAAGCAACAGGGAGCACATCAACAGAGGGCACAACTACTGGGGGCAAAGCAACAGGGGGCACAGAGACGGGGCACAACTACTGGGGGCATAGCTACAGGGTGCATAGCTACAGGGGGCACAGCTACTGGGGCACAGCTACAGGGGGCAAATCTACTGGGGGCAAATCAACTGGGGGGCACAACTACTTGGGACAAATCTGGGGGCATCACTGTGGCCACACCCCTCCACTATGAAGCCACGCCCCTCGCTGTTTTGCCACGTGGGGTGGGGGTGCCAGTGGAAACTTTCGCACTGGGCGCCTCAAGGTGTAGAACCGGTCCTGAATGGTACATGGAGCCAGAGGGAGTCCCGTGAATCCTGGCAGAAAAAAACTGCATCTGTCTGTTATGATCCACCATGTTTGGTCATATTGCTTAGCAACAGCTGACAGTACATTCAGGTGCTACCATTCTTTTGGCTTCAGAACTGAATTCTGGGAGACTGCAGACAGCATCCTTCCTTTCCCTGGTCTCCTACAGACAAAACTGCATTTCTGCACATGTACAGTTGCTCTTTGTTAAGAGGCACTTAGCGGAGTCTTGTGATTGGGATTGATACATATGACTGATGCTTGCCACTGACCTCAGCTGTTTTAAGAGGAAAGGTAAAGAGGAACTGGCTGCTAGGAGCCACATTTCCACTCTTTAAAAGGTTTTATAGATTTCTTTCTATGGGGGTAATTCCAAGTTGATCGCAGCAGGAAATTTTTTAGCAGTTGGGCAAAACCATGTGCACTGCAGGTGGGGCAGATATAACATTTGCAGAGAGAGTTAGATTTGGGTGGGTTATTTTATTTCTGTGCAGGATAAATACTGGCAGCTTTAATTTTACACTGCAATTTAGATTGCAGATTGAACTCACCACACCCAAATCTAACTCTCTCTGCACATATTATTTCTGCCCCCCCCCCCCCCCCCCCCCTCCCTGCAGTGCACATGGTTTTGCCCAACTGCTAAAAAAAAATTCCTGCTGTGATCAACTTGGAATTACCCCCTATGTTTTGATCATTGCCAACACCCAATTTCTATTATCCCTATATTCTGTGCTTTAATCATAATCTCTGGACTACCTTTGTTCCACCAAGTGATTAGTCTCCAACACAAAAGCTATGAATTTCTTTTTAGTCAGGAATAATATAAGCATACTTGCCTTCTTTATTTATGCCCCCCTGAGGGACCAACCAACCTCAATGGGAATGCATGGTGCCACATTTTTATCATTGCAGCCTGTCTACTTTTGTATATAATTGTACTACACAGTGGCCCTCATTCCGAGTTGTTCGCTCGGTAAAAATCTTCGCATCGCAGCGATTTTCCGCTTAATGCGCATGCGCAATGTCCGCACTGCGACTGCGCCAAGTAAATTTGCTATGCACTTAGTAATTTTACTCACGGCTTTTTCATCGTTCTGGCGATTGTAATGTGATTGACAGGAAATGGGTGTTACTGGGCGGAAACAGGCCGTTTTATGGGCGTGTGGGAAAAAACGCTACCGTTTCCGGAAAAAACGCAGGAGTGGCCGGAGAAACAGAGGAGTGTCTGGGCGAACGCTGGGTGTGTTGTGACGTCAAACCAGGAACGACAAGCACTGAACTGATCGCAGATGCCGAGTAAGTCTGAAGCTACTCAGAAACTGCTACGAGGTGTGTAATCGCAATATTGCGATTACTTCGTTCGCAATTTTAAGATGCTAAGATTCACTCCCAGTAGGCGGCGGCTTAGCGTGAGCAACTCTGCTAAAATCGCCTTGCGAGCGAACAACTCGGAATGACCTCCGGTATTTTACAGCAGGCGGCAGAGCTAGGATGAAGCCAATAATTGTGAGTCGGATCATCAAGCCTCCTGGCCACCCTTTACAGTCAGGAAGTTGTCAGAACCAGAACTGAACAACTCTGTTGGGAGGTTTGGAGAGTTCCCCAAAATTCGTGACTTTTCTGGACCTTCCCGTGAGAGTTGGCAAATAATAAGAATTTACTTACCGATAATTCTATTTCTCGTAGTCCGTAGTGGATGCTGGGGACTCCGTCAGGACCATGGGGTTTAGCGGCTCCGCAGGAGACAGGGCACAATAATAAAAGCTTTAGGATCAGGTGGTGTGCACTGGCTCCTCCCCCTATGACCCTCCTCCAAGCCTCAGTTAGGATACTGTGCCCGGACGAGCGTGCATAATAAGGAAGGATATTGAATCCCGGGTAAGACTCATACCAGCCACACCAATCACACCGTACAACCTGTGATCTGAACCCAGTTAACAGTATGATAACAACGAAGGAGCCTCTGAAAAGATGGCTCACAACAAGAATAACCCGATTTTTGTAACAATAACTATGTATAAGTATTGCAGACAATCCGCACTTGGGATGGGCGCCCAGCATCCACTACGGACTACGAGAAATAGAATTATCGGTAAGTAAATTCTTATTTTCTCTAACGTCCTAAGTGGATGCTGGGGACTCCGTCAGGACCATGGGGATTATACCAAAGCTCCCAAACGGGCGGGAGAGTGCGGATGACTCTGCAGCACCGAATGAGAGAACTCCAGGTCCTCCTCAGTCAGGGTGTGCCCCTGACCAAGTAGCAGCTCGGCAAAGTTGTAAAGCCGAGACCCCTCGGGCAGCCGCCCAAGATGAGCCCACTTCCTTGTGGAATGGGCTTTTACTGATTTTGGCTGTGGCAAGCCTGCCACAGAATGTGCAAGCTGAATTGTACTACAAATCCAGCGAGCAATCGTCTGCTTAGAAGCAGGAACACCCATCTTGTTGGGTGCATACAGGCTAAACAGCGAGTCAGATTTTCTGACTCCAGTCGTCCTGGAAACATATATTTTCAGGGCCCTGACAACGTCAAGTAACTTGGAGTCCTCCAAGTCCCTAGTAGCCGCAGGTACCACAATAGGTTGGTTCATGTGAAAAACAGAAAACACCTTAAGGAGAAATTGAGGACGAGTCCTCAATTCTGCCCTGTCAGAATTAAAAATTAAGTAAGGGCTTTTATATGATAAAGCCGCCCATTCTGACACACGCCTGGCTGAAGCCAGGGCTAATAGAATCTTCACCTTCCATGTGAAATATTTTAATTCCACAGTGGTGAGTGGATCAAACCAATATGACTTTAGGAAACTCAAAACAACATTGAGATCCCAAGGTGCCACTGGGGGCACAAAAGGAGGCTGTATATGCAGTACCCCTTTTACAAACGTCTGAACTTCAGGCACTGAAGCCAGTTCTTTCTGGTAGAAATTTGACAGGGTCGAAATTTGAACCTTAATGGACCCTAATTTTAGGCCCATAGACAGTCCTGTTTTCAGGAAATGTAGGAAACGACCCAGTTGGAATTCCTCTGTAGGGACCTTCTTGGCCTCACACCACGCAACATATTTTCGCCAAATGCGGTGAAAATGTTTTGCGGTTACATCCTTCCTGGCTTCGACCAGGGTAGGGATGACTACGTTCGCTCACGGCCCAGAGATCACAGGCAGGCACGCTATTGGCTGTTGACTAACGTAATGATTCGCTATGGCGTAGCGGACGCTCGAGACCACGAGGAGATCACCAGCGGCGCAGACGCTCACAACGCTATACCTTGATATCTATACCTTTAACAATGAGATACACAGTATACCTTTATGTAGAGACAATGTGTAAGTGCAACCTGGTGTAACCTGATTAACTACAAAGCTGCTTGAGCGTCACCGAAGCTCTGTGAACACTTAACACTATGAGAAAATACACAGATACTTGTTTAGGGTCCAAAGCCTATTATATGTATTATAACTAATATACTTGCAAAAAGGAATCACAGTACAAATGATACACTACAATATAACAGAGACTTCCTAACCAAATAACTATACAAGAAATACAATACAATACAATACTAATCAAGGGAAAATACGAGAGAAAGAGAAGAGAGGGGGAGAGAGAGATATGAGATGAGAGAAATGGCTCACAGTAAGACAATATGATTACGGAGAGAAACTTACGCACAAGGGGAAACGATCGCAAGCGCCTCTGGACATCCAGCTTCCCGATTATCAGCAATGATAATCGTTTGAAGAGAAGTGTAAGCTGGATGCCACAGGCCCGTCTTTTATGCTCCACACACAATGCAATCCAATGGTCCCTACAATCTTATCGTCCATTGGACACAGGAATTCGGCTTCGCATTATAACAAAAGGTCATAGGTTGATTCATACAGGTGGGCTGTCTTGTATCAGTGGCCTTGGTTATGCAACACAATGGGTGATGACTAACACATTCCTGTCTTCTGGAGAGCTATTGTTTGGCGAATACAAAACAGAACCTTGTCTCTGGGCTTTGTTCTATATTCATGATGTCCACTTTCAGTTGAGACAATGACATCTCAGCCCTCATTCTCCTGGATACAAACCCTAATCCATTCGTAATCCAAACGCAGCCGCGGTAAGTCTTGGAACAGACAAGGCCCCTGCTGGAGCAGGTCCTTTCTTAAAGGTAGAGGCCACGGTTCTTCCGTGAGCATCTCTTGAAGTTCCGGGTACCAAGTCCTTCTTGACCCATCCGGAACCACGAGTATCGTTCTTACTCATCTCCTTCTTATGATTCTCAGTACTTTTGGTATGAGATGCATAGGAGGGAACACATACCCTGACTGGTACACCCACAGTGTTACCAGAGCGTCCACCGCTATTGCCTGAGGGTCCCTTGACCTGGCGCAATATTTGTCTAGTTTTTTGTTCAGGCGGGACGCCATCATGTCCACCTTTGGTTTTTCCCAACGGTTTACAATCATGTGGAAGACTTCCCGCTGAAGTCCCCACTCTCCCGGGTGGAGGTTATGCCTGCTGAGGAAGTTTGCTTCCCAGTTTTCCACTCCCGGAATTAACACTGCTGAGAGTGTTATCACATGATTTTTCGCCCAGCGAAGAATCCTTGCAGTTTCTGCCATTTCCCTCCTGCTTCATGTGCCGCCCTGTCTGTTTACGTGGGCGACTGCCGTGATGTTGTCCCACTGGATCAATACCGGCTGACCTTGAAGCAGAGGTCTTGCTAAGCTTAGAGCCTTGTAAATTGCCCTTAGCTCCAGTATATTTATGTGGAGAGAAGTCTCCAGACTTGATCACACTCCCTGGAAATTTTTTCCTTGTGTGACTGCTCCCCAGCCACTCAGGCTGGCATCCGTGGTCACCAGGACCCAGTCCTGAATGTCGAATCTGCGGCCCTTTCATAGATGAGCACTCTGCAGCCACCGCAGAAGAAAACACCCTTGTCCTTGGAGACAGGGTTATCCGCTGATGCATCTGAAGATGCGATCCGGACCATTTTCCCAGCAGATTCCACTGAAAGGTTCTTGCGTGAAATCTACCGAATGGGATCGCTTTGTAAGAAACCACCATTTTTCACAGGACCCTTGTGCAATGATGCACTGATACTTTTCCTGGTTTTAGGAGTTTCCTGACTAGCTCGGATAACTCCCTGGTCTTCTTCTCCGGGAGAAAACATCCTTTTCTGGACTGTGTCCAGAATCATTCCTAGGAACATTAGACGTGTCGTCGGAAAAAGCTGCGATTTTGGAATATTTAGAATCCACTCGTGCTGTCGTAGAACTACTTGAGATAGTGCTACTCCGACCGCCAACTGTTCTCTGGACCTTGCCCTTATCAGGAAAGCGTCCATATTTCTTTTAGGAAGAATCATCATTTCGGCCATTACCATGGTAAAGACCCGGGGTGCCGTGGACAATCCAAACGGCAGCGTCTGAACTGATAGTGACAGTTCTGTACCACGAACCTGAGATACCCTTGGTGAGAAGGGCAAAATTTGGACATGTAGGTAAGCGTCCCTGATATCCAGTGACACCATATCGTCCTGGTTCGCTATCACTGCTCTGAGTGACTCCATCTTGATTTGAACCCTTGTATGTAATTGTTCAAATCTTTTAGATCTCACCGAGCCGTTTGGCTTCAGTACCACAATATAGTGTGGAATAATACCCCTTCCCTTGTTGTAGGAGGGGTACTTTGATTATCACCTGCTGGGAATACAGCCTGTGAATTTTTTTCCAATACTGCCTCCCTGTCGGAGGGAGACGTTGGTAAAGCAGACTTCAGGAACTTGTGAGGGGAAGACGTCTCGAATTTCCAATGTACACCTGGGATACTACGTGTAGGATCCAGGAGTCCACTTGCGAGTGAGCCCACTGCGTGCTGAAACTCTTGAGATGACCCCCCACCGCACCTGAGTCCGCTTGTATGGCCCCAGCGTCATGCTGCGGACTTGGCAGAAGCTGTGGAGGACTTCTGTTCCTGGGAATGGGCTGCCTGCTGCAGTCTTCTTCCCTTTCCTCTAACCCTGGGCAGATATGACTGGCCTTTTGCCCTCCTGCCTTTATGGGTACGAAAGGACTGAGACTGAAAAGACTGTGTCCTTTTCTGCTGAGATGTGACTTGGGGTAACAAAAGTGGATTTTCCAGCTGTTGCCATGGCCACCAGGTCAGATGGACCGCCTCTTTATACGGCAATACTTCCATGTGCCGTCTGGAATCTGCATCACCTGACCACTGTCGTGTCTATAAACATCGTCTGGCAGATATGGACATCACATCTACTCTTGATGCCAGAATGCAAATATCCCTCTGCGCATCTCGCATATATAGAAATGCATCCTTAAAATGCTCTATAGTCAATAAAATATTGTTCCTGTCAAGGGTATCAATATTTTCAGTCAGGAAATCCGACCAAGCCCCCTCAGCGCTGCACATCCAGGCTGAGGCGATTGCTGGTCGTAGTATAACACCAGTATGTGTGTATATACTTTTTAGGATATTTTTCAGCTTCCTATCAGCTGGCTCTTTGAGGGCGGCCGTATCTGGAGACGGTAACGCCACTTGTTTTTATAAGCGTGTGAGCGCCTTATTCACCCTAAGGTGTGTTTCCCAACTCGCCCTCACTTCTGGCGGGAAAGGGTATACCTCCAATAATTTTCTATCGGAGGAAACCCACGTATCATCACACACTTTAATTTATCTGATTCAGGAAAAACTACAAGTAGATTATTCCCACCCTACATAATACCCTTATTTGTGGTACTTGTAGTATCAGAAATATGTAACACCTCCTTCATTGCCCTTAACATGTAACGTGTGGCCCTAAAGGAAAATACGTTTGTTTCTTCACCGTCGACACTGAAGTCAGTGTCCGTGTCTGTGTCTGTGTCGACCAACTGAGGTAAATGGGCGTTTTTACAAGCCCCTGACGGTGTCTGAGACGCCTGGACAGGTACTAATTTGTTTGCCGGCCGTCTCATGTCGTCAACCGACCTTGCATCGTGTTGACATTATCACGTAATTCCTAAATAAGCCATCCATTCCGGTGTCGACTCCCTAGAGAGTGACATCACCAATACAGGCAATTTGCTCCGCCTCCTCACCAACATCGTCCTCCTACATGTCGAAACACACGTACCGACACACAGCACACACACAGGGAATGCTCTGATAGAGGACAGGACCCCACTAGCCCTTTGGGGAGACAGAGGGAGAGTTTGCCAGCACACACCAAAAACGCTATAATTATACAGGGACAACCCCTTATACAAGTGTTTTCCCTTATAGCATTTTCACATATGTAATCATATCGCCAAATAAGTGCCCCCCCTCTCTGTTTTAACCCTGTTTCTGTAGTGCAGTGCAGGGGAGAGCCTGGGAGCCTTCCTCACAGCAGAGCTGAGCAGGAAAATGGCGCCGTGTGCTGAGGAGAATAGGCCCCGCCCCCTAAAACGGCGGGCTCTTCTCCCGGAGTTTGTGAGATCTGGCAGGGGTTAAATACATCCATATAGCCTCAAGGGCTATATGTGATGTATTTTAGCCATAAAAAAGGTATAATACATTGCTGCCCAGGGCGCCCCCCCCCAGCGCCCTGCACCCTCAGTGACCGCTGGTATGAAGTGTGCTGACAACAATGGCACACAGCTGCAGTGCTGTGCGCTACCTTATGAAGACTGAAAGTCTTCTGCCGCCTGTTTCTGGACCTCTGGACCTCTTCAACTTCGGCATCTGCAAGGGGGGTCGGCGGCACGGCTCCGGGACGAACCCCAGGGTGAGACCTGTGTTCCGACTCCCTCTGGAGCTAATGGTGTCCAGTAGCCTAAGAAGCAAATCCATCCTGCACGCAGGTGAGTTTACTTCTCTCCCCTAAGTCCCTCGAAGCAGTGAGCCTGTTGCCAGCAGAACTCACTGAAAATAAAAAACCTAACTTAAACTTTTATTCTAAGCAGCTCAGGAGAGCCACCTAGATTGCACCCTTCTCGGCCGGGCACAAAGATCTAACTGAGGCTTGGAGGAGGGTCATAGGGGGAGGAGCCAGTGCACACCACCTGATCCTAAAGCTTTTATTATTGTGCCCTGTCTCCTGCGGAGCCGCTAAACCCCATGGTCCTGATGGAGTCCCCAGCATCCACTTAGGACGTTAGAGAAATGAATATAGGTGTTTTACACTGCACAAAGAGACATGCTTTTGAAACTATAGGGTACTTCCATCAAATTTCTTGAATTTACCGTCACAACAAGCATTGTTCATTATCCAAGAAACAAAGAAATTCATATCCCAACATAAATATTTGGTAAAATGTAAAAAATTCAAAGTTGTATATGTCCTGGTGTTGATTTCAGTCAACGATGTATTGTCTCAGTACACATTATCACCTTAACCTTCCCACACAAAAGAACATTCATGCTTTTAAATAAGTGCTAGACCAAGACTATGACAAATGTTGTGAATGTGATGTTAACTTTTTAATGCATAGAGACCATTGATAGCAACATCAATAACATCTAAATGTGCACCTGCGTCATGTTGCCAGTGATTTGTGCACCAATGAGGCAGGACGCCGAAGAGGCAAGTATACTAAACAAAGGTACAGGTTGTACAGTGTAGTCCTCCCAGGACTGCACAACCTGCATCCATGGACATGCCCAATCTGAATACGCCACTGACCATTAGCCATTGCTAGGTGTTTTTTTTTTAAGTTTCTTTTAGTTGTATTTGCCTATGTAAATCCATTCAAAAACACTTGGAAGCATAAAGTACACAAGTCTGACGAGCTAGGGGTAGCTTGCCTGCTTTAGTAAATGTATGGTTAGGAAACACATGAGGCTGTTTTTTCTCTGTTTTTCTCTTGAGGTTATAGCACTAGTGCTAGCACCTCAGATTCCCAGCAATCACATATGTGCACTTGCACACTGAGGTGACAGTTGCTAGTAAGGCCACCTGACAAATCAGCCAATCTAAGGAAAATGCCATGGGTCTGTCTTAGCACCAGAGGCGGATTGGACATAGGGTCTACAGGGAAGATTCCCGGTGGGCCGACGCACCCGTGGGGCCTGTTTTGTTTGAGGACATGTGGTCCTATTTATAGACATTATGAATAAGATGCCAAACAATTTGCATATATGAAAATGACTTAGCCTGTGATTGCATATGATCTAGTGTATGCTCTGTCTGCCTGCTTGGCTGACATATAAGATTGAGTGAATAGTTATTGGGATACGGTTGGTGTAATAAGCAAGAAAATATATCTTTCTAAAGAATTATATAGTTTCCTAAATTCTGAAGGTGTATCATATAATGTGCTCATAATATTTAATTTTATTTCCTTTTAACTTCCCCTTGATGCTGGGCATCCCCACTATCTGGAAAGTCTTGGGGGGAGGGTGCTGCTGCCATGGCCCATGGCTAGACCTTACACCTCTGGTGCTGCCCATCTGGGGCCACTAGTACAAATTTTTCCAGGGCCACTTTTTGTTCCCAATCCGCCCCTGTTTAGCACCCATATATGTCAGCCAGATTTTGTCTGTGGGACAAGACACACAGGTAAACATAGATGGTCTGCCCTGGCCCTAGAACCCATATGTGCCTACAGACCCAGCACACAACAAGGCACACACAGAGGTTACTCACCAGGGTCACACTTGTCCTCTTAATGGATGCGTTGCTATATCTGAGTGCCTGCACAAAACAAACCAGTGGCCTTCCCTCATGACTGCTGTACACCTATCTATCGGTTTGTATGTCCCACCCACACTAATCTAACTAGTAATAACACATGTGCGGTACAACTGACCCTGTGAAAACAGCTCTCAGCAGGGACTGGCGAATCCCTACCACCAGAAACCTTTGAGGAGGGATAAGGTGGCCACAGTCTTAATGCCTGAAATTGGTGTTTCACTGGTTTAACAGGGGTGTAGTACGGTATGCTGGCGGCCGGGCTCCCGGAGACCAGCATACCGGCGCCGGGAGCCCGACTGCCGGCATACCGACAGCGTGGCGAGCGCAAATGAGCCCCTTGCGGGCTCGCTGCGCTCGCCATGCTGCGGGCACGGTGGCGCGCTATGCGGGCACGGTGGCGCGCTATGCGGGCACGGTGGCGCGCTATGCGGCCACGCTTTTTATTCTCCCTCCAGGGGGGTCGTGGACCCCCATGAGGGAGAATACCTGTCGGTATGCCGGGTGTCGGGATTCCGGCACCGGTATACTGTGTGCCGGGATTCCAACATTCGGCAACCTGAAGACCACCCGTTTAACAATACCCACAGGCCGAGCATAAGGACTAAGGGCCTAATTAAGCACATCTACAATCCATTTCACTGACATGCGGGGGGACGCCCAACACAAGGCAATTCCACCATTAATGTCAGCCACCCACCCCCGCAAACATGTGAAAGCATCGCGCGGCGGCGATGATTTGGCATATTTAGGATAGCCCTATGCAGCCTAGCTGTGAAGACAGGTGGTTACCCGCAGGGATGTGCGGTGAGCTAAATAGCTCAGGAGGCACTGACTAGCACCCGAGCCAGATTTACATGCAATATATGAGCCAAAGCGTATATCTGGGCATTATACACAGGTGCAGCAGTATAAACTCCTGGAAATTTGGTGAGTTTTGATCAGAGATGTGCGGAAAAGATAGGTGCCTCACCAGACTTTTTACTCCAGAGTTTTGGCTATAAAAATTATTAGATTAATACAAAGAAGATATTTCAAACATATTCTTTGTATTTTTCATATACTTTATACAGTCAAAACTCTGGCACAAACGTTAGTATGACAGGAAAGGCTCTGCCTCACCTATCTCACCCCACCGCATGTCACTGGTTACCTGCCATGTTTCGGTTCGCAGCGGCTGCGTGTGACATCGCGCAGTTGCTGCGAACCGCCCCACAAACCGTCCGGACACACCTGCGTTGGCCAGACCGCGCCCCCCAATGCCGCAGCGATGCCCCTTTTTTTTTAATAAAGTATTTTTATTCAGTTAACTGAAGAGAAAGGTACAGACATTGCAGACCAATAGCACAGCACACCACATCACATATATTGGTCGTATCGGAACTTCATTAATACTATCAGTCACCCTCATCGGATCAACCGCCATATCTATAAGGAGATGATCATGCATTTTTATTTTACTGTCTTTTATGGTCCGCAAGATCTGCAGCCATTATGTACACCTCAATTAATTTTTTTATTAATTTTTGCCCATAAGCTACCCAAAAAAAAAAAGAACAGGAACCAATAAACAGAACAAACATACCTAAGAGAGAACAAGGAATAGTAAACGCCTAGCTAGAAGCGTATGGAGGATCGATCATCTGATTCAGCTGCACAATATTCCCATGTATGCTAGACGAGCCCGCAGGGCTCCAGTGCCAACCATTTTAAACAAATATCTTAAGCTTTAAGTTAGTCATGTGGTATTGCTTCAGTTCGCATTGTAATTATAATTATAATTAAGGGACCAGTTGGGAATGGGGAGAGTTCAGCCATGGAGACCAGACTCTTTCGAATTTGGCTGAAGCGTTTTGCTTCATATATACATATCTTTCTTTGAATATTGTATCGTTAACCAGGATCTTAAGCGCAGATATTAAAGGGCCACCAGGGGCCATCCAGAGTCTCGCAATGCAGACCTTAGCCAAGGCACATACATTGCGAGCATAGAGACCCACCGAAACGGGCACAGAAGTAGAGCCCGCCATCCCCAAAATACAAAACTGCGGGGTAAGCAGTCCGCCAGTCACTCCCGTATTCTCCAGGATTGACCTAACTCCCGACCAGAACATCCGCAGCCTCGGGCAGTCCCACACCAGATGCCAGAATGTACCCTCCTCCACCTCGCACTTAGGACACATGCTGGTCCCACAAGCCCCAAAAGTAACCAACCTAGTTGGAGTTATATAAGTTCTATGTAGAATGAAAAATTGAATTTTCTGATATCTGAGAGACTTGGTAACTGTAGCAGGATATTCCAAAGCAAGGGTCCAGTCCTCCTCAGTTATTGGACCCAAATCGTCCTCCCACCTTCCACGGAGACGTGTCAGAGGGTCCGCATGGAGTTTAGTTAGGAGATATCCATACGCAAGGGAGACCATTTTAGCCCGACCCAGTGTAGCCACAAAGGTCTTTATGGGAAATGGGAGGATTCGTGGGGGGGACTCAGCAAATTGGGACTGGAGGGCATGACGGAGCTGAAGATATCTGAAAAAGTAGGAGTTGGGTAAATCAAACTCATCTTTCAGCTGCTGAAAGGATTTGAATACACTATCTAGGTAGAGCTGAGATATAGAAACCACCGATCTAGGGGCCCAAACCTCCCGTCCCTCAAGTGCATGTAGTTCAGGAAGCCAGTCAGAGTACCAAAGGGGGGTATCTGGGTCCAGGTCGTCGTACCCCAAGAGAACTCTCAGGGCCCGCCAAATCTTTAAGGCCTGGAAAATAATAGGGGGGAGAAAACGAGCCATGTTCCCACTTAGCAGCACCTGCAAAAGAGATAGGTGGGGGAAGTAGCAGCGAATAAATTCACAGTGTAAAGAATCAGCGTTAGAATCTTGCGCCCATATACTAATATGAGTCAGCTGAGCAGCGTAGTAATATATCTGAAAATTAGGCAGAGCCAGGCCGCCGTCAGAACGCTGCCTGGTAAGGGTATTCAACTGTATTCTGGGTCTCCTGTTGGCCCATATCAATGAGGACAAAACGCTATTCAATTTCCTAAAAAATATTGGGAAGATATAGACCGGGGACTGGAGAATAATGTATAAAAGTTTAGGTAGTATAATCATTTTTATGAGATTGACCCTGCCAGAGACCGTCAGTGGAAGCCTACACCAAGTCTTGGATTTGCTGATGACCCACTGCAGGGTTGGGTCCAGATTCAAGGGGATATCATCAGAGGGGTCATTAGTTATTTGGATTCCAAGGTATTTAAATTGTGTTGTCCAACATAGTGGCAGGGAGACTTTGGGAACAGTAGGAGGGGAGCCCAGGACTGGCATAATGTATGATTTGGACCAGTTAATTCTAAGGCCCGAATGAGCTCCAAAGCTCTCTATCACCCGCAGCAAAATGGGCATTCACTTGGTGTAGTCTTGCAAGAACAGCAACATGTCATCTGCGTAAAGAGCTATTCTATCTTCCCGTGAGCCTGTACATATTCCTGTAATATCTGGATGCGATCTTACCAAACATGCCAATGGCTCGATGGCCAAGGCGAACAGCGTGGGGGAGAGGGGGCAGCCCTGTCTAGTACCTCGGGAAAGCTGAAAGGGCTGGGATACATAGCCATTCACCAAGATCCTGGCACTGGGATGTTGGTACAGTAATTTAGTCCATCTAATAAAGTTGGGCCCGAAGCCCATACGTGCCATCACATCCCATAAATAAGCCCATTCAATGCTGTCAAAAGCCTTGGCTGCGTCTAACGAGACCACAGCCGAGTCAGAAGGGGAGTCATGTGGGAGTTGCAAAATGGTATTTAGTCTACGCAGGTTAATAGATGTGGACTTCCCTGGCATGAAGCCAGTCTGGTCCAAGTGAACGAGGGAGGTGATTACTGTATTAAGCCGTATTGCCAATATCTTTGCCAGGATCTTAGCGTCATTGGGAATCAGGGAGATCGGCCTATAGGAGTCTGGAGACCTAGGGTCCTTATCGGGTTTTGGAATCACTATTATAATTGCCTCTGACATAGAGAGGGGGAGCTCGTTACTGGCAAATATATCCAAGTATAGGGCATGAAGTCTGGGCCCAAAAAAATCAATATGATTCTTGTAGACCTCAGAGGGAATCCCGTCAGACCCCGGAGCCTTGCCACTAGGGGACATGCCAATGGCCGCAGTCACCTCCTCGAGCGTCAAGGGCGCCTCCAGCTGTTCACAGGCCCCAGAGGAAAGTGCGGGCAACTCAATACCCCCCAGGTAACATGATATATCTAGAGTAGAGCACGTCAATTGTGAGCTATATATCTCTGAGTAATAGGATCTAAATAATTGCGCAATGTCTGGCGTGGTGTCAACAATGGAGCCATCCCCACCATACATCCGGGCAATCGTAGACCCAGGACGATCATAGTGTATCAGGCGAGCCAGGAGTCCCCCCGTCCTATCAGCCTGCATATAAATATTAGTGGCTTTAAAAAGGAGGGAGCGTGAGTTTTTATCGGACAGGTGAGCCATCCAAGCCGACTGGGCCGCCAACCAGCGTACCTTCGTCGCTGGGGCACCATCTAGCAAGTATTGGGATTCTAGTCCCCTGGCATCTCCCTCAAGAACCCGTTCTCTCTCCCTTGAGGACATTTTATGAGCCGCTATGCGTCTAATATAGGTACCTCTCAAAAACGCCTTAAATGAATCCCAAACTATCGTACCCGGGGCTGACCCTACGTTATCATTAAAATATCCCCCCCACTGTGTCTCCAGGTCACCACAGTCACCCAGTTGGGTCAACCAAGAGGGGTGCAACTTCCAGTAAGAGTGTCCCCTCTGACCCCCCACAGCAATGGTCATCAACATAGGAGAGTGGTCAGAGACCCCTCGAGCCTCATAGTGGATGTTAATGATCCCAGGGACAAGGGCAGGGGACACCAAAATCAGGTCAATCCTGGAGAAGGAGCCATGAGTACTGGAAAAACAGGAGAACTGACGGGCCGCAGGGTGACGGAGTCTCCACGGATCCACCCACTGCAAACTATCCAAGAAATCCGCAAATTTGGTAGGGCCACCACCCGCCAGCGCAACATTCGGGGAGTGCCATCGGTCCAAGGATAAATCTAGGACATTATTGAAATCGCCCAAGCATATCACAGGGGTGGTAGGAGATGGAGCAACAAAATAGGCAGCCTGCTGCAGTACGGCATATGAAAATGGAGGGGGAACATACACCACTAGAATATAATAGGGCTGAGAACTCAGTTTACATTTCATAAATACAAATCTTCCACAGGGGTCAGTTTTGATCGTTACCAATTCAAATTGCACTGATTTTTTAATCAGTTATGAGACACCCCTAGAGAAGGAAGAATGCGAGGCATGGTAAGCCCATCCCACCCAGGCCCGTCTTAATGATAATAACCTATTCCCCTCCAAGTGGGTCTCACTGAGGCATGCAACGGCCGGGTCATATTTTTTAATCATATTTAAAACCAAAGAGCGTTTGATTTTGTTATTCAGACCCCGGACATTCCATGCCAGAAATTTCAGGTTAATCATGACCCCATACAGACTCTATGTGTCTCCCGGATAGACATGTCCCTAAAACATAACTGAGAATCAACATTAGCAACACCAACATCACTTGACGAACGTAAGCCCTGCGTAATAAGCCACAGCGTCTGAATCATTAAGCATCCTCGCATCAAGAAAAACTTAGGTAAGAAAAAAAAAAAACTAAAGAAAGAAAACCAAAACCAACACCAACAGCGAAGGGAGCCGCAACCGGCAGCCTCCCAATTATCCCTCCCCTCCCCGTACACCTCCCCGAACTTCGGCATACTTTCTTCCCAAACCAGCAACCTACGCTTCCAAGTGCTAAGAGAGGCCTAGATTCCCAACTAAACCTCCAACCCCTCTCTAGTCAACACCACTTGGACTTAAAAGTCTTGAGCCACCAATGCAAAGGAGGGGGGCTCCCCGATCCATGATCGTTCCCTCCGATAGATCAGGCCTCAGCCTCCGTATCTCAGGAGATCAGTCCGGAGCTATCTGCCGGGCACCCGGTGCAAATCTGTCCAGCCATTGTGCCGCTTCTCTGGGGGTATTGAAAAACTTGGTCTCCCCATCCGCCACAACTCTGAGCCTTGAAGGAAATAGCATGGAATAGGAGATGTTAAGGTCTCGTAGACGCCGTTTTATGGGCATAAACTGGGCTCGGTCCTTCTGGACGTCTGCGGCAAAATCCGGGAAGGCCGACACCTTAACTCCATTACGGACCAACGGGCCCTTCATACGCCCTAGGCGGAGAACTGAGTCCCGGTCTTTGTAATGTAGGAATTTGGCGATGAAGGTGCGAGGAGGGGCACCAGGAGGTAACGGCCGAGATGGTATCCTATGTGCACGCTCCACCGTAAATTGGGCGGTAAAGGACTCAGCCCCATACATCTCCTTAAGCCAAGATTCGAGAAAGTCCTCCGGCTGCGAGCCCTCTTCTCTTTCAGGCAGGCCTACAAAACGTACATTATTCCTGCGCAGCCGTCCTTCCATATCTAAGAGCTTGGTCTGAAGGGAGGAAACCTGCTGGGTCACCGTAGACACGGATTGTTTCAGGGGGCCACACATATCTTCCAGGTTGGAGACCCGTGTCTCCGCCTCCCCCACTCTCTCACGAATACGCTGAACATCTTGTCTGAGTAAGGAGAGGTCGCACTGCACCTTTTCCATCTTATCGGAGAGACGCTGTTCGCTACCAGCTATAGCCTCCTGCACCTGCTGAATAGACGGCACCTCTGCCACCTCTGGGGAACCGTCCGCGGACACAGAGGGTGGGTTCGAGTGGGTTGGAGAGGCTCCCTGAGAAGGAGCCAATGACACCCTGGGATTGGATTGCCTGGCATATCTTTCTAGTTTGGCCGCGGCCGCACTCTGGCCGCCCTTAACCATATCGTACAGGAGCAGTCACCCTACCCCAGGGCAGGGTTTTTAGAATAGAATAGAGTGTAGGTAGATGGCGGCAGCAGCAAGGACGTACACAATCAGTGGCGGGTAGCACCCGTGCCTGGTCCTTATGTCCAAATATCAATGGGTAGAAAATGCAGACTTGTGTAGCAGCGGCAGCAATAATATGGACAGAAGTATTGAAGATGGAGTAGTCTCAGGAGGCAGGGGTAGGATATTGGTGTGTAACACACTGTTGGATATTAGTGCAGCGTAGTCAGATCCTGTCTATATGCAGCCTCCCTCTGGTAGAATGGGAGAGCTGCGCAGCGTGAACACCTAACGGTGTCTCCAACTCTGTGCTGAGTTAATATATATGATATGGATAGAGTGAGGCTGATATTGGGTGAGATCAGCAGACAATAGGGTCTCAGAGTTCATAAGACAGAGAGCAAGTCACTGGAGAGTCTCATCAGGCAGCCCCTGATATGTGCAGGCATGGGCAGCAGCCTCTGTGAACCCCTCCTAAAATGGCCGCAGTGTCTCTTCCCCTTCCCCAGGAGTACCTGCTAAACGTCCTGGCTTCAGGGTCCCTGGTCCCAGCTCACGAGGCAGAGGAGAGGAGAGGCTGTCTTTCCCCCAGAGTCTTCCGGCGGCGTCTGGCGTCAGCAGCAGCCCGCCGCACGAGCTCCAGGCGTCCCACGGCCGATGCCGCCAAAATCGAGGCCGGGGATCCGGAGGAGTTGTAGGCCGCAGGGCCGGTGGCGGTGATTTGCGCCTCTACGGGACCCGGAGACCACGGATCCACACACCCGTCGGTGCCCAGCAGCACAGGGTGAGCGCTTCAGCCGGGCAGAGCACCAGGGGGAGTCAGGATGTAATCAGGAGGTTAGGTAGCCGGGGAGCTCCCGAGACTTGCTGCCTACTCCTCTGCCGCCGTGGCCACGCCCCCCGCAGCGATGCCCCTTAAATGCCAATTCAATGCCCCTTCCCGCCCCATGAACGCCTCTGCCTGTCAATCAGTCTGTCACATCTTACCTATTGCGCGCACACGGTGCAGCTGCTGCACGTGCGGGACTCAGCATGCAAATGCAATCGTACCTGCGTTCCATGCTGAATTAGGCCCTAAGAGTGGCCAATTTCCTGATGACCTAGTGGTGAAAAAGGAGGGCTCCACTGGAGCCTTACCAGCTGCATTTCTTGTCTGATGTTGCAGAGCCCTCTTTGTTCCTTTACAAGGGTACTGTGCATACGCCTTCCTGGATTGTCTTAGTGCCATTTCCTCAGCTTGCTTTGCCGGCTTCTTTCCGATGTCTTTTGGCAACTTTGATCTTCTTTTTGGCTGGTCTGTTCTTCTCTGTGGAGTCTTCCGCACCTGATTGGGAGCTCTTTTATGCTCCACATCCGCCGTTGAGCTACTTCCTTCCACTCACAGCAGTTTCTACAAACACAAGGAGGAGGAACTATATCGTGGCTAGCCGCAAGTGACTCGATCCTCTGGCTCCAACTGCAACTTTAAAAAGCTGCAAAATCATAAGACAAGCTTAAATCTTTTCAGGTTGAACTTTTCCAACAAGAGTACTCACAGGACCTTTATTGCCAGGTTCTCCCTTCAGACATGCTCCTTCATGTGTGGGTCCCAGTGAGGGATGTGTCCTGCTCCAGCTACAGATCTTCAGGCCCAGCAAGGATGTCCATGCTTGGCACTGGCTTTATGCTACAAATGGATCAACCTTACAATTTCTACTTCGCATCAAAAAGTAAATGTATTAATAAATACTAGAAAAAATGGAATCACTCTGCAGTAAGATGATTTAATAATCCACATACAGTAACAACTATGTACAAAACTGAGTGGTAATTAAAAGTGGTTTATTGGCCAATAGCTATTTGATTTACATAATCTGTGGTATTAACAGTCAACATTATTCCCCTATTATTCCTCCAGTTTCACCCTTAATATGTTGTTATGTAAAGTTGGTATAAAAATTGAATCCCTTTGTATATATTACTGTACATTACCTTTTAGTCATTTACTGATATTAAGGCAACATGAAACAGTGTAAATACAATTAAATCTGACATACAGTACACAACAAAAGCATAATTGATTGTAGTGTGTATTTTTAAATCAGAAATTAATTAATAGTACCTCCCAGAAGCACATACTCCTGCAGTGCAGCATAAATATAAGAACGGGTGGTCTTCAGTATGCCGCCGGTCAGGATGCCAGCGACCAGCATACCAGCGCTGGCATGACGACACATATTCTCCACGACCCCCCTGGAGGGAGAATAAATAGCGTTGCGCGCCACCGTGCTCCCAGCGTGGTGAGCGCAGCGAGCCCTCAATGGGCTCATTAGCACTCGCCCAGCTGTCAGTATGCCGGCGGTCAGGATCCAGCGCCGGTATGCTGGCCCCCGGGATCCTGGCCGCCGGCCACTCATACTACACCCATAGTAACAAATGTCAGGTGAAAAAAAAAAAACACAAGGGACTACAGCAGAGATTTTCAACCTTTTACAACTTGCGGCACACTGAACAAGATTTAAATATTGCCAAGGCAAACTCAAATATATTAGTGATGCATGGTGCAGTTGCGTGTCCTAGGATGTGGTTACCGGCACAGTGGTTGAAAAACACTGGACTACAGTATTAACCAAAGGGAGAAGTTGTGAAAGCCCTATGAAACTGTCTGGTTTTACAGGATTTAGTGATTTTTTTTAGTGATAGCCATCTCTGATAGAATATCTCTGCATTGGGTAGCTATTTAAAACACTGGATGTTCTCTTATATTATCACTATGCTATTATGGTGATTGCAATTGTTGTGAAAAAAGAAAATAATTTTGTATAATTAAAAAAAATTCGATTAGATGTGCTTTGAAATATATATGTATATTTTCTCAATTTTTTTGTAATTTTATTAACTTTTATTTTAAATTAATCTAAATCTGTAATCCCGAGACCAGGTTTTCAGGGGATATGCTCCTGTGTAACCTGGCCATTCCTGGTCAGGCATAAGCACTAGGGACCCCAAATGGCAAGATATATGGTAAGCAGGGCCGTAACTTGCAGTGTGCCAATGGTGCCTGGCACACAGAGCATATGCATTGCATATGTATTGCACATGTAGTGTGGGCCCACTAGCATGGCTGCATCACTCACCGCCACACTAACCAGTCAACCCGAACTGGATTCTGCAGGATCTGGGAGCTAAGCTGCCTCCCAGCCACCTCCCAGCTTTCTGGGCTTTCCATCACTCTTACCTGCCGCCATGACTCTGCACAATCCCATGCTCACCCATCGGGGCAAGCAGGATGTGGGGGAGAGATTAGGAGAGATTGCCGGGACCGTGTGGTGGCTGTGAGGCTGACTGCACTTGGTACTTGGAAGAAAGAATGTGACTCACCATCCTGCGGCCCACTCCTCTACCCAACTGCTTCACCTCAGGGCCGTCTTAACAGCAGTGTAGGCCCTTGGACAAAGCAATGGACTGTGGTCCCTACCCATCCTCCAGTAGTAGGGGTGGGGAGTGCTATCAGCATCAGCTTTAATGTCCTGCGGGTGGTAGGGGTTTTTCTATCTTCCGCTCGGCATGTAGGACCTGGTCCAGTAATTTCTAACACTGTACAGCTGGTGGGAGATGGGCCAGGAGGGAGAACACTAAACTACAGAAGGGGGCATTGGACTGAATGAAGGGGTGCCGGTACATGGCTTCCAGGATGGTAGGGGTGTTTAATATGCAGGAATGGGTGGATAGTGTAGTGTGCTCAATTTCTGGTGGGAGGGCAGTTTGCATGACTGCAGATATCTCCAGTTCTTGACAATAGATTTCTTATCTTTCAATAGGTTAAAAAGCTAGAGAGTCCCACCTTTCAGGAGGTACTGGGGACTTGGAAACCAGCGTTCAGGAGCAAGAGCAATCCATCGACAAAATGATAAAACTGCATACCAGGTGTGTGGAGCTGGAGCAGGGACCAGCTGCTGGAAGGCTGATATCTCTAAATCTGGGCAAAACAGAGACAAGTTTCCAGTGTATACTGAAAGATGAGAGTCCCAGCTTTTGGGGTATACCCTCAAAAAAACTCAAAGTCAGACAGAACCCAAGATATCTGGCTGGGAAAAGCATTTAACATGCTCAGATGGGGAACACTGCTTTGAAGTAGGATATCTTTGGTTCCCCATGGTCGATTTTCAAAATTCTGGTATCCCTGGAAAAAGGGGTCCCTCAGCTATCAGCCTAGGGCTGCATACTCCTGGGGCCCATGGGCAACTGCCCATTGAGTCTATACGAAACACACACTCACTCTCTCACCCTAGCATTGTAAAAGGGGGCTTTACCTGGCAAAATGTGTGTTAGGGGCTCTGGCATAATGTATAAGAGGGGGCTCTAGTGAGAGTGGAGCTATGTGTAAAAGTGGGCTCTGTCTGGCATAATGTGTATAATAGGGTTTGTCTGGCATAATGTGTATAATAGGGTTTGTCTGGCATAATGTATAAAAGGGAGCTCTGCCTGCCATAATGTGTAAAAGGGGGCTTTACCAGGTGTAATGTGTAAAAGGAGCTGCACCTGGTGTAATGTGTGAAAGGGGCTCTGCCTGGCATAATGTGTAAATAGGACTCTACCTGAAGTAATGTGTAAAAGGGAGCTCTGCCTGGCATAATGTGTAAAAGGGGGCTTTACCTAGTGTAATGTGTAAAAGTGCTTTATCTGATGTAATGTGTATAAGGGGCTCTACCTGGTGTAATGTGTATAAAGAACACTACCTGGAGTAATATGAAATGGGGGCTCTTTCTGGAGTAATATGTTTAAGTGGCACTAGTGTGTGCAGTGGCATAACCTCATCTCAGTTGCCTGGAGGCAAGATAAATGTTGGTGCACCCCCACCCCCCCAATGCCAACAATTGGACTTTGTAAATACAGCAGTACTTATTGGTTATATGTTTTTATCAATTCATTTACAGTCTACACACACCATTACCCTACCCCACAATGTGCACACCTCTTTTAAACCCATTTTATCTGACAAATTATCATTCCTATTTTTTTTTCTCCATTCATAACCACCACATCATTCAGCCCCCACATCATACAAACATAGAATGTGACGGCAGGTAAAAACCACTCGGACAGTCTAGCCCAGTGATGGCTAACCTTGACACTCCAGCTGTTGTTGAACTACACATCCCAGCATGCCCTGCTACAGTTTTGTTATTTGGCCATGCTAAAACTGATGCAGGGCATGCTCGGATGTGTAGTTCAACAACAGCTGGAGTCTCAAGGTTAGCCATCACTGATCTAGTCTGCCCATGTACTTGCACACACACTTAACATATTAGGGTTCTTTTATGTCAGGAGCCAATTAACCTACCAGTATATTTTTGGCTTGTAAGAGGAAACTCAAGCAAGTACGGGGAGAATATATAAACTCCACACAGTTAGGGCCAGATTGGGAATTGAACCCATGACCTCAGTGCTGTGAGGCAGTAATGCTAACCATTACTCCAACCGCACTACTTTTTTTATGAATAAACTTAAATCCTAATGGGAACAAAAAAAAAAAAAAAACATACAGCATACAATGAATAGTTTTTGTTAATTAAAACGTAGACTTAAATTAAAAAAGTTACATCTTTGCACTTACTAGAATGTTATTCTGTTTGCCACTGATACTGCTGCTGCTTATCTGCTGCTCTCACCCTGTACTAAGTGTACATGGGATGTGGTTAAGATGTCGGCTGTCGGAATGCCGACACAGGAATCCCAACACGGTCAGGAGAATGATGCCGGATCCTGAACGTAAGTATAGCGAGCGTCTTGGGTTAGGGCAAGGGTGGGGGGGAGTGGGTAGGTTTAGGCTCCACCGAGGGAATATGGCTAAGCTGCGGGGTGAGGGGGTGGTTAGGGGTGTTAAGGTTAGGCACCACCTGGGGGAGATTAGGTGTAGGCACTAAGAGGAGAGGGTTAGGACTGGGCTGCGGGGCATCGGGGGTTAAGTTTAGGTACCACCAGAGGGAGATAAGGGTCAGACACTAAGGGGGGAGGTTAGGCCATGGGAAGGGAGGGTTAGGCGGTAGGGGAGAGGGTGAACATTCTTACCTCCCCCCTGTCGAGATTTCAACTATCGGGATGTTGACGTCGGTATTCTGACCACCAGCATCCTATTTGCTGGCAAATCATACTGAACCCATATACATATTATGTTGTCCTACAGCAGGGGTGGGGAACCTTTTTTCTACAAAGGGCCATAAGGATATTTATAAAATCCTTCGGGGGCCATACAAAAATTATCAACTTAAAAATGACCCTGCCTCCCAGTAGTTATGCCTCTTAGAGGTACTGAGTGCGTGCGCAAAAAAATAGGTTGGCCAATTAAAATGGGACGTGATACACATATGCCCCCAATAGTGCAGTGCCAGATACACAAATGCTCCCACAGTGCCAGATACACAAATGCCCCCCACAGTGACAGATACACAAATGACCCCCACAGAGCCAGATACACAAATGCCCTCACAGTGCCAGATACACAAATGCCCCCACAGTGTACACAAATGCCCCCACAGTGTACACAAATGCCCCCAGTGCCAGATACACAAATGCCCCCACAGTGCCAGATACACAAATGCCCCCACAGTGCCAGATACACAAATGCCCCCACAGTGAACACAAATGCCCCCACAGTTCCAGATACACAAATGCCCCCACAGTGTACACAAATACCCCCACAGTGCCAGATACACAAATGCCCCCACAATGCCAGATACACAATTGCCCCCACAGTGTACACAAATACCCCCACAGTGCCAGATACACAAATTCCCTCACAGTGCCAGATACACAAATGCCCCTACAGAGCCAGATACACAAATGCCCCCACAGTGCCAGATACACAAATTCCCCCACAGTGTACACAAATGCCCCCACAGTGCCAGATACACAAATGCCTCCACAGTGTACACAAATGCCCCCACAGTGCCAGATACACAAATGTCCCCACAGTGCCAGATACACAAATGCCCCCACAGTGCCAGATACACAAATTCCCCCACAGTGTACACAAATGCCCCCACAGTGCCAGATACACAAATGCCTCCACAGTGTACACAAATGCCCCCACAGTGCCAGATACACAAATGTCCCCACAGTGCCAGATACACGAATGCCCCCACAGTGTACACAAATGCCCCCACAGTGCCAGATACACAAATGCCCCCACATTTCCAGATACACAAATGCCCCCACAGTGCCAGATACACAAATGCCCCCACAGTGCCAGACCGCTCACCACTGCTGCAGCTCCATCCAGTGGTGGCATGTCTCAGCGGTCGGTTCAGGGTAGGGGGGAGAGCATGGCTATGTCGGGCGGCAGCGGCATGTAGGACCTCAAACTAGCCTCCGGTTCGTGAGCCAATCAGAGCTTATGGACTGGCAGTGGCGGCTCCTGATTGGCTGCTGGTCCGCGAGCTCTGATTGGCTCACGAACCGGTGGCTGGTTTGAGATCCTACCCGCTACTGCCGCCGGACATAGTAGCTGCGCTCTCCTCCCTGCCCTGAAGGCTGAGACATGCTGCCGCTGCACTGAGCGGCGGCGTGTCTTGCTGGCAAACAAGCAGGTGGGCCGGAACAAGCAGCTTTGCAGGCCTTATGCGGCCCACGGGCCGGGGGTTCTCCACCCCTGTCCTACACTATAAACTAGTTGTCGTCTTCTCCTTCCAACTGTACAAGTTTTAAGGCAGAGTTTTCCAAACTCCGAAACTACTATCCAGGTTTTAAGGATATCCATGCTCATGCACAAGCAAGGATATCATTAAAATCTGTACTGTAATGGCAGCATTTGGGAATCATTGTTTTAAGGACACCCATACTGCAGCACAGATGACTTAATTACTGCAGTGATTTTGATTTACCCATCTGTGCTCAAGCATGGATATGTTTAAAGCCTGGCCTGTTAAGGTGGGGTGTGCAAGTGTGGGAAACATTGCTGTAAACTCATAACACTGACATCACATAAATAGAAAACTAAAAAAATAAAATAAAATAAAAACAGATTAAAAATTGCATATCAATTGACTGTGGTTGCAGGTAATACGATAACTTAATCACTGCAAAAAATTGCAGAATCAAAGTCTAATCTAGGCTACTGTAGTTTCATTCCATCAGGTTAAAAAGGACAAAGTTATGACAAGATTTTATAATATTAATATATAGTAACATAGTAACTAAGGTTGAAAAAAAACAATTGTCCATCGAGTTCAACCTATTTGTGGTCTCCTATGCAGTCCTATTATAGGACTAGTTATTTTTATGTTAGGACTAGTTATATTAACTATAATGCGTGCCTACGCACCATAACCCTGAATATCTTTATCCAATAGGAATTTATCTAACCCATTCTTAAAGGTGTTGACTGAGTCCGCAGTTACTACTCTCTCAGGCAGGGAATTCCAAACACGTATTGTCCTTACTGTGAAAAAACCTTTTTGCCTCAATGTGCGGAAACTCCTCTCCTCTAACCTAAGCGAGTGACCACGTGTCCTCTGTGCTGATCTTATAGAAAACAGGTCCCTCCCAAGCTCTTTGTATTGATCCCTTATATATTTGTAGAGGTTGATCATGTTCCCTCTTAGTCTCCTCTTTTCCAATGTAAACATGCCTAGCCTTGCAAGCCTTTCCTCGTATTCCAGCGTCTCCATGCCCTTGATTAGTTTGGTCGCCCGCCTCTGAACCTTTTCTAGCTCCAGGATATCCTTTTTGTAATATGGTGTCCAAAATTGCACACAGTATTGCACACTAGTGATTTATATAATGGGAGTATAATACTCTCGTCCCTTGCATCAATTCCCCATTTTATACATGCTAATATCTTATTTCCCTTCTTTGCTGCACTCCTACTTTGGGTACTGCTGCTTAATTTGTTATCTATGTGAGCCCCTAAGTCTTTTTCCAGTACAGAATCCCCTAATATTACCCCATTTAGTATGTAGGTGTTATTTTTGGTCTTGCCCCTACAGTGCATTACCTTACACTTGTCTGTGTTGAATTTCATTCTCCATTTTGCCGCCCATGCTTCCAGTTTAGTTAATTAGTTCTGAAGAGACTCAGCATCCCCCTCCGTATTTATAACCTTACACAATTTGGTGTTGTCTGCGAAAATTGACACCATGCTCTCTAGACCTACTGTTAGGTCATTGATGAAAATGTTGAACAAAAGTGGTCCAAGTACAGACCCTTGTGGCATACCACTTAGTACTTTAGTCCAATTTGAAAATGATCTATTGACCACAACGCGCTGCTCCCTATTATCTAACCAATTACTAACCCAAGTGCATATTGTGCTCCCTAGCCCTATTTCTTGTAGCTTATGGAAAAGATGCATGTGTGGTATAGTATCGAAAGCTTTGGCAAAGTCTAAAAAGATTACATCCACCTCCTTACCCTGATCAAGGTTTGCACTTACTGTTTCATAAAAGCCAAGTAAGTTAGTTTGACATGATCTGTCCTTCACAAATCCATGTTGGTTCCTTTTAATGACCTTATTTGCTTCAAGGAACTTTTGAATACTGTGCCTTAGAATACCTTCCAATACTTTCCCCACTATAGATGTAAGACTAACTGGTCTATAATTACCTGGTTCAGCTTTGCTCCCCTTTTTGAATATTGGCACTACCTCCGCTATACGCCAGTCTTTGGGAACCATACACGATTTAACCGAATCCATGAAGATCAAAAATAGAGGTCTTGCTAGTTCAGCGTGCAGCTCCATAAGAACTCTCGGGTGAATTCCATCTGGACCAGGTGACTTATTAATCTTTAACTTTTTTTATTCGGTCACAGACTAATTCCTCACATAAATAAGCATTTAGCAGTGGGACATTATCTGTGTTGAGATTTTGTGTTAGACCCAGCATTTGGTCCTCTCTTGTAAATACCGTTGAAAAAAACTTGTTTAGTTTGTTTGCTATGTCATTATCATTTTTGATTAAGACTCCCCTCTTGTCCTTTAAAGGGCCAATACTCTCCTTCTTTAGTCTCTTGCTGTTGATGTACTTAAAAAAATTTTTGGGATTCGCTTTGCTTTGCTTTCCTTTGCTACTAGTTTTTCAGTTTCTACTTTAGCCGCTCTTATTCCTTTTTTGCATACTTTGTTACAGTCTTTATAGTGCTGGAATGACTTCGCATCCCCCTCAGATTTGTATTTTTTAAATGCTCATCTTTTTTTGTCTATTAATTCCTTTATATTTTTGTTAAACCACATTGGTTTGGGATTTTTATTCCTCTTTTTGCTGCTGTTGGGAATAAATTTACGAGTATTATTAATTAGCAGTGATTTTAATACATCCCATTTCTCTGTAGTATTTTTTCCTTGAAACAGAATTTCCCATTCAATGTCCCTTAACACTTCCTTCATCATGTCAAAGTTGGCTTTGCTAAAGTTTAGAGTCCTAGTTGAACCAGTATAGGACTGCTTACGAAAACTGATATTGAATGTGACCATATTGTGGCCGCTGTTACCTATGGGCTCTCCTACTTCAATATTTGATACCAATTCCCCATTGTTAGTTAATACCAGGTCTAAGATTTAAGATTACATTGTACCTAGTTGGTTCCTCGATTAATTGAACTAAGTAATTATCATTTAGCCTGTTTAAAAACATATTGCCCTTTGCAGTATCACATGAATTGATTTTCCAGTTTATCTTGGGATAGTTAAAGTCTCCCATCACTACTATGTCTCCTACTTCTGCTGCTCTTTCAATTTGATTCAGTAACAATTTCTTGTCAAACACATTAATACCAGGCGGCCTGTTGCATAACCCCAATAATAACTTCTTTATTCCTTTACCCCGGCATGCAATTTCTACCCATAACGTCTCAATTGTATTTACAGTCCCTTCTTGAATATCTTCCCGTATAACAGGTTTTAGAAATGGCTTTACGTAAAGACATACCCTCCACCCCGTTTCTTTAGTCTGTCTCTCCTGAACAGCGTGTTACCCTCTAGATTGACTGTCCAATCGTGAGATTCGTCCCACCATGTTTCAGTAGTGCCTATAATATCATATTCCTTGCTTGCTGCGAGGATTTCTAGTTTCCCCTTTTTACCTGTAAGGCATCTAGCATTTACATACATACAGTTGACATATGTATTTCCCCTTATGGTAGGGACATCATAATTCTAATGCAGCAAAGATGACCCGTAATCATCATTGGTTACTGTTATTCTAAAACCCTTTTTAGTTCCCATGTTACTACCCTTGCCGTCTGCTCTATTCCTCCCCCCTACTCCTCCCCCATGTTGTTCACTAACGCCACCCCTGCTATTCTTACTGAATGAACTGTGATTTCTTGCTATACCCTCCGCCCAGGCAAATAGTTTAAAATCTCCTCCAACCTTCTAACCATCCTTTCCCCCAGCACCACTGCACCCTCCTCAGTCAGGTGCAATCCACCATGACTGCAATCCATCACGAGTTCCCCTTGCAGGTAACAGGTGACAGGGGGGTAGTTACAGGGCAGCAGAATACTCAAAAACAATTACCTTTACTGTAAGTAGGCAAAGGGTAGTCAACGTGTTTTACCCTGTCTTGCAAGGCTCATATGCGGGTTGATGATCCAGACAGCTGAAGTAGCAGCTAGCAACTAAGGCATCCTGTCAGCATAGTCATTAAGCTCAGTGGCGGGGCCGGCTCTGCTCTGCGCCACGGCTCCATTGTAATAGAAGGAAGAACACAGAATGGGGAGTCAATGGAGGAAGTGCCCCTTTCAGTGCTGAAGCCCAGCGGCAGCTGACTTCATTGTCTCCAGCATTTCCGCCCCTGACTCCGTGGTATAATTTGAATAATGGAGACTACTGTGCGGCATAATATGAATTGGTATTATTTTGTGACTATTATGCCCCTGAAGCCACGCCTTCACCATGCATTGTCTCTATTTTAAATATTGGGGGATCCCAATTCTCTTTCTGGCACAGGGCACCAAAATGTCTTGTTACGGCTGTGATGGTAAATTGCTGCTTACTACTGCTGGCCAGTAGTGTGGCCAATCCCGGGAAAGGGATCAGTGGGATTCCAGGATTTAGGCAAAAAATAGGCCGGGATTCAATGCCGGGACTGGAAAGTCCAATCCTGGGGATTGCGGGATCAGCTTTGAGCGTCCTCAGGACGCTCAGACGCTGACCGGCTCCGTCCTCCCGGCTCCCTCGGTGCAGCGTGACCTCTGACTGTGAGGTCACACTGCGCAATAACCTGCCGCTGAGGCCGCTGGTAAGCTCAGCCGTCACCCGCCGCCTCCTCCTGGATGCCGCTGCAGTCACTGTGGCTGAAGTAAGATCCTCTTCCACCTGCCCCAGCAGTTTGGTGAATTGATTAATGTGCAGGGCGGGTGGGGAGAGGCGGTGAGTGGCGGAAGGACAGACACACACAGGAAGAAAGCCAATCCCGGGTATCCCGGGAGTGACCATTTTTCAATCCCGATACCCAGGATTAAAAAAAATGGCCCGGGATTGGTCTCCCTACTGGCCAGTATCACAGGGGTGCTACATTTTCTTGGTATTTTTGTTTTTATGAGAAATTACTTCCTTTTTCAAGTATATCTGAGAATTCTATGGCTTTTGATTAGTGCAGTGGTGGACACCACTGCATTGTATACCAATAAGGTCTGAAGTTAATTTGGGACAAATCTATCAGATTAAACTTTTATTCATCCTCTTCAGTAAATGCTTCATTTTAAATACCTGGATATTTGGGTGACCCATAATGCTTTAATATCACTCAATTAAAATCTTTCCTCCCTCTACCCTAGCTCATCTGCTATAGTCAGAAGATAACACTGATTTCATATCAGTCCCATTCCCTGATCCTCATTACCTTGACTTTTTACAGGCACATATTTCTCTTCCTTCTGGCCCACCATTAATCAGTAGATGTTAGGGACCATGCGTGGGGATCAGTATGTTTGACCACCGGATGGGATGGTGGTGGTCACAGTCCCAGTGCCGGTAGTGGAAAATTTCCGAGTAGGGCGAGGTAAGTATGTTTCCCCCCCTCTACCCTACCCATAACCCTCCCTTACCACAGCCTAACCCTAACCTCCCCGAATAGTGCCTAAACCTAACTCCTCCTCCCCGCAAGCCTAACCCTAACCCCCCTCCCCCATAGCTAACCCTAGCCCCCCTAGGAGGTGCCTAAACCTAACTTATCCCACCCCTGCAGCCCTAAACCTAACCTGCCCGCTATACTTACATTTGGAATGCCGGTGGTTGGGGTTCCAGCGTCTGTCTTCTGACCCTGTCGGGATTCCGCCAACAGCATTTTGACTGCTGTCGGGATTCTGGCATCAGAATTCCAACTGCTGGGATCCCGACAGCCGGCATCTTAAACGCATCCCCATGTGTTTACTATAGCAAGCTAATAGGCAACACGGCCTCAAAGGTGACAGAAAGGAGGGATTTAGCTGCAATTTGATCTCCTTGGGATGCCGCTGTCAGGAATGGACAAAGAGCAGCAATCTACAACACTCACAGGTTATTGAAACAGATCCTATTGGCAGTCAGTTCTTCCTTGGCAGTGTTGCTCACAATATAACCAGAATAGGCTACTTTAGACAGAGTCAGAGGGTCAGAGTGCAAGGTTTTTTTCTGATGGGAATAAAATACACTAGGGGTAACAGTGGTCTTCACCCAGTAGGTGAATTATCTTAGCCACCCCATTACATCAATTGTGCTTCACACAGTGGAGGTGGAACGTAGATTTTGCATGGGTATACAGAGGTCAACATAACAGGCTCAGAAGTAGTGTGAGAAGCCAAGACATACACAAAATGTGCACTAACAGTTACAATTCTTGTCACATTGCTAGACGTCTCTTCTCCACCCAAAAGTACATGCACCCATACAAGAATCTTAACTAATAACTACAAAGAAACACCACGCTAAACCAACAAATAGGTGGCCAACTTGCATCTTTGGCCTTAATGGTACGCATTCACTTGTGCGATTGCCTTCGACGCAATATAGGCCCCGATTTCCCTTGAAGCTCACCTTGAGACAAATCGCATCGAAAGTGCATTTTTTTGTGCATTCGATGCTCATACAATCCTGCAATTTATCTCATGCCCCTTACGACTGGAAATCGGGTGGTATCGGATGATCGAATTTGAGCGCATCGCATGCTGACCAAAAGCACACTAGATTTATCTGCCAGATTAAGAAAAATTTAAATAGAGGGCTGGCCTGTCTGGGGGATATATTATCAAGCAGCCATTTTATAGTCTGTGCACTTCTGTTTGCTCTGTGACTAGAGAAGTTTGGTTTATACCTGCTGCTCGTTCCACATTGCTAGCTACCGTGCACTGCTTTGTTCTGCTTGCATTACAAAGTGTTTCTATACTGCTGTGTGTAGAGATGGATTCTACATGCTATCAGGCTCTCATGTGCTAATCTGTGCTGAAGATGAGGGGAGACAGGGAGAGGGCCCAGCAAAGGCGGAGGGAGAGATCTTGCTGGACCAAGGAGTGGCTGCTTAAGCGGCCTGCTCGCTCCTACATGCCCCTCCTGGATGAGATCAGGGACAACAACCCGGATGATTACCGCAACTTCCTGCGCATGAATGATGACACCTTCCAGGAGTTGCTGCGTCTGGTGACCCCCCCATACAGAAGCGTGATACCAAATGGCGGGTTCCTATCTTTGCGGAGGAGAGGCTCGTGGCTACCCTGCGGTTCCTTGCTACTGGACAGTCGTTTGAGGACCTGAAGTATGGGACCCGTATCTCTGCGCAGGCTTTGGGACACATCATACCTGAAACCTGCAAGGCTATTATCAAACTGCTTCAGTATAAGTACTGCAAGGTAAGAAAATTACACATCACATTGCTTGTCGTGTAACAAAATTTTTTATTTTGCAAACTGAAATTGCATAAAAAAAATATGTGCTTTTTATTTGAAGACACAACATGGCTGAACTTTTTCAAACAGTATAAAGTTTTCATGATGCAACACATCTGCATCATTACATTTTTGACATAACAAAAATGCTATATATAGCAACAAATGTGGTGCATTTTGATACTACGGCGTTGAGTGGCACCACAGTCAGGGGCACACATGCAACTTGGGGTAGGAAGATGGCTCCCCGGTTCCATCAACCTGCACCAAGTTGCATATGTGCCCCTGGTAGTGGTGCCACGCAACGCCATAGTATCAAAATGCACCACATCTGTTGCTATATACTGTATATCAAGGTCAGCATTTCCATTTGAGAAGCGTAAAAAAATGCCTATGACTTTTTTTAAATATGCAACCAACATGGCTGAACTTTTTCAAACAGTATAAAGTTTTCATAATGAAGCACATGAAATTGTGTAGAAAAAAATATGTGCTTTTTATTTCAAGACATAATTGTATATGTAAAAGCAGAAATAGAATCAACCGAGGTTAGGATCAGGCGCAAGGAGGGCTGTTGTTCTAATGATAGAGCTGCTGCTATAGAAACATGGTTAGTCAAACCTGTGTAAACCTGAAAAAAAACACAGAAAAAAATGTATAGTAGCAGCGCTTGACGTAATGAACTAATCAAATAATGTATTTAAACAATGTTATAACACATGAGGATGGATGGAAAGGTAAAAAAGCATTTATTTAAAAAACACATAAAAATGTATCTTAACTACGCATAAAAAACATTCAGAATCACCAATATAAACTGCTCGAGTGCTAGAGACCATTCCTTAATTAGCATGGACTGCAGATGGGTGTATGAAATGCAATGGAAATAGGCCTGATGGCACAGTCCAGATATAACATTACCACAAAAGCGCCCGCTGGAGGTACCCTGAATAAAGTCCCTGAATAGGGTGATGTTTGCGGGTCCTGAATCCTCACTAGAGTGTGGAGTCCTTAATGTCGAGCAGATGTAAATGAGCACCAGTAGCTAGTCCATTCACCAAGTGGTTGTCCTCTCTGCACAATCGTGTTTGAAGTCCAATAAAGGTCCGGGCACATGAAAAGCAGTTTCCAATGAAAAATTGGTGATTTGAGGTAACACGTAACACGTTTCGCTGCAGGTCCTGCAGCTTTTTCAAAGGTGATCTGACAGTATACAGAGCTGGGGATTTATACCCTTAGTGGCTACTAATTGGCCTGCACCTGTTCAATCCATCACAACTAATCAGTTTGTTAAAAAAAAATACAATCCCCTAATTTCTCTCACAGATCTAGTCGAAATCGAAGGTTAGTACCATTTATATCACAAGTGTATGGGCACCATAACACTGAATTTAACAGTAACAATTTATCTTAAGTATGAATAACTCTGAACTTACACAATATACAAGTTCCCAAAGTAAAGCAACAAAACCTTTTTAACTTATGAGAGCCAGCTGTACTCTTTTACTTTGATGGCCTAATACCCCAAACAGTAGAAGAAAATGGCAGATGTCCCTACTTATGCTGGTGGCCCAGTGTTAATGTGGGAGCTGGACTAACCCTTCACAATCAGTGCCATTTGTTGGGGAGCATAGGTCTAACACCCACCATTCAGATGCTTCAGGCCTTGTACTTGCCTTACAGTGTGGTTAATCATTACATTGCTGGCCTAATTCAATAGTCCCTCATTGCTAATGCCTGCCTAACAAACACACAAACTTTATGTAGGGCCTAGTGCTCAGTATGACAAAGGCCTATTTCCACTTACAGTACTTTACTCAGGGGCAGCACTATAAATAGGACATAATGCCCAATGATCCCTGAGCCCAGTGCCCACCTACTTGATAGCAACACATAGGGTCTAATGTCCAGTATGCCCCAGATGTAGTAGCTACTAAATCAGAGGAAAAAATTGTATATTTATATGGCCTAGTGCCCAACAGCAGTACATGCCTAGTGCTTGCATAACCATGGGGCCCACTATAGAATGCGGGCCTAGTGCCCACTGTAGGCATGGCCCTAGTACCTAAAAGAAACCACAGTGATAATCCTGGTGGCCTAATACAAATACGTACAAAAGCCCAACTGGGGCCCTACTTATTTCTGAAGCTTAGGCTGAGCTTGCATATGCTCCAGTCTTCTCTGTCATTTTCACAAGTTTCTGTAGACTTCGCCTGAGCAGCAAAAGCCAGCCTAATCTCTTGCCTTGGTTGTCACTGCTTCTGGACTTCTGATGGGTTCTGCACCTGTCTTCAACTGAACCGCTGTGGCCTGAATTAAGCAGTTTACCGCAAGTTCAGCTACTCTGCTATCTTCCGTCGTCCCTTCCCTTCCTTTTGCAGCTTTCTGCGCTTTCTGTCATTGAAGCGCCCTTAGTTCTTCACCTCCATCAAACTGAACTCAGCTGCAATGCTCCTGCTAATCAAAAGCCAGCACTAGCAAGCAGAGAGAAAATGCTGCAATCCGAGATTGGCTACTGTTGCCATCTTAGCTTGGGCCTACGATTAGCAGTGATCTCTCCAATGGCAATTTTTTTAAATTGGATAACTCCGATTTGTTGGGCATGAACCTGAACTGGACTTAGCCTGTAGCCGTTCACTCCACTAATCTCTGATCACCCCACTAAACCATGCCGATGCTTCGTAGACAAATGCCTGCCACTGCCCAAAACATTTAGAAAAATACCTATTTTCCCCCTGCTCAGCCTGCCCTCATGTCATTGGAGGAGTTTTAATGGTAGTCCTACAGTATGTATATAGAAAATTAAGTCTTTGCAAGTCATGGACCTGCAAGTTTTCCTTAATTTTATATACAGTACTATGTATCACATTGTGCTATACTATACTGTACATTTATAGCTCTTTGAACTGTTGGACTTACTTGCCACTAATGTTTTTGCCAACTGGTGGTATGCAATGATTTCTTATCTTAAACATCTAACAATAAAAATATATCTAATAAAATAAAAAAATGAATGTGTCAGTGCATTTCTGCACCCACTTTATCTACGCTTTTGACTCATTTCATACTAAATCTACACCCGTTGAGCCTACACTGCTTTTCTCACCTGCATTTCTGCAATTCTTCTGCTCTGATTCCCTTACAGTCTCATCTCCTACTTCCACATTCCCTCAACCTATTTACCTACTTAACACTATGTCAAGGCTTTCTTATACTCCCCACATCACTCAGTGTCTACCTAATAATGTATCTTTATCCTTCCACCCTAGTCTCCTACACCTCCTCCTCTTTCTCCCCTCCATCCCGCTGTTTCCTTCCCCCTCCTTTCCTGTTACCCCACTTTCATTTACCTCTGCCCCATGGTCCTGCTACCCCACAACTCAGCCCTGCTCCCTCTCTCCCTTCCCTGTCACCTCCCCACACCCCCATCCAGGGACGGATCTAGACATTTCTTTTAGGGGGGGCGGTTTAAGAATCTATGCGGACTCCTCCCCTCTCTACTCATTACTCCTCCCACTTCTAGTCCAGCCCCTCCCAAACACAAAATATTAAACTTTCAAAGCAATGGGGAATTTAGCTGTTTTTGTGTGTGAGATAAGAGTAGTATTTTATTTTTTATTAAATTGTATTGTGATGCTAACTAATAAATGAGCAGCAGTGGGGGTCAGGGTGAAAGTCTGTGGCTGCACCTAAGAAAGGTGTACAGAACTGCCCATAGTCTGTCTGAGAGGAGACATGTCTCATGTTACAAGCAGGCTGCACAGACCTCTCTCTTCACCCAGTGCTGCTGCTATCACACAGAATGCATGTCTCTCTTCACTGATTGCTGAAGTCTGACCTGTAAGCAGACATCAGCTAAGTTGCCCAGTGCACACATACGGGACACTGACCTCCGTTACAAGCTGCAGACAAGGAGATTGGAATTTCTGGGGGGAGAAGGAAGGTGAGGAGGGGGGCTCCTCTTGCAGCTCAGTCAGGAGACATGATGCAGGGCAGACACTGGTGAGACGCGAGAGACTCCCAATCCCAGTAATGCTTTGCAACAGGCTGACCAGGCTCACACACAGGGAGACCAGGGGAGAGAGGAGGAGCAGGGGAGGAAGGCCAGCTCTGATTGGCTTGGACTCGGGAGAGCTCTCTCCTCCCTCTGCACAAGTGCTCAGCTCAATCCCGTCTATCTGTCTCACCCAGCTGTGACTCGCTCTGCTGTGGGAGGGGCTAATGCAGATCTCCGGTACACTGTGTGCACAGCAGCACATGGAATGGAGCTGTATGTTAGGGGGGGCGGTCGCCCCGTTCGCCCCCCCCTAAATCCGGCCCTGCCCCCATCCACATCACACTGACCTCCCTCCCTGCCCACCTCCACCAGTTTCCCCTCCTAGCTCAGGCACACGTACCATCACTAGTCTCTCATCATCCCTGCCCTCAAAGTTAATCTCACCTCATCGCTACAGCAAACCTGATAATCTCATTCACATCTCTCCCACAAACTCATACCCCCTATCCTGTGCCCTCTGGAATGCCAGATCTGTTTGCAACAAACTGGTCCCCACTCATGACCTTTTCATTTCCAACTCCCTACACCTACTAGCCATTACTGAAACTTGGATTACGCCCTCTGACACTACTTCTCCTGCTGCTCTCTCTGCTGGGGGCCTCATATTCACACACACACCCCAACCTGGGGGTTACCATGGGGGTGGTGTTGGGGTCCTTTTACCTTCTAGTTACTCCTACCAACTCATACCACCAGAACCATCCCTTACATTCTCTACATTTGAGGTCCATGCCATACGCCTCTTCCAACCAGTCCATCTTAGAGTCGCTGTCATTTACCGCCCCCCTGGCACTGCTTCCAAATTCATCGACAACTTTGCATCCTGGCTTCCTCACTTCCTCTCTTCTGACATTCCCTCCATTATCCTTAGCGATTTCAACATCCCTATTGACATCCCCACACAATCCCCTGCCTCTAAACTCCTTAACCTCACCTCTTCACTTGGTCTCTCCCAGTGGACCTCCTCACCCTCCCATGTTAATGGGAGCTCACTGGATCTGGTCTTCACTCACCGCTGTGATATTTCTGATTTTTCCAACTCCCCATTTCCCCTCTCTGACCACCACCTGCTCTCCTTTAACCTATCTCTCTCGATTTACCCATCTCTACCTCCTAAGGCTACCATCACTAAGCGTAACATTGAAGCTATTGACACCACATTCCTTTCCTCACTGTTTGACTCACTTCTCTCTCCTATTCTCTCTCTCTCATGCCCTGAACAAGCCACTTCCACATACAATGCATCCCTTACTTCTGCTCTTAACTCTGTTCAGATATCTGCAAAAATGCTCACGTACTGCTGAGCAACACTGGAGGAAATCACGCTCTAAGGCAGACTTCCTCCATTTCAAACTTATGCTCTCATCCTTCAGTGCTGCCCTTTCTCTTGCTAAACAGTCATACTTCAAGAACCTCATCTCCTCCCAGTCTTCCAACCCCCGGCGCCTCTTTGCCACTCTCAACTCACTCCTCTGCCCACCTCCACCTCGTCTTCCTTCCTCACTCTCTGCTCTTGACTTTGCCACTTACTTCACATCCAAAATTGACTCCATACGTCAGGACATCACATCACACCAGACCATCAGTAACCAGCTTTCTCCCATCCCTTACCATCCCTCCCCTTCCCTCGCACCTACTCTGACATCTTTCTCCCATGCATCTGGAGAGGAAGTCATGGCCCTCATTCGTTCCTGTCCCCTCACCACCTCCCCACTTGACCCTATCACCTCTCGCCTCCTCCGCTACCTCTCTCCTTCTGCTTGTTCCCATCTTTCCCACTTTCTCAATCTATCCCTCTCATCAGGCACTGTCTCCTCTGCCTTCAAGCATGCACTCATCTCTCCTATTCTTAAAAAACCAACCCTTGATCCAAACACTCTCTCCAACTACCGACCCATCTCTCTCCTCCCTTTTGCCTCCAAACTCCTTGAGCGTATTGTCTACAACCACCTTACTTCCTTTCTTTCCACACACTCACTGCTTGACCCATTCCAGTCTGGCTTCCGTCCTCTCCACTCCACTGAAACTGCCCTTACAAAAGTATGCAATGACCTCCATGCTGCTAAATCTAAGGGACATTACTCTCTACTTATTCTACTTGATCTGCCTGCTGCTTTTGACACTGTGGACCATCCTCTCCTACTGCAAATTCTTCACTCCATTGGTCTGCATCACACTGCCCTATCTTGGCTGTCATCCTACCTTTCTGACCGTTCTTTCTCTGTCTCCTCTCATGACTCCACCTCCCCCTCACTTCCACTAACTGTAGGGGTACCCCAAGGTTCTGTCCTTGGTCCTCTTCTCTTCTCTCTCTATACGTCCTCACTAGGTAAGCTCATTAGTTCTTTTGGTTTCCAATATCATCTCTATGCTGATGACACCCAAATCTATCTTTCCTCTCCAGACCTCTCCCCTGCTCTCCTCACTCGTATCTCCAACTGTCTCTCTGCTACCTCTTCCTGGATGTCCCAGCGCTTTCTTAAACTTAACATGTCTAAGACCGAGCTGATCATCTTCCCTCCCTCCCGCATAACCTCACCTCCTAGAATCTCATTATCTATTGATGGCACTACTATGTCCTCTAGCCCCCAAGTGCGCTGTCTTGTAGTAATCCTTGACTCCTCCCTCTCCTTCAAACCACACATTCAGCAGCTCTCACAAACCTGCCATTTTCATCTAAAAAATATTTCCAGGATCAGACCCTTTCTGACCCAGGATGCTACTTAGACTCTTATCCACTCACTGGTCATCTCCAGACTGGACTTCTGTAATCTGCTCCTGATTGGCATTCCTGACAGATATCTCTCTCCACTCCAATCTAGCCTCAATGCTGCTGCCCGGCTCATCTTCCTCACCAAACGCACTACGTCCACCTCTCCTCTCTTACTAGACCTTCACTGATTCCCCTTCCCTTTCAGAATCTATTTCAAGCTTCTCACACTTGCTTACAAAGCCCTCACCCACTCCTCTCCCATCTACATCTCTGACCTTATCTCCCTTTACACTCCCACCCGTCCTCTTCGCTCTGCTAATGCACGCCGACTCTCCTGCCTACGGATTACTTCCTCCCACTCCTACCTCCAAGATTTTTCACGTGCTGCACCACTTCTCTGGAATTCCCTACCTCTCCCCCTCAGACTCTCCACCTCTCTACAAAATGTCAAACGTGCTCTCAAGACCCACTTCTTCACCAAACGCAGCCATATCTCATTCAAACCCTCTGTTCTACGCTCTCTATGTACCCATCTGTGTCACCCCTGTATGTCTACCCCTCCCCTTTAGAATGTAAGCTCTCACGAGCAGGGACCTCTTCCCTCATGTGCTTATCCTTTCTTACTTTAATATTCTTCAACTGCACCAAATCCATCAGTCTTCTGCCACCTGATACTTATTCCAGTGTCATCTACTGATGTAACTATGTTTATTTACCCTGTACTTGTCCTATACTGTCATCAACTGTAAGTTGCTGTTTTCCTGGTTGATTATTTGTTTATGTACTCTGTAATTGGGCACTGCGGAACCCTTGTGGCGCCATATAAATAAAGGATAATAATAATAATAATAATAATGGGGTTTTGTTTTATTTCTATACAACTGAGCAGGTTTACATACATATCACAATCAACACAGGGGATTCTGTCAGCTCTGGAAGTATTGCAGGCAGCATAGAACAAAGTGCTATCTTAGGTACTGTATATCTGTATGTCTTTGCTGCTGTTAAATAATCTAAACCTTTTCGTTGTATAGTTTCTTCTACAGTATATATATATATATATATATATATATATATATATTTCTCAATGTCAAAAGACTACAATTCATATTGTACTAATTAGTATTTCAGGTTTCCTATTCCTCTTTGAAAGATTGTTGTTTCTTTTTTTTATGAAACATGAGTATGTGACTTTTTTTGTAGTCTATCAATATATAAAATAATCAGAGCCACATGGACTGTATGAAAGCAGGACGAACAGAAAGAATTCACCTTTTATACGTTGTGTGCAGCTGATTTTGTTTATAACCGAGTAAAAGTTGTTTATGGTGGAAAGCCTAAATATGCATATTAATTAAAATCCAAACCATTGGTTTACATGTTTTCAATCAAATTTAAAAAGCCAACTTAAGTTAACATCAATTTATTTTCTTTATACTGCTTTACCATATATATTTGTTGAGGTGGTTAGAAATAAAAAAAAAATTACAAACACACAATCATCATTTCATTATCACTATTTACATTTCTAAACAATTTTGTACTAAGCAGTAAAGGTAAAAGCCACAAAGTAGATAAAAGCTAAGTGTCTGATTCAGAGATGTACGTTAATTTGATGTTAGCACACATCTCCAATGTTATAAGCTCTGCACATGGGCAGATATGGGTCAGTGATGTCACTTGCAGTGCGCTAAAGAAGAGAACTGGCCAAGGGAGCAGGGAGCCACCCAGGGGAGGAGACAGACAGCCAAAGGAGGAGACAACCAGCCAGTGGAGGGGAGAACCGAGTGAAGGAGGAGAGAGCTGGCTGAAGGAGGGAACAACTGGCTAGGAGAGGGGGGAACCATCTGGGGAGGAGAAAAGCAGCCATTTGAGCAGAGAGATGGCCGAGTAAGAAGAGAATTGGCCACTGGAGGAGAGAGTCAGCCGGGGAACTGGAGAGTCTGGAGAAAAACAGGAAGAAAATGCCCTTTCCCTGTTTTCTCTAATTCATCAGGTTACAAAGACACATAACGCTTCGAGAGTTGGAGTTATGTTTGTGAAAAAATATGGAAGAAGCTCTCATTCCCTCATCTACAGTATATAAATACTGTTCCTGCACACCCCCATTAAATCCAATGGAGGCTACAGGATTATGAAACGAAAGGCAAAGAAATCAATTTTCTAAATATATAGAGAGAAAAATATAGCTTTCTCCAGCTAAAATGCTGGAGAAAAGCTGTTTTTAAGGGTTCTATTCATGTAAAAATATGTTAACTTTTCATTACATATCGCATCACTTCAATGCAACATATAGCTTTGTTTGGTTTAAATCCATGTATTCAGTACTTACCTTTCTTGTGATGCGATCCAATAACCAGGGCTCCAACAATGCAGTCTTCTCCGGCGGTCCTCTGTATTTGGTAAGTCTCTCCCTTCTGCACATGCTTTGGTCACTGGATCATCTCACCGAGTAGCAGCTGTGGAGCTATGCAAAAGGGGATAGTGGAAGGCAAGAGGCAGTTAAGAGGTGGTGTCCCGACATATACATGTGTTGGGTTACCTAACTAAGATATAGCGGCTTCTGGTGTGGGGTAGAACTAGTGGGCAGTTAAGAGGAAGTGACCTGGAATATGCATTTGTCAGGTGACCTTAGTAATGGCGGCGGGGGGAAGGGGCTGAGCAAAGCAGCACTGGGGCTGTGGACAGACAGTAGGAGGTGACCTGGCATATGCATATGGTCTAGTTTCCTCTGATTTGCTGCTTTCACTGCTCTTATCCCCAAACTAGCAGACAGAGAGCACAGCCAATAGACTGCCAAGGCATTAATATCAATATTAATGGGGCACTACACACAACCTAGAGCTCCTTCTGAGGGCAGCATTATTTATTTTTATTTTAATGCCAATATTTTAATCACACATAACATTAACCCTTTTTTTCATTGGTGCACTGTCAGTCACACTGGTGCTGTTTAGCTGGCCATACGCTTATGCGACATCTCGGAGGGGAGAAGTCGCATGCGATCACCCTTGGACCGCCGGGCAGCTTCCCGGTAGCAGGATCGCATATGATACATCGTAGTCCTTTTGCATACAATGTATTGTACAGTATGTGACCCCAGCCAAGCCTGCCGGTAAAATATATCTATAGTGCAGTACTTCTGATCTAGGGGCTCCGATCCAATGCATTGGATCGGATCGGAGGTAAAACACATGTGATTTGCCAGTTTTCTTTCAATTTATCGGCCTGAAACGTCGGAATCGGATGAAATCGGGCAAAATTGCACTAATGTATGGGGACTTTAAGCCCACACAGTATAGCCCAGAGCTCCTAATACAAGGGCAGCATTAAGCCTTGGTGCACACTGGTGGTGTTTTGTCACAGCCTACAGTGCTGCCCAGAGATCCTAATACAGGGCAGCAATAGCCCTTTACTGGAGCTGTAACTACCCACAGTTCAGCTCAGAGCTCCCACAGTGCAGTCCAGTGCTTCTAATAGTAATACAGGGCAGCAGTGAGGCACACTGGTGGCCATAAAAGTTTTTGGTGCATGCCACCATTACTATAATATAAGCACTGTGGGAGTTGCAGTGTGAAGTTGTCAATTGTTAAAAAATAAATATAAAAAAACAAAAACAAAAAACAAAGAAAAAAAGTGTGTGTGTTTAGGGCCATGTAGTGGTATGGTGTTCATGCTTAGTAGTTGCCATGCCACTGCATTAATATAAATGCTGTGCGAGTCACTGTATGAAATTGTCAATTGTTAAAAAAACAAAAACTTTTTTTTGTGAAACTTCTGTGTATTCAGGACTAGGCTGTGTCACCGCATTAATAATATAAGCACTGTGAATCGCAGGGTGAAGTTGTTGTCAATTGTTAAAAAATAAATCTTAAGAATTAAAATAAAAACAAATAAAAATAAATTGTGTGTGTTCAGGGCCAGGTCGTGCCACCATGTTAATAATATAAGCACTGTGTGAGTTGCAGTGTGATTTTTTTTTGGTAGAAAATGTTGTGTGTGTTCAGGGCCATGCAATGGCATTGTGTCACAATAGTGCTTAGTAGGTGCCATGACACCGCATTAATAATAGAAGTGCTCTGATTTGTTATGGATCACAATCAGTCAACAGAAGAGCAGGAGTAGCAACCAAGTGATAGTGCTGCGGATGTTCCCAGGAAAAAACTAACCTTTTCCCAGAGACCCACTAGTAATGAGGATGAGTCCACAACATTTTGACATCTGGTCAGGTTTCAAAGAATTGCCCAACATTAGTAGCACCTCTATTGTGACTCAATCTGATATGGTAACCATCCGTAGAATGGTGGTGAATTATTTAAATGTCATTGTACAAATGAGCATGTCAAACAGTTCCTTTGACTACCGGGAGAAAAAGAAGACAATTTGGATCCCTTTGTACAAACATGCTATGCTTTACTTAAGATGCCCATCCTCCAGTGTGTTCTCGGAAAAACTTTTCAGTACAGCTGGGAACTTTGTGAGCAATTGACATATGAGTCTACATCCTCAAAATGTGGAAAAGATGAAGTTCATAAAAATAAACCACAAATTCCCTGCGTAAGACCTTTCCCACCAATGATGTCAAAATACAAGGATTTCTGTAATAGTGATGATGGTGTTAACACAGGGTAAGGATGAGGGTGATAATGACAACATCTTACCACTGTAGAGAAGAGATAATTAACAAAACAACACTGTAAGCTGTTTTAAACACATTGGTACATTCTTTTGTGGGGCCCAAACAAACCAAGAACTTCAGTCCCTGAAGTATTTGGCTTGTTAAACTGTGCATGTCATTTTTAATATCCAACATAATGGTGGGTGAGAGGCCTCAAGAACAATTCAATCTTGCACCACTTTTCTTTTCTGTCACTGCTGTGTGGCAATGTTTCATAGATGTGCTATAAGCTGTGTGTGTTTGTGCTGCTGCTCTGTTGCTTATTAACCAGCCAGCTTGCTGCAGCCTTTGGTCAATATTGGAGAAAACAATATTATGAGTTGTATGGTGGTCAAAATGACTTGAAAATTAATGTTATTGAGGTTAATACTGTAGGAACAAAACAGGCCCAAATGACATGATTTTAGCTGTTTTTAGCATTTAAAAAAATACAGATACAAAACCAAAACACATAAGGGCAATCTTGAAAAATTAGAAGCAAAATACAAAAATAATACAGATCCAAAACAAAACATCGGTACTTTGAGCTGTGTACTGCAGGTCCATTAGGTCCTGAATAAGGCCAATATTTGTATTACATTGTTATTGGGCTCTATTCCCTTCATACACAGTTGGTGGAAGATAATCGGTGTAACATAGCAACATAGAATTTGACGTCAAAGCTTTAGGTAACCTCAACCCTATTTGATCCTTAGTTATTTGTAAGGATATTCATATTCCTATACCAAGCATGTTTAAATTGCTCTACTGACTTCCCTCAACCACTTCTGGGAGGAATCTATTCCATTCATCTATTACTCTTTCTGTGTAGTGGTTTTTCCTTAAGTTTCCTCTAAACCTACTTCCCTCCAGTTTCAGCGCATGTCCTCATGTTCTAATACTTATCTTCCTTTGAAGAATATTTGCCTCCTGGACCTTGTTAACCCTTCACTGCTGACGCTGGGTATGTGAGACCAAGTCATTCTGATTGTTGTTCTATCTGGTCAATTTTTGAAGAAGAGGCAATACACTTTTCAGTAATTTCGTATCATTTTGTTTACTGTCCGTTGACAGATAAAGCATAACGATGTGCTAGTTGCGATTGCTGCAAGAGCCCTTCCTTTGTCTGCCAGGTCTGGGAGACCCAGCATCAGTACTGAAGTAACTCTTTTGAGTGCCTGTAGTCACTGCTGTATGGAGAAATTGCCACCGGCAAGAAAACGAGGAAGATGCAGCAAATGCGTCAACGAGGATAGAAAAACACAATATTACTGAAGTTATTCCTGATCAATAGCCATAGAGTTCCTGGAACAACGCAGAAATTCAAATGGGTCTCTCCAGCGTCCACGTTTATGTCACAAAATTTGGCATCACTACTGGAGAGTTAAACCTCTTGATATATTTGAAAGTTTCTGTCATGTTCCTCTTTTTTCTTCTCTGCTTCAAATTATACATATTCAGATCTTTTAGTCTTTCCTGTTACGTTTTGTTGTGTAGATTATGTACCATTTTAGTTTCCCTTCTTTCTGTGCTCTTGAATGTATTTATATCTTTCTGGAGATATGGTCTCCAGATCTGAATACAGTATTCCAGATGAGGTAGCATAACCTATGCATTACATAATTATTTCTTTTTCTCCTGCTGATTCCTTTCCCTATACAACCAAGCATCTGACTTGACTTTCTCATTGCTTTGGTACATTGCTTCCCAGCCTTTAACTCACTTGAAATAGTGACTACTAGTTCCCTTTCCTCCTCAATAGTTGTCATGTTCTAGACCATTCTTCAAGTCTATATAGATCCTCAATCATTTGTTTTACCCCTCCTGGCATGTCTACCCTGTTGCATATCTTTGTGTCATCTGCAAAAAGGTATACTTTCCTTTCAATAGCATTTGCAATGCAACCAACATAGATATTAAAGATCACTGGGGTATTCAACTGGTAGCAATTCCCTCCTTAGAAGGCACTTCATTTACTACAACTGTCTGTTCCCAATCTTGCAACCAGGTTCTTATCCATACAACTGTTTTATAATCCGATCCCACGCTTTTGAGTTTATTTAGCAGTTTGTGATGTGGGTCCACCTTACTAAAGTCTAGATATGCTACATCTACTTCTTTCTATGATCTATTATTTTGGTCACGGAGTCCAAAAAAGCAATACTATTTGTTTGGCATGATCTCCCCCCAGCAGGTATCCTGTAAGTTGTTGGATTCAAGATATTCCACAACTCTTTTAATAGTGTTTCCTTTACTTTCTCTAGAACTGATGTAAGGCTTACTGGTGCTGTGGTTCTATATTTGCTCTTTTCCAGTCCTCTGGAACTACTCCTGTAGCTAGTGACTGGTTGAATAATTCTGTTAATGGTGCTACCAGCACATCTTTAAGCTTTTTTAGTATCCTTGGATGTAACCCATCTGGCCCCATTGATTTATCTACTTTCAGTTTTGAGAGTTCTGTTAGGATCTTCTCCTCTGAAAATGTACTTTATTTATTTATTTATTTATTCATTTATTTATTTATTAAGTTTATTTTATAGCACAGCAAATTCCGTTGCACTTTACAATTGCACTTTCATCCACCTTATTTTTATGAATGTACTGCAACTTAACTGTGGCCCCTTCTGTAGTCAATACTGAGCAAAAATAATTATTTAGACGATCTGCTATTACCTTATGTCCCTCAACCAAACTCTCGCTCTCTGTCTTAGGTCTTATTATTCCTCCGTTTGATTTTCTCTTTTCATTTATATACTTAAAAATACAGTTTTACCCCCTTTATCAACTGACTGGAACATTTTCTCCTCAGCTTCTGCCTTTGAATGCCTGATCAACTTCTTACCCGACTTCTCTCTGGCAAGGTACACCTCTCTGCTGTTATTATTTTGAATCTGCTTGTATTTCCTAAAGGCCATCTTTTTTGCTTTCACACTAGTAGATAACTCTTTTGGAAACCGCACTGGCTTCCTTTTCCTGGTCTACCAATGAATCACTAACACATTTCCCCATTTTTTCTAAGACAGTCTTCCTAAAATCTGTCTTTATACCAAACCACTCCTTGATGGTCACTGGATCCTAGTTTCTCACCCACACATACAGTATGTCTGATGTCCTGTCATCATTGGTGAATACTAAATCTAATATTGTGTCCTTGCGAGTTGCCTCCATCACCAATTGCACGATTCAGACTTGATTAAAACCTGATCACTGCCATAGGCGTGCGCACGGGGGGTGCCTGGTGCGCACAGGCACCCCCTAATGTCTGGCACCCCTCACACTGCCTGCTGCAGCACAGTGACCGCCGAGCCTTCAGCTCATTCCTCTGGCCCCCCCCACCACTGCACCCTGCACCCGCTAATACATGCTGACATTGCTGAATGCACATTATGTGCGGCGGCCTCACAGGGGGGGACTGACGTTACCTGATGATGTCATACCGTGCATCCGCCTGTGCTCTCTTCCTGGTGCTGTACTCTCCTCCCAGCCATTTTCTCCCGCCTGTGCTCTCAATCATGTGTGCGGCCACAGCCAGCGTTCCTCTCATGGGGACTCGGAACCACCGCCGAAGGAAACATTCTGCTGATGCAGTTCAGCAGAGACTCTTTCACAGAGACAGACTGTAAGTCACTATTCATGGCATCTTGGGTTCCATTAGCAATAGCCACAGTTTTATGGCCATATCCATCAATATCCTTTACTGTATTAGAGATCCCGTGAAACAAAAAGTGCAAAGATAATAAACAATACAAACTGGATGTGACATCAGCATTGGAAGTATAATTTTTTTTGTCTTGCTGTTAAACCTATGCCACCAGTGGTGAATTTGCCATAATTTACCTGAGGCACGTGGTGTGTGGCGTAACGTGAATTTCGGCTCATACTGTGTGGCGTAATGTGAATATGGCTCATACCATGAGGCGTAATGTGAATTTGGCTCATACTGTGTGCTGTAATGTAAATTTCGGCTCATACTGTGTGGTGTATTGTGAATTTGGCTCATACTTTGTGGCATAATGTGAATTTCGGCTCATAATGTGTGGCGTTTTGTGAATTTTGGCTCATACTTTGTGGCGTAATGTGAATCTGGCTCATACTGTGTTGTGAAATGTGAATTTCGGCTCATACTGTGTGATGTCATGTGAATAAGGGGCACTACTGTCAGTAACTGTGAGCTTGGGGACATGTGTGACAAATGCTGGTCTCCTGCATATATAGAGAATCTGAAGGCATAGAAACAGTCAAATATAGCTCTGATGGCATGTGTAAATGTTAAACTTGTGTTATGTTAAAGCTGAAATGTTTGGCCCCGTAAATCTCCTGTACTTTACAGAGTGGCCCACTCAAAATCAGGGTGTAGGTGCTGGGGGGTGCAAGTGGTGGGGAATGCATATGCACCTAGGCCAGGCATGTCCAAACTGCGGCCCTAGAGTTGTTGAAAAACTACATATCCCAGCATGCCCTGACACAGCTTTAGCATTCTCTGACAGCAAAACTGTGTCAGGGCATGCTGGGATATGTAGTTTCACAACAGCTGGAGGGCCTCAGTTTGGACATGCCTGACCTAGGCTCACCACTCTTTAGTTCCGTGACTGGGTTAGGGATAGGTTGGTGAAGTGAAAGCAGCGATGGGGTGCAGCGGCATCTAGGACTCAGGGTTTTGCCATAGTGGACAGTCAGGACCGGCCGGTGGTCACACTATTATGTTTCATTTTATTTCTCTGGGGTGTATTATATCCACTAGTATTACAGGTTGAGTATCCCTTATCCAAAATTCAAAATCCCACACTTTTGGTTCCCCTACTGAGATAATGACACAAATATATGTATATTATATTAAATATCTACATAATATATCTATATATACACATAATATATAATATATATGACATTATCTCAGTAGGGGACCCAAAAATCTGTATTATGCATCATTTTATTTCTCTGGGGTGTATTATATCCACTTGTATTATTAGAACTAGGGAGAAATTAGATTAAGCCATGTGATTTTACTAAGAGAATGTAAAATAGTGCTAGACACGCCCAAAAGGCGGTGCACCCCTAATAAAATTAGCTGCACACGCCTATGATCACTGCTGTTTGAATTTGCAAGGTAGCTGATTATCGATTGCACGCGCGTGGCCAAACTGCGTTTGGGGGTGGTAAATGGGCGTTTTCTGGGAGTATCCAGAAAAAAGCAGGTGTGCCCAAGCATTTTCAGGGAGGGTGGGTCACATCATCTACGGCCCCGATCAACCTGATTCTGTCGCACTGTAGGAGTAGGTCCTGGGCTACGCACAGACTGGAAAAAACATTCAGTGGTGAGTCAGTTGCGAACAGATTTGCAGCTGACCGGCATTCGCAGAGATTTTTGCAAGGCATATGCAGACTTGCACGGGGCGGGTTTTCACTCTATCTGGGCGGCGACTATCTGATCGCATGCTTCTTCAAATTCACAGAGGAGCGATGAGGTCTGAATTACCCTTTTAGTAATTTCCCACTTATAGCTGAATTTGCAAAAAAACCCTTCCCAATTTACAATTTACCCTTCCAAATCTCCCATGATTATGACCTCTCCTTTTAAAGCCATTTTAGTGATGTCTAGCAACATGTTCGTGTCCAGTTCCTGACCCTTTCTTGGTGCCATTCTCCCATTTTTATGGTCACCCCAAGAACCTCAGTTTTTTTTCAATATTTTGTAAGCATTTATGCTTTTTTCACATATATTGCTACCCTTCCTCCAATTCTTACCACTCTGTCCTTCCTAAATAAATTGTATCCTGATATAGCTATATCCTACTCATTATTCTCCTTGCACTATGACTCTGTAATAGCCACAAGGGCCCTCATTCCGAGCTGTTCGCTCGCTAGCTGCTTTTAGCAGCATTGCAAACGCTAGGCCACCACCCTCTGGAAGTGTATCTTAGCTTAGCAGAATAGCGAACGAAAGAGTAGCAGAATTGCTACTAAATATTTTCTTGCAGTTTCTGAGTAGCTCTAGACCTACTCCTAGATTGCGATCAGCTCGGTCCATTTAGTTCCTGGTTTGACGTCACAAACACACCCTGCGTTCGTCCAGCCACTCCCCCTTTTTTCCAGACACTCCCACGTTTTTCCCTGACACGCCTGCGTTTTTTTAGCACACTCCCGGAAATTGCTCAGTTACCACCCAGAAACGCCCTTTTCCTGTCAATCATTCACCGATCAGCAGTGCGACTGAAAAGCGCCGCACGAACACCAGCAAATTTACTAAGTTTTGTGTAAAATAACTTAGCGCATGCGCGCTGCGTACCATGCGCGTGCGCATTTAGCAACAAATTGCAGCATAGCGAAAATCGGCAACGAGCGAACAACTCGGAATGACCACCAATGTACCTTGTGACTATTGAAATTAGCTCTGCAATTTTGTCTCATAAGCTCCTCACATTTGCACACATAGCTATAAGAATTTTGTTTGTGCATCTGACATTCTTACCTATGTTCAAATATAAGCACTTCCACTCTGCAGTGAGTTGTCACTTGCAATAAAAAAGTTCAAATGGGGGGCATAGTCTAATGGTTACCGGGAGTAGTCGCACCTGACTTGGTCTCCCACATCTGCTGCCAGCGTTGGTTTACCTCTGCTCCTGGGCTCCCACAGTGCTTCCCAACCACAAGTGATCATGGGTCTCTGGTTGCGGCAGCTGCGGCTCACCATGTGACCCTTCAGCAGCTGAGGCCTAGTCGGCTAGTTGAAGTTGCACCCTTTCCTGAAGAGGCATCCCTGGCCATTGAGCTCTGGTCCCACGAATTACGTGAGTGGGACTCCTTAAATGCTGGAATGGTGGCGGGTGGCTCCTAGGCCCTCTGGACCTGAGAATCCCCAGTGGCCCTACCAGAGCTTTGCTATGGAGGGCTGCAGACTTGATTAGACTCCATGGTGCAGGGAGTGCAGCTACTATGGGGCCAAGAGCTGAGGGGGGCCCACCTTCCCTGTCAAAGTTGCATCTGTTACAGTATATGCATTTTTCACCATTGGGTGGTACATAGGGGCCCTTACAAACTTTTGCCTTGGGGCCTACAATATATCTAGTGGACTTGCTCATTATACTGTGGTATAAAATTAACTGGACTGCATTATAATGTTGCCTAATATGAACTGGGGCACTGCAAGGTTGCACAATATGAAGTGGAGGCACTATTGGGCAGTACGGATGGTGTAATGGTTAGCATTACTGCCTCACAGCACTGAGGTCATGGGTTCGATTCCCACCATGGCCCTAACTGTGCGGAGTTTGTATATTCTCCCCATACTTGCGTGGGTTTTCTCCGGGATCTCTAGTTTCTTCCCACAATCCAAAAATATACTGGTAGGTTAATTGGCTCCCAACAAAATTAACCCTAGTGTGAATGTGTCTGTGTGTACATGTGATAGGGAATATAGATTGTAAGCTCCACTGGGGAAGGGACTGATGTGAATGGGCAAATATTCTCTGTAAAGTGCTGCGGAATATGTGTGCGCTATATAAATAACTGGAAAAAATAAATAGTGTGGTATAATATGCATTGGGGGCACGGTAATGTGACATCATATGAACTGGGGACACTGTATTTCACAATGGAAATTGGGGATACTGTGTTGCATAATGTGTACTGACTGCCCTACTATGTGACTATGGGGGTCATCCCGACCTGATCGCAGCTGTGATAAATTTAGCACAGCTACGTTCACTTACACTGACATGCATGTCAGCCCCCCCCCCCGTTCAACTGCAAAAGCATCGCACAGCCGCCCCCTCCCACCCAGCGACTGACTCTGCCTGTCAATCAGGCAGAGGCGATCGCTAGGCAACGATGGCCCTTGGCCATCTGGCATGCACTGGCACACTGTGGCACCAGCGCATGCGCAGTTCTGACCCGATCGCGCGACTACGAAAAACTGCAGCATGCGATCGGGATGGAATGATCCCCATAGTATGAACTAGGGCACTACGATGGTTCAGAAAATAAATTAGGACACTACTATGGGGCATAACATTAACTAATTCACTACTAGAGTGTAGAAAATTGGCTAAGGCACTGATATGGGGCATATAATAAACAACTGCTGCAGAGAAGTTCTTTCTAGAAACAATGGGACAGGGGTCTCTTCAAAATGTTGCTATAGGGCCCTGTGCCTCTTCACTATCAACCAGGAATGCGTGTTACTCTTGTGGAAGTCCCTAGTAACTTCTTTCAGCACATTAGACTTAAAAGCCTTATATGCAGTTACAAGAGGTACTATTGGCAGAAAAAAAGGTAACTTCTAGCTTACTGTGATATTACCCACCTATAATTTCTTAGATCAGATTCCATATCGTTGCTGATCAATAAATTTATTAGGACTGGGAAACCTTGGGTCAACTTTGGTAATCCTAACTCACTTATTTAATCCATTATTATTTTCTGAATCCTGTTTAGACTTCCTACTACATGTATCAGCGCTATAAGAAAAAATTGCAAATATATAATTTTAACCTTATCCTCTTTGCTCTTCTCTTTTATGTGTACACCATGAAGATATGAAACACTGTGTTCTTTCCTATTCAGTGGTGCAAGTATAAAAAATGTCTTACGGGTACTGTGTGCGCGCGCGCAAAAAAATGGGTATGGCCAAATGCCACATGGGGCATGGCCAATGAAAGTGGGGGCGTGATACACATATGGGGGGAGGGGCAGATACACGTATAATCCCAATAGTGCCAGATATACACTGCCCCACAGTGACAGATATACATTGCCCCACAGTGCCAGATACACATTGCTTCACTGTGCCAGATACACAAATGCCCCCAGAGTGCCAGATACAAAAATGTCCCCAGAGTGCCAGATACACTTGCCTCACAGTGCCAGATACACATTGCCCCACAGTGCCAGATACACAAATGCCCCCACTGTGTCAGATATACATTGCCCCCCAGTGCCAGATACAGAATGCCCCCACAGTGCCAGATATGCCCCCAGTGCCAGATACAGAAATGCCCCCAGTGCCAGATACACAAGTATGCCCCCAGTGCCAGATATGCCCACAGTGCCAGATATGCCCCCAGTGCCAGATACAGAAATGCCCCCAGTGCCAGATAAACAAGTATGCCCCCATTGCCAGATATGCCCTCAGTGTCAGATAAGCCCCAGTGCCAGATACACATGTCTCCGCAGTGCCAGATATGGCCACAGTGCCAGATACACATGTTCCCCCAGTGCCAGATACACATGTCCCCCCAGTGCCAGATATGCCCCCAGTGCCAGATATGCATGTCCTTCCAGTGCCAGATATGCCCCCAGTGCCAGATATCCCCCAGTGCCAGGTACACAAGTCCCCCCCAGTGCCAGATATGCTCCCAGTGCCAGGTATACATGCCCCCCCCCCCAGTGCCAGATATGCTCCCAGTGCAAGGTATACATGCCCACCAGTGCCAGGTATACATGCCCCCCCAGTACCAAATATCCCCCAGTGCCAGGTATACATGCCCCCCCCTAGTGCCAGATATCCCCCAGTGCCTAGTATACATGCCCCCCCAGTGCCAGGTATACATGCCCCCCCCCCCCCCCAGTGCCAGATATCCCCCAGTGCCAGGTATACATGCCCCCCCAGTGCCAGATATCCCCCAGTGCCAGGTATAACATGCCCCCCCAGTGCCAGATATCCCCCAGCGCCAGATATGCCCCAATGCCAGGTATACATGCCCCCCCCCAGTGCCAGATATCCCCCAGTGCCAGGTATAACATGCTCCCCCAGTGCCAGATATCCCCCAGTGTCAGGTATACATGTGTCCCCCCCCCTCCTCCCCTGCTCACCGCTGCCGTCCTGTCTGTGTGAGGGGAGGAGAGCGCAGCCTGCGCCTCTCCTTCCCCTCAGTCTCCGGCGGGTGTCTCAGTTTAATTCTGCACCGATCCGTGAGCCAATCAGAGCTCTGATTGGCTCACCGATCAGCGCTGAATGAAACTGAGACACCCGCCGGAGACTGAGGGGAAGGAGAGGCGCAGGCTGCGCTCTCCTTCCCTCACATTAGCGGCGGTGCGGCGGGTGCGGCAGGGAACGCCGGGTTCGGCGGGGAGCAGCAGAGGGAGGGAGGGAAGAGGAGCGGCGGCCCGTCGGTGTGGGTACGGCGTACCCATGGCTAAATTCTTACCGGTACGCCGTACCCACCCGTACCCACACACTTGCACCACTGTTCCTATTACATAAATTGAAGTTACTCATAAATCAGAGGATTTGTTATGTTATTTTCTAAAATACATTTGAAGCTCCAATGCTTTTTTAAAAATGTATGTATGTCAGGGTTTGGCAGGAAAAAAAAATAGTAACTATCACCTAAAGACCAATTTCTTTGGTCAGAGTACCAGTTGCTCCCCAGCAAAGCAGAATTCCTGGACTGTGGCTAAATCGCTGATATGGACATAATACAGGAACTAGCAAAACCAGTAAAATATGATTCTATTGGTAACCTGCTCCAAAGATTATGCATTTGCTACTTTTACCATATACAAAACTTCAGATGGCTCTTTATATCACATATTTTCCAAGATTATTCCATGTTGGCGACTAGTGTCCAGATTGCGCTTTGATGTTTTATCACTTTTGATTCCGATAGAACTATATATTTTTATGTATTTTTGGGGTCCACCAGTTAAAAAATGTTTCAAAATCTTCTAAGATATTAATCTCACTCATCTTAACGGTCACCATATGCTTCATTTACCTTAAATTAAAACAAGCAGCTCCTCGGACCAGGTTCCATTTCTTAAACATATAAAAGATGTGATACAAATGAAGCTCTTGGCCAGGTTAAGCAATAGGCTGAAGAATTTGATCACATTTTAGCCAAGCAGGATTATTTTGAAGATGGTTTATGCTAGCTGTGCAAAGCAGATGTTGAACTTCATTTGGTGAAATGTACCATGTCTTTAATTTTTTCTTATCCCCTCTCCTCCAGGGGAGCTACCTCCATTTTCTATCAATATATTCCTCTCTCTCTACATTACAGATATCTTTTTTCACATTTTGAACAGCACTGACTGTTGGTATTAGATAAGGTTTGTTTCAGACATCCTGACATTGTATAATGTTATGTGCATGGTGTAGTGTGTGTTGTGGTTGCTGTATACATCCCTTTGTTCATTTTTTTAAAGCATTCTTACTGGCCATTCATGCGTAACTGCACATTTCCTTACATTTCTGATGATATTATTATTAACAGTTACTAATATAATTCTGATATTATTATTATTATTATTATTATTATTATTATTATTATTATTAACAGTTACGTTTAGAATTGGGAACAATTGGGAACAAAGCAGTAATACAAAACAGTAATACAAGTTGCAATATAAACTAAAGTAATAAAACCAAGGCTGTTTAAAAAAAAACCAAAGAGGTGCTAGGGTCCTGCTTACAAGCTTACATTTTATGTGTTGGTTATTGCCATCAAAGTAGTTTCACTTACAAAAGTTATTAATAAAACTATTTAGTAATAATTAGAGACGTGTTTCAGTTTCCAAGGAAACTTCCAGTTTCTGATTACTGCAGTAAGGGCTGTAGGCTACTGTGTCAGTGTTATTATCATTAGTGAACTAGGGCAGTAGGCTGCAGCACTGTATTTGGCTCAGGGGGTGATTCCCAGTTGATCGTAGCGGCGGCGATGCTTTTGCACTTTAGGAGCAGCTCCCAGCCAGCGCAGCTTTAGCGTGCTGGGTGGGAGCTACTCGTCGCTTCCCGGCCCGCAGTGGCTGCGTGTGATGTCACGCAGCTGCTTCGGCCTGCTCCCCATGCCTGCTGGCCGGACCGCGCCCACGAAATGCGATTGCCTCTGCCTATCAGGCAGAGGCAATCGTTGTGCAGCGATGGCCTTCAGCCGTCTGGCATGCGCAGTTCTGACCTGATCGCACCGCTGTGTGCAATCGGGTCAGAATGACCCCCCGCAGTGTCATCAGTGAAGGGCTGCAGAGTAAGGGCTGTGGGCTACTTTGTAAGAGTCACCAATGAAGGGCTGTGGGCTGCAGCGCTGTAACTGTCAGTGTTAGGAAATCTTCATTATAATAATAAATAGTGTGTTCAGGACAGGTTCAGGCACTGTAAAAAAATTATGTTCAGTAGGTACCACTGTTACTTACTGCAGTGTTAAAAAATAAACGTGTCTTGCTGTTTAGGCACTGTACTTAAAAATAATATTCAGTAGTTCACACCGTTACAATCACAGATTGTGATTTTATTTTATTCTAAATTAATCAATTAAATTAATAAATGATTAGTTTCAACCGTTGTCAGGAATCTTTGGCTATTAACAATGTACTCATGGCCTTTTCTCTTAGTAGCTGCAAAACAGATTGTGATTTTATTTATCTAAATTAATCAATTCAATGAATGAATGAATGAATCAATCAATCAATCAGTTCTTTCAATCCTTGTCAGGAATCATTTGCTATTAATACTGTACTCTTATCTCCTATTCTCTTAGTGGCTGCAAAACAGATTGTTGTGATTTTATTTTATTCTAAATGAATCAATTAAATTATCAATAAATTAATCAGTTCTGTCAACCCTTGTCAGGGATCCTTCGCTATTCAAACTGTACTCCTATGGCATTTTCTCTTAGTGGCTTGAAAACAGATTGTGATTTAATAATAATAATAATAATAATAATAATAATAATAATAATAATAATAATAATCACAATGAAATGTGTGGGGAAGCGAGTCCCAAAGAGTTGGAATCGCATGGATAAATGCTTGACTAACAGAAGAAATCCGGGGGATTTTAGATACTGCTAAAAGTCCTGCATGGGGTCATATTAGTGACATGCAGTCAGGGTAGGCAGAGCCTCACCTGACATAATCCAGTATACTCCAGTGGTTTTACTGTAAAAACGGTTAGAATAATACAAAAAAAAAGATATTTATATTTTACTAGCTATTCTACTTGTTCTTCCCAAGGGAGTTTCTGAGTTTCATGGTTGTAAATAATAAAGTGTTAAAAATTTGGTAAATCTATAGAGATGTAAATTTGAGAGGTCTTAATGTAAGTAAATATTAATCCATGGTTCTTGGTGTTACCCTCATAGCAGATACGCTAAAAAGTGACAGGACCATTTTTGTAGTTTATTAAATTCTACCCACTGGAGGTGCAATCCAAATTTTGATCAGATTGTCCGTTTGGTTGTTATCTTTCATGCAATGCAAGCCACGCATCGGTAATTATGTCATTATGTCAACCTCCTCTTCATCCCCTAACAAATTAAATTTCATCTTCCTAACATATCGGGAAGTAAGAGAATTAGTGAGTGAGTGAGGGCTTTTGCATTTTTGTAGTTTATTAAATTCTACACACTGGATGTGCAATCCAAATTTTTATCCGATTGTCCATTTGGGAGTTATCGTACATGCATCAGTAATGATGTAATTATGTCAACACCTGTTCATCTCCTTAGGGGAGGTTTATTAAAATTCTAATTATGTAGTTTTCCTATTTCCCAACTGCAGAATATCTATGTTAAATTTCATCTTCCTAACATATCGTAAAGTAAGAGGATTAGTGATAAGTGAGAGAGTAAGTGAGGGCTTTCACATTTTTGTAGTTTATTAAATTCTACACACTGGAGGTGCAATCCAAATTTTGATCCATTTATCCGCTTGGGCGTTCTCGTTCACGCAACGAAAGACACGCATTGGTAATGACGTCATTATGTCAACCCCCTTTTCATCCCATTAGGGGAGGTTTATTACAATTCTAATTATGTAGTTTTCATATTACTGCAGAATACCTACATTATGTTAAATTTCAACTTGCTCACATATCGGGAAGTAAGAGAATTAGTGATGAGTCAGTCAGTGTCACAACTGAGGGCCTTAGCTGACGGGAGGAAGCCTCAGTTGTAGGGGCTGAGGTGAAACTAAACTTGGGAGGTTTAATCAGACCCCTAGACATGTAAGTATGGTGTAGGAAGATTGCCCGAAGGCGTGACCATGACAACCAGGATTTAAAAGTCAATAAAAGTTTATTAACAGAACTCCGTATTCACAGCAGTGGTAAATGAATCAAGATATGCAGTAGATAAAATGAAACAGTTCCTGGATCACTATAAGCTTGGCAAGAGCCACAGGGTACTGGTAGGATAAGGTACAGTTCTTAATGTCCCAGTGATGGAATGTCCTTACCAGACCCGTCCGTAGTAGTGAGAGTAGCCGAGGAACACACCAGCAGATGTAGCACTTGAAGCTGGTAACACTGTAGCTGAGAGGACTGCTGTGGATGCTGGATGGAACCAGCCAGGTGTTGAAAACACGGAGTGGATGCTGGATGGAACCAGCCAGGTAGATAACACGGAGTGGATGCTGGATGGAACCAGCCAGGTAGTAGAATGAAGCTAGGGAGCGAGGATATAGGAAATGATGATATGCAGGTACCGATGGTTTGCGGATACGGCTGGTATGTAGGTATCCGCTGGAGAAGCACCGGCACTTTAGGAAAGCTGAACACTGCTGGAAGCTGACCGCTGGAAGCAGATGAATCTGTAGCTGGAAGCTGGAGTAGTCATAGAAGACTGCAGAGTCAGGCTGCACCGCAAGGTGGTAAGCTGGTGCGGGTCTCTTAGTGGTAACTGGAGACAGGAGCTGGAAACCTGGAACAAAATAACCACAGGAGAGAGAGAGAGAGAGAGACTGGAAACAAGGTTTGACAACCAAAGCACTGACGATTTCCTAGTGCAGGCTCAGTCCCTTTATACCCTTAGGTGTAAAGGGATTGGATGACTAATTATGCAGACTTCAGCAGAGCTATGGATTGGAGGTCAGGATCATGTGACTGGAACCAAGATGGCTGCGTCCATACCGGCCTGTGGAGGGAAAGCTGTTTGTATTCACCACATGGAGATTCCTCTGTAATGGCGGCGGTGAACATAGAGAACGCCGACTTGCGTCTCAACCTTCAGCATGGACGGCCACGACTGCAGTAGGTGAGGAGTGCCACATACCCTGTATGCATTAGGAATATGGAGATGATGCCCGAGGCCCCGCCGGCAGGTGACGCCATGCCAGTCGCCCGGGCATTGAGGAACAATATCCACGGATCAGCAGAGATGAGATATGACGTATGAATGCTTGCATCACAGCTGGGAACCGGGCCTAGGACGCTGGGACAGCCTTAGGAGACACCTGAAAGGTAAATAATGGCGTCCAGATACCCGGATCGTGACAGTCAGTCAGTGACTGACTGAGGGCTTTCGCATTTATATATATATATATATATATATATATATATATATATATATATATAGATTATCTTTCTATTCTAATACTTTTTATAGTCAAAACTCACCATATTTGCAGCAAATATACTGCTGCATCTTTGTATAATGGGGGTAATTCTGAGCTGATCGCAGCAGCAAGTTTGTTAGCAATTGGGCAAAACCATGGCCCTCATTCCGAGTTGTTCGCTCGCAAGCTGCTTTTAGCAGCTTTGCCCACGCTAAGCCGCCACCTACTGGGAGTGAATCTTAGCTTAGCAAAATTGCGAACGAAAGATTTGCAATATTGCGAAAAGACTTCTCTGTGCAGTTTCTGAGTAGCTCGAGACTTACTCTTCCAGTGCGAACAGTTCAGTGCTTGTCGTTCCTGGTTTGACGTCACAAACACACCCAGCGTTCGCCCAGACACTCCTCCGTTTCTCCAGCCACTCCCGCGTTTTTCCCAGAAACTGTAGCGTTTTTTCAAACACTCCCAAAAAACGGCCCGTTTCCGCCCAGAAACACCCACTTCCTGTCAATCACATTACGATCACCAGAACGAAGAAAAAACCTTGTAATGCCGTGAGTAAAATACCTAACTGCATAGCAAATTTACTTGGCGCAGTTGCTGTGCGAACATTGCGCATGCGCAATTAGCGGAAAATCACTGCGATGTGAAGAAAATTACAGAGCGAACAACTCGGAATGACCACCCATGTGCACTGCAGGGGAGGCAGATATAACATGTGCAGAGAGAGATAGATTTGGGTGTGGTGTGATCAATCTGCAATCTAAATTGCAGTGTAAAAATAAAGCAGACAGTATTTACCCTGCACAGAAACAAAATAACCCACCCAAATCTAACTCTCTCTGCAAATGTTATATCTGCCCCCCCCCTGCAGTGCACATGGTTTTGCCCAACTGCTAAAAAAATTTCCTGCTGCGATCAACTTGGAATTACCCCCAATGTCTACATGAACCTTCGGATTCATACATGTGTGTGTGTAAATCTGGTTCTGAAACTACCCAGTGCCTCCCCAGCCACTGACCTCACTGCACATCACTGGGTTGTATAGTTTATTAAACTGCCATCCTGATTATTAAACTCCAGGTCATCCAAAATCTCTGCGACAACCTTCACAGACTTCACCTTGTCAGGCCAAATGTGCACATGTGCTAAAACTAGACCGGGCGTGCCCATACAGTCTTTATTCATTGTAATATTTTTACACTGGTCAGGTGAGGAAAGGATCTTGACAGAAAATATGTGGTGAGCATGCCATATAAAAAATTATGTGACCATACATTTTTAGAGGAATGTTACACATATTAAAATTTTAATAAACCAGTGCTAAAGGATTTTATAAATGCCCTTAAAAAATGTTTCTCATTTTTATTTTTACATTAACTAGTAAAGGGACCTCGCTTATGCTCCCAAACACCCTGCCCCCCTCCCCCCGTCGCCTTCTACATCCCACCCCCTGTGCTGTTTCTTCAAGTCCTGTTCTATGTCCCTTCCTTCTCTATCTGCTCCTCCAGCCCACTCTGTACTGCCCTGTCATGACGCACTGACTGCTGCCCACCCACCCCCTGCTCCATACTTACAGTACCTCTGTTACAAATTAAGGATGAATATTGGATGCTGACTCATACTTTGGGATTGGCGAATACCCAGAACAAAGGTGTGGAGTCTAATGTGATGATGGTTTTCACCAGTAACCCCAACAAGGAGGTTTGGGCTTTGCTACACCCATCACGCAGGTCATGGCCTTCTGTCTGGGATCTATACTATGGAGCTGGTATACACTGGTGTTGGAATTAATATGTAGCCATGGGGTGTATAATAGCATAGTTGACAGACTGGGTCAGGACCAAGTGGAGACTCAAAAACATGGACAGGAACCAAGAGCAGAACACGGGCAGCAGGAACAAGGCATGGAAAACAGGGGCAGCAGGAGCCGGTAACAGGATGCTCTAAGGATTTAACAAGGAAGCCCTGAGGCTAAGCGCTGGAGCAAGGTAATGGAGACTATACTATGTTGCTTGCCAGTGCTCAGAGGCCCCCTTTGCCTCACAAATGACATCACATTGTGCGTACATATCCCTACCCTTTAAATGTAGAACAGGTCAGCGTGCACCCCTATGGTGGGAGCCACAACTGCCTGACAAGAAGTCAAAGCAAATGAGAAAGCTGCACATCACCATGTCACCACTGCGGGTGCCGACGGACTGCTGCTGGTAGCGAGATCGCAGCAGCCCCAGCTAAGCCAACGCCGCTGAACCCATTAAGTAAGCTCTGGGATCCGGTGCACTGTGACAACATCCTGATTGGTTCTCTATACTCCCTGGCTAGGTTCTATCCCATCTCCTTAGCAGTCAGAGCCATTGGAGTGGCAGAGTGCTCACCAATTCCCGCTGCAAATTCATGTTGAAAACGGGACATACCTTAGTGGACTATATATATTATATATTTGGGGATTTCTGTGCACAGCCCAAAGGGCTTGAAGTACTGTAAGTACAGCATAACAAGCATTGCATTTTAATTGTTTCTACTATACTATAAAAGAGAGCTGAAATGAGAGGAGATAAAAATGACCATATGGAAGAACTGTAAGGTGTATAAGTGTGTACAGTATGTGTGATGTATGGCAGTACCTATATTTATGTTAATGTTTGCATCTGGTCACGTGTGTGTGTCTGTTCTTTTACCATTTAAAATATAGTTTCTCTTGTTCATTACAAAATAAGTTAACATACAATACTAGCATTACTTTGTTTAATAAGAAAACCTTCATATGCATATTTATTGCATACGTATACCTCCTAACTATCCTGAATCTGCTAACTGGACGCGGCAGGTCCCGAGTCCATACAATTGAAAGTTGGGAGGTACATGTATAAAATGTAAAAAAGAAAAACAAATGTAAAATTTTTCCTACATGTACTTAAGCATACCTTGCGACTTGACCCTCTCCAGAAGGACAGAATACTCTGCTCCTGGACTTCCCTCTTAATTTGTGATTGCCATCATCTTTCTTATCCATTAACCTGTTCAAACCAGGTGCCAGCAATCATACATTAAGAGAAAAGTCCAGAAGCAGAGCATTTTGGGCTCCACAAGGATAGACATTGGGGATGTCCTAAAGCACTTCCTTATGGTAGGGGACGCACTGTAGCGGGCACAAGAACCCGGCGTCCAAAGGAAGCATCCTGGGAAGCGGCAGTATCGAAGGCATAGAACCTTATGAACGTGTTCACTGAGGACCACGTAGCCGCCCTGCACAATTGTTCAAGGGTCACACCATGGCGGGCCGCCCAAGAAGGTCCAACAGACCGAGTAGAATGGGCCGTAATGTGAGCAGGAGCCGACCGACGAGCCCTCACATAAGCATGTGCAATCACCATTCTAATCCATCTGGCCAAAGTCTGCTTGTGAGCAGGCCAGCCCGTTTGTGAAATCCAACAGTACAAAGAGAGAATCAGATTTCCTAATGGAAGCAGTTCTCTTCACATAGATACGGAGAGCCCGTACCACATCCAAAGACCGCTGGGGGACAGATCGGGAGAAACAAGTGCCGGAACTACAATCTCCTGGTTAAGGTGGAACGAGGAAACCACCTTAGGTAAATATCCGGGTCGAGTCTTCAGAACCGCCCGGTCACGGTGAAATATCAGATATGGGGAACTACAGTACAAGGCACCCAAATCCGACACTCTTCTAGCTGAAGCAATAGCCAGCAGAAACACCACCTTAAGGGAAAGCCACTTAAGATCAGCTGATCCAAGAGGTTCAAACGGAGACTCTTGTAATGCCTCCAAAACCACTGACAAGTCCCAAGGAGCCACAGGCGGGACATACAGAGGTTGGATACGCAACACACCCTGAGTAAAGGTAAGGTCGCAATTTTTCTCTAAAACCACACCGACAAGGCAGAAATATGAACCTTGAGGGAGGCCAGACGCAGGCCTAAGTCCAGGCCCTGCTGAAGAAAAGCCAACAACTTGGCTGTACTAAACTTGGAAGCGTCATAATCGTTAGATGCTCACCAAACAAAGTAAGAATGCCAGACCCTATAGTAAATCCGAGCAGAAGCCAGTTTCCGGGCCCGCAACATAGTTTGAATGACCGCCTCAGAAAACCCTTTAGCCTTTAAGACGGAAGCTTCAAGAGCCACGCCGTCAAAGACAGCCGGGCTAGGTCCTGGTAGACACAGGGGTCCTGAACGAGGAGGTCTGGGCGTTGTGGAAGTAGAATTGGACACTGATGATAGGCCTTGCAGGTCTGAGAACCAGTGCCGTCTGGGCCATGCTGGAGCTATGAGAAGCAGAATTCCTTTTTCTTGCTTGAACTTCCGAATTACACTGGGCAGGAGTGACACCGGAGGGAACACGTACGGCAGCCGAAACCTCCACGGCACCGCCAGCGTATCCACGAATGCTGCTTGAGGATCCTTGTCCTTGCTCCGAAGACCAGAACCTTGTGATTGTGTCGAGACGCCATCAGATCTACGTCTGGAAGACCCCACTTTTCCACTAGGAGTTGAAACACTTCTGGATGGAGGCCGCACTCGCCGGCATGTACGTCCTGACGACTGAGAAAGTCCGCTTCCCAATTCAGGACTCCCGGAATGAAAATTGCCGATATGGGCGGTAGATGGCGTTCCACCCAATGTAGAATTCGTGAGACTTCCTTCATTGCCAGACGACTTAGAGTTCCGCCTTGATGATTTCTGTAAGCCACTGTGGTGGCATTGTCCGATTGCACTTGAACAGAACGGTTCTGAATTAAATGCTGGGCAAGGTTCAATGCATTGAAGACCACCCGCAATTCCAGAATGTTGATCGAGAGGAGGGACTCCTCCTTGGCCCACCGACCCTGAAGGGAGTGTTGCTCCAGCACCGCGCCCCAACCTCTTAGACTTGCATCTGTCGTCAACAGGACCCAGTTGGATATCCAGAAGGGACGGCCCCTGCACAATTGTTGGTCCTTGAGCCACCAGAGCAGCGACAGATGGACCTGCGGAGTCAATGGGATAATTTGAAACCTGATCAGGTGAGGCAGGCTGTCCCACTTGGCTAGAATCAGCCTCTGGAGGGGGCGAGAATAGAATTGAGCATACTCCACCATGTCGAATGCTGATACCATGAGGCCCAGCACCTGCATCGCCGAATGTATCGACACTTGCGGACGAGAAAGGAAGCAACTAATCCTGTCCTGAAGCTTCAGGACTTTCTCCTGACACAAGAACAACCTCTGGTTGTGAGTGTCCAATAGCGCTCCCAGATGCACCATGCTCTGAGCAGGGATCAGGGAGGATTTCTTCCAATTGATGAGCCACCCGTGGGCTTGTAGAAACCGGACCGTCATATCTAGATGACGTAGGAGAAGTTCTGGGGAATTTGCCAGGATTAACAAGTCATCCAGATACGGCAGTATCCTGACCCCTTGACGGCGGAGTACCACCGTCATCACCGCCATGACTTTGGTGAAAACTCGCGGAGCCATTGTTAAACCAAAAGGTAATGCCCGAAACTGGTAATGGAGGTTGCCAATAGCAAACCTCAGGTATTGCTGATGTGACGCTGCTATAGGAATATGCAGGTAAGCATCCTGTATGTCCAGGGAGACCATGTAGTCCCCAGGTTCCAGGGCCAGAACTATAGATTGAAGGATTTACATATGGAACTTGGAAACCTTCACAAACCTGTTCAATGCCTTGAGGTTGAGAATGGGCCGGGAGGAACCATTCGGTTTCGGGACTAGAAACAGTGGAGAATAGTACCCCCGGCCCCTCTGCGCAAGAGGCACCTGTACTACGACTCCTGTATCCAGGAGGGTCTGTACCAACGAATGCAGAGTGTTTGCCTTTGTCTGGTCCAACGGGACGTCTGTCTGGCAAAATCGATGAGGGGGTCGGTTTTTGAAGGCTATGGCGTAACCTCGAGTGACGACTTCCCGTACCCAGGCATCTGGAGTGGTCTTCAACCATTTCTGGGTATACCCTAGAAGCCGGCTCCCCACCCTGGGATCCCCTAGGGGGAGGCCTGCCCCATCATGCGGCAGGCTTATCGGCCTTGGAAGCTGGCTGACGGGCCGCTCAGGCTCTTTTGGGCTTTGGCTTACCAGGTTTGGAAGTGCGGGCCTGCTTGTTGTACGCCTGACCTTTTGCTTTACCTGAAGGACGAAAGGGGTGAAAGGAAGTACCTTTAGCCTTCGACACAGAAGGAGCGTTACTTGGCAGACAGGCAGTTTTGGCAGTAGCCAAGTCAGCCACTATCTTATTTAAGTCCTCCCCAAACAGAATATCTCCCTTGAAAGGGAGTACCTCCAGGGTTTTTCTAGAGTCCAGATCCACAGACCAGGATCTCAGCCACAATATCCAGTAAGCCAGGACTGACGTAGTAGAGGCCTTGGCTGCTAGGATACCGGCATCAGAAGCCGCCTCTTTAATATAGCGAGAAGCTGTGACAATAAATGACAAGCATTGTCTAGCATGGTCAGAAGAGATTTCAGCTTCTAACTCCAAGGCCCATGCTTCAATAGCCTGCGCAGCCCATGTTGCTGCAATAGTGGGCCTTTGTGCAGCACCCGTGAGGGTGTAAATTGCTTTCATTCATCCCTCCACACGTTTATCCGTAGGCTCCTTTAGAAACGTGACGGTGGTGATAGGTAGAGCTGAGGAAACCACCATCCTAGCCACATGTGAGTCTACTGGAGGAGGCGTTTCCCAATTCTTAGACAGCTCTGGTGCGAGGGGATAGCGAGCCAGCATCTTCTTTTGAGGCACAAACTTCGTACCCGGGTTTTCCCAGGGTTCCTCACGTATATCCACTAGGTGGTCAGAGTGAGGTAAAACTTGTTTAACCACCTTCTGACGCTTGAGCCTATCTGGTTTCTTAGGAGGGACGGATGGCTCGGGATCATCCGTAATCTGTAGAATTAACTTAATAGCCTCCAAAAGATCAGGAACATCCACATGTGAACTACCCTCCCCATCAGCCGTATCTGAGTCAGAACCTGTGGGGTCAGTGTCAGTGCCGTCTTCATCAGACGAGGTGTCAGTGACAGCAGTGGATTGTGAGGAGACAAGCGCTCGCTTAGAGGACCCCTTGGACTTAGGCGAGCTATGATCAGTCTTTTTAGTAGTCAGGGACTGGTTCAACTTCTTCAATTGGGCAGATAAATTGTCCGCCCACGGCGGGTTAGCTGCAGGGGCCACATACGATTGTACCGGCATAGGGGGTCCCATAGGGGGTGTTAGTTTATTAACTAGCGTATGTAGAAGCGTGGAAAAAGCGGCCCATGGTGGGTCATTATGTACCTCCATTGCCACAGTCCCACTGGCGGGCAAGGAGCCCCTAGAACCAGAGCCCAAAGCTGCTATATTCTCCTCATATGGCCCCGTAGCGTCAGCAACACCGGCAGTGTGTTCAGCCCCAGAACCGTTACCCTCAGAAGCAGACATGATATAACTTGCAGTATCAGGAAACACAGTACAATTGGCAGCAGCACAATACCTCTTACCCAAACCCCTGCACAGTGTAGTCAGCACTAGCAGAGATAAATGAGAGATATGGTGACTAAAATCACAGTGAAAAATACGTATTAAAATATATCTTTGTGAAAATCCTATATCAATATAAAACCAAGCCCCCTCATGTTATAGAATATAGGGATAGCAAGTTGAGTGAAAGACATGAAATGGACACCACTCAGCTATCTAATGCACACACAGATAGTCACAGTTTGTACAATGCAGAGGTTATGACTAACAATAATACTGCACTGGACTAGCTTATATATATATATATATATATATATATATATATATATATATATATATATATATATATATATATATATATATATATATATATATATATATATATATATATATATAGCTATATAGTCAATAGATATAACACTACACAGTAAGAACTGGATGTATATCACAGGGTAATTGTACTAGAAAACCCTGACTAAATGCACTCTCTTAACTAGCACTGTCTAAAAGGCAGGTAGAATACTTAAGTGTCATGTAAAGTCACAGCACTGACAACCAGGCGGCTTTACACAGGAGGATTTGCCCAAGCAGTCCCAGGCAGTCCCAGGAAGCTGAGGGATAATGGCACCCAGACACTGACAGGGAGTGAGGGAGAGACAGATATGCAGCTCCAGGGCGTGAACATTTGCGGGAAATGGTGCCCTGGGGCTGGGGGAGGGGCTTCAGGTCTAAGCGTTATCCCCCTGCTGGCAAAACCACCGGGTACTGTGGGCTACTGAAAATGGTTTAGAGAGAAAACCTGAACTGCACCCATGCCCTGGTGATCTAGTGGGATCGCCTGTACTGCCACAGTGTCCACCGCCAGCGCTCGCGGCCTGCCTCCCACTGACCACGCCGGATCACGATAAAGACTGGGTTCCGCAAGTGGGACCCACTTACCACCTCCCGAAGCACGGCCACGCGATCCCGGAGAGCCCCCGTCGTGTGTGCCTGACGTGAAGAAAACCGGAGCCTCCTGCTGTAGTTACCCGGCAACCAGGGTTAGGGAGTGTACAGCGCCGCTGGGGAGAGCTGGAGCTGCAGCAGTGAATGTCTTCCGACATTTACCTTCGCTGCTGCCCTTGAAGTCTTCACTTTTTTCTTTAAAAAAAAGCTCTTCTAAGGGCTGCCTGGAGCAGCCCCTCTGTTATGTGCCTGCTTACTGCAGCACCAACTACAAAACTGAGCTCCTGTGCAGGGAGGCGGGTTATAGAGGAGGCGGCGCTGTGCATTCTGGGAACAGTCAAAGCTTTGAGCCTGTTGGTGCCTCCGATCAAGATCCTACTCTACACCCCAATGTCCATCCTTGTGTACCCCGCAGCAGAAAGTATACATTTTTCACAAGAAACATGGTTACTGCTTCCAATTTATACCTATCAATCTTATTTCAAAGTAATTTTAAAGTAATTAGCTAAAAGGCGATATATTTGTGGAATTTATTTTGACAAATTCCTTCCATAGTGTCCTGTTCCTCCATTTCACATGTTTTAATCATAGAATTGAACATTCTCTTTGACAAAGGTGTCAAAGCAAACTCTGAGTTCTTAAATTAAATTAGGAGAGAGGTTACATTTTCATGAGTTTTGCTTTGTTGGCCTAGCTTTGCCATAGCTCACATTTGCCTTATTATTTCATTTGTATTTGAAAGAGCTACAGTATAACATTCATAATTAGTAAAAAATAAATAAGTTCAAACATATTTTGCCAAAATGACAACTGATAAATGTTTAAGGTTATGCATGTTCAAGTATAGAAAATATACTAAAAAAGCATGTAAAAAGAAGGTGATATAAACCAAGGTCAACATTTTCATAATACAATTTATTTTCATTGTTGCACATGTTTTCTATTGATTTTTTAACTATAGGCTTTTTCACTCTGGAGGTGCAACTTCATCTTTGTCAGACTTTCCCCATAAGCTCAGGCCGACATTACCATTTCACTCATTTAGTGCCTTATATAGAGTTATGACTAAATTGGAGCTAGGTGGTGCAATTAGGTGTGGATCATTGGGTTGACCCTAAATAGAGCGATAGTCAATAGGTTGACCACTATTAGTCGACAGGCACTAGGTTGACACAGGAAAAAGTTTGTCATGGACTAAACGTCGACATGATTTTTTCCACTTTTTTTTGGTGTTGTTTACTTCGTAAAATCACCGGGAACCCCAATTAGTGTACTGCATTCCCTCGCATGGCTCACGCTTCGGGCAAGTTGCCTTTCTCCTCTACCGCAGGTTACTATTCGCAATCGTAGTCCACGTGGAATGTAAGGTATGAAAAAGTAGAAAAAAAATTAAAAAGTGAAAACCTCATGTCGACCTTTTCCTCTGTTGACCTTTGCCATGTTGACCTTTTGTCAATGTTGACGTTTTAACCACGTCAATCTAATGCATGTCGATCAATAGTGGTCGACCTACTGACTGTCGATCTAAGTGTGGTCGCCCTATTAACTGCATACCGATGCAACCTTGTCCCTTGCCAAACCAGTATGTAGCCACTAAGTCTGTATTCACAACGTTGACATTCATAATGTTGACCTCACAATGTCGATAATTATGATACTTACATGGTTAAAATCAGAAATGTATGCCGACCCCCGTATTTTGGTTTTGGATCTGTATAAACTTTGTGTTTTGGTTTTGGTGTTGGTTTTGTTAAAAACAGATAAAATACATAATTTGGGCCTTTTTGGTTCCTACAGTATTGTTAACCTCAATAACATTCATTTCTACTGAATTTTGATCACCTCACAGCGCACAATATTGTTCACCAACACAGTCCAAAGGCTGGCTGACTAAAATTAAGCAACAGAGCACAAACACAGCAATTATTTCTGTTTAAAAATGTTTTGCTAATGAATAATGTATTAGCAATAACCAACCTACTGTGAAAGTATCAATAGAAAACAATACAAAATGGAAGTTTACTGAGATTTGTGTGTGGAATATCATTGCTAAAAAGTAGTAGTAGTTAACAAACAGCAAAGAAAATCCCGGAAGTTTGGATGGGCTCGGTTCTCTGAGAACCGAGCCCACTCATCTCTAGTCACCATATACTGTACATATGTTAAAGTATCACCATCATGTTACCATATACATACATTAAAGTATCACCATCATGTTACCATATACATACATTAAAGCATCAGCATCATGTTACCATAGACATACATTAAAGCATCAGCATGTCACCATATACATTATAGCTGCTGCAGCATGTTACCATATCATATATACATTACAGCAGCTGCAGCATGTCGCCATATACATAGATACATTATAGCAACAGCATGTCACCATATACATACTGTGCAGGGGCGTTTCTACTGAGGAGGGGGCCCGTGTGCACCTCCGGGTGGGCCCCCTCCTCTGCATGGCACTGTAGACTCTGGCATTGTGCCGGAGTCTACTGCACATGCGCAGGTCTCCGGAAACATGGCGCCCGCCATGATCCGGAGACCAATTTGGCTACCGCGCATGCGCGGCGGCCATTTTGGCTGCAATTTCCAGTGCGATCACAGCTCCCGTCGCTGGATTCCAGAAAGACTAAGTATTAAAATGGGTGCAATGGGTGCGGTGTGGGCCCCCCTGGACTCAGGGGCCCGTGTGCACCGCACCCATTGCACCCATTATAGAAACGCCAATGATACTGTAGATATTATATTATTATAGATATTATAGCAACAGCATGTCAGCATATACATAGATATTATAGCTGCAGCATGTCACCATCTACATAGATACATTACTGCAACAGCATGTCACCATATACACAGATATTATAGCCACAGCATGTCACCATATACATATATTATAGCAGCAGCAGGTCACCATATACATACATTATACCAGCAGTAGCCTGTAACCATATACATACTGTAGATACATTATATCAGCACCATGTCACCATATACATACTGTATACAGGTTGAGTATCCCACATCCAAATATTCAGAAATACGGAATATTCCGAAATACGGAATTTTTTGAGTGAGACTGAGATAGTGAAACCTTTGTTTTCTGATGGCTCAATGTACACACACTTTGTTTAATACTCAAAGTTATTAAAAATATTGTATTAAATGTCCTTCAGGCTGTGTGTATAAGGTGTATATGAAACATAAATTAATTGTGTGAATGTAGACACACTTTGTTCAATGCACAAAGTTATTAAAACTATTGGCAAAAATGACTTTCAGGCTGTGTGTATAAGGTGTATATGAAACATAAATGAATTGTGTGCTTAGACTTGGGTCTCATCACCATGATATCTCATTATGGTATGCAATTATTCCAAAATACGGAAAAAAAAAACGATATCCAAAATACTTCTGGTCCCAAGCATTTTGGAAAAAGAGGATATAGATCTGCACCAGTCAGAAGATTCAAACAATAATATGTAATACCAGAATTAAAGTAATATAGAGGAATAATTCCTTGAATTTATGCCTGGTGGTGCACCCAGAGTCAGGGAAAAACTTAGAAAAAAAAGAGAATTTACAGAAGACTCTTGTGTGGGTGCACTCTTGAATTTTGCGTATATGAATTAATTAAAACTTAACTTTTATTAAGTCATCAATTTAAGAAAAAAAACACATTTACATACCACACCTTCATTAGTTGGTGAGAGTATATTGGTATCAATCTCTACACATACAAACATTTCATCAATTATTTTTTAGCCATTAAGTATCCACATAGGTGAAATCGAGTGAGTATGTGTAACTGAAATACCATCGAATACACACTAAACACAGTGATTGAAAAAATTAGGAATGTTCTGGTTAGTCTAACTTGCTAGACTTATTAGAGGGATGTAGACACTGAGGTTTTACATCCACATCTTATCCAACCAGCACAAGCAAAGCTTGTCTTATTGAGACCTCCATGGGTCATTGGGTCGGACCAATACTGGGAGTATAGATCCTGTTAAAGGTATTGGCGTACAAGGGGATGTACCCTTGATAGTGCCTCTGAGTAGTATGCAATAGATTTTATCAATTAGTCCCTGATTACCCAGTAGAGACAGTAGGAAAAAAGAGAAGAAGAAATAGGAGAGAAATTGAGCAAAGAGGAGAAAAAGTGGTGATCCTGCTGTTGGTATACGGTCGGAACAGGTCACAAATTACAACACCGGGTATTCTCTGGGGGTCCCCCTCACAGTTACTGACCCAGCCCACCACCATTTTGCTTCCAAGATCGGGCTCTATCTGTGGGGTATGGTAGTAATTCTTGGACACAATTAGGTCGACTCACCAATGAGTGTGCACCTAAAAAGAGTTATAGAGGAGAGAAGTTGTGGATCTGCTGTCTACGTTAGGCACAGGACTTAACCTGTGAATCATAGATGAGAGTCCACTGATATAAGAAAGAAAAGAAAAGACAGAGTTTTGTCTGGACTGAATTGGGTATCAATATATGTCATCTAGACATGCGTCAACAGAAATAGTTGTTGTTACTTGAATGCATACTCAGGCAGTGAGAAGTGTTTCGATATTTAAATAATATGCTTGTACAGCAAAACAGTGGTAAATTGGCCCTATTAGGTGCTGAGTTGCACCAACCAATCCTCCATGCATATACATCCAGAAAAATTACACTGTAGAGCTATTCACAATGAACGATACCTGGGAAAAATATATATGTTCAGGAGGGACTGGGTCCTGGGCACTGTTGTATTACTAGCCGGTATTGGGTGCTAAATTGTACCAACTATTCCTCCATGCACATGCATCCAGACCAGTTATACTGTGGGACTATTCACACTGGACGATGCCTGGAACAAATACGTCCAAGAGGGACTCTGTCCTAGGCACTATTAAATTAGTAGACGTCACAGTTGGGTAATACCCTGTACAATTGAACATTACCTGTTACCTGTAAGATGTTAATATGCTATTAGATGGTAGGTAAAAGGTATGAATCTCTGCCCAGGTCCCTGGAACAGTATACAGGTACAGATAATCAGGTCCCAATGCAACGTTATTACATTTGTGATAGACAAGCAGGATGTCCAAAAATTATTATCCCGGTCCGTAGGACCTTTCAATTCCATAAATATTAGGTCTTACACTGCCCTGCATAATTTCTTTAATTAATTAACAGTATCTACCATTAATATAAGTTAGTGTCTAGAGTCTGGTAAAGCACAGGAGAGGCACAGAAGAAAATATATCTGCATAATAAATTGGATACCGGTCTCTGCCCAGGTCCCTGGGTAAGTCTGGGATTAACAGGATCACAGAAATACTCCCAAAGTCCTTGGTCCCTGCTGTGGCTACTGGAAAACGCGTTTCACCCATCCTGTGGGCTTGTACACTTACAATACTACCAGTTAGACTGCTGGTACGGGTTTAAATACCCGTTGGGTGGCCCCCAGCCAATTACTGCTATCTGCTTAATTAGCTGATATGATCACCGAATCTCCGCTGTACTCAGCGGAAGTGTCGTCATAGATCTGATTGCTAAGCAACCCTCGTCGCCGTGCATTATCTCTAGGGAGACAGAATTAGTCCCAGACCGGAAAGGCTGCGCTAGTCACTGCGATTGGTTATCATGGATGTGATTTCTAACGTAGTTTGAGTAACATGTAATCGTTACTGGGTGTGTGGACTGGGTGTCATCACCCTGGTTACCGGGGCGGCGGCGTGTATGTCATATCCGGTTGTAGCTCCGGGCTGGATTCATGGCGTCATGTTGCTAGGCAACTAGGCGCTGTGTATTACTTTACATATTGTGTGTCCTCAGTGACATCATAAGATCACCGAACCTCCGCTGTGCTCAGCGGAAGTGTCGTCATGGATCTGGTTGCTAAGCAACCCTCGTCGCCGTGCATTATCTCTGGGGAGATAGTATTTGTCCCAGACCGAAATGTCTACGCTAGTAGCTGCAGTTAGCTGTCATGGATGTGATCTTTAACGTAGTTTGAGTGACATGGAATCGTCACTGGGTGTGTGGTCTGGGTGTCAAGCATTTTGGATAAGGGAAACTCAACCTGTATTACAGCAGTCAGCAGCATATCACCTTATACATACATTATAGCAGCAGCATGTCACCAAATACATATATTACAGCAGTCAGCAGCATATCATCTTATACAAACACTATTTATTTATTTATTACCAGTTATTTATATAGCGCACACATATTCCGCAGCGCTTTACAGAGAATTGGCCATTCACATCAGTCCCTGCCCCAGTGGAGCTTACAATCTATGGCCCTCATTCCGAGTTGTTCGCTCGGTATTTTTCATCGCATCGCAGTGAAAATCCGCTTAGTACGCATGCGCAAAGTTCGCACTGCGACTGCGCCAAGTAACTTTACTATGTAGAAAGTAATTTTACTCACGGCTTTTTCATCGCTCCGGCGATCGTAATGTGATTGACAGGAAATGGGTGTTACTGGGCGGAAACACGGCGTTTCAGGGGCGTGTGGCTGAAAACGCTACCGTTTCCGGAAAAAACGCAGGAGTGGCCGGGGAAACGGTGGGAGTGCCTGGGCGAACGCTGGGTGTGTTTGTGACGTCAACCAGGAACGACAAGCACTGAAATGATCGCACAGGCAGAGTAAGTCTGAAGCTACTCTGAAACTGCTAAGTAGTTAGTAATCGCAATATTGCGAATACATCGGTCGCAATTTTAAGAAGCTAAGATTCACTCCCAGTAGGCGGCGGCTTAGCGTGTGTAACTCTGCTAAATTCGCCTTGCGACCGATCAACTCGGAATGAGGGCCTATATTCCCTATCACATGTACACACAGACACATTCATGCTAGGGTTAATTTTGTTGGGAGCCAATTAACCTATTAGTATATTTTTGGATTGTGGGAGGAAACACTATAACCGCAGCATGTCACCATATACATACAGTAGATACATTATAGCAGCAGCATGTCACCATATACACAGCGCTAACAACAGACATTTCTAAGGGCCCCACAACTCGTCTTGACGCCCACTGTTAAAGCAGAGAGCGGCTGTAAAGAAAATAGTGTTTATATATATATATATATATATCAGGGCTGGTTCAAGCCCGCTCTGCGCCCCGGGCAGGGAACGGGGCGTGGCTTAATACAGGGGGCGTGGTCAGTTACGCCCCCTGTACATTAGTAGCGCCGCTTGTATGTTGAGCGGTGCGCGATGACGTCATCGCGCACCGCACAGCAAAAGGTCCTCTCCACGAAACTAGACGCGTAGCATCTAGTTCCCTTCGTGGAGAGGACCTTGCTGTGCGGTGCGCGATGACGTCATCGCGCTACGCTCAGCAAAGGTACTCTCCACGAAGGGAAACTAGACGCTACGCGTCTAGTTCCCTTCACAGGGACACAGCAGGCAGCGGAGGCGGACGGGGGACACAGCGGACGGGGGACACAGCGGGCAGCAATGGTGGATCTTGCCATGGTACGGCACCCTCCGGATGGCGCCAGCGCCCTCCGGAAGGCGGCGCCCCGGGCAAAAGTCCTGCTTGCCCGTGGCAAGATCCGCTACTGATATATATATATATATATATATATATATACACCTCTTCCAATGGCGGCACTCAGGTCTCATAAACAGAGCGTGCTTTAATGCTTTGTTCAAGATCAGTGTACACTTTGGAGCTGGGAGCCAATACACTGCTTTATTCATCCAGGAGAAAGAACCTGAAGTCATTTTTTTATTATTTATCGTAGTTCCACTCCAATTATATGTACGGGTAATACAGTGATATGACAAACCATATTCATTGCACACATTGGCTGTAAGGTGTTCAAGGAGCACATATTTTCATCTGTTAAAACCCCAAAGAAAGCCACGTCCTGAGTGACAAATTGCATTTTATTTTTATATATTAGACCTATGTAGCTCATATACCATTGGAGTTTTAAACCTTGATATTGGATAAAGTAGTATTGAAAAACCATCTTATCGGACAGAGGATATTTGGTACTTACCTTTAAAACATCTCCTGTACCATTGGAAGTAGACTGGAAATGTATCCTATACAGAAAAAGTCCTCACAACGAAATGCATAGGGTTTTGTGAGGCTAAAGTCCATTATTCAATCCGGTGAAGGCCCTTCCTGAGCTCACACCTGAATAAGGTGGAGGAAGTTTACAATAACATCTCTTCTGGATTGGCTGTGGCCCACTGAATTTATTTGTGTATGTAAACATTGTATTTAAAAGTATACTTAATTATATTTTATTGTTGTAAATAAATATTAGATATCTTCTAATATTTGGCCATTTTGTCTCTTTTTTTGAAGTGATACTTTCTTGTGAGAGGGTATCTACACATGAATTCCTTCCCAATATGGGAACAGACCAGCACATTTTTAAGTAAGCAATAACTGATCATGTTATGAGCCACCGCTGTGACTCATTCCTGTTTGTGTTCCGACTGTCTCCTAGCAACCTGGAAGCCAGCTGCTACGTACCTGTTTGAACTGCTTTTGTTACCTGACTCCTCCTATGATTGGTCTCTTTCCCTTATATTAGGGATTCTGCCCTGTTCCTGGAGCCGGTGACATTACTAGTTTCTGCACTTAGTGAGCCTGTCACGTGGTCGCTGCATGCTGTGCAGTTCTCTATTCCTGTAACCCTGGCCTGTCTGTCTGAACCCCACATCTGTTCCTGAGTCCTGGTTCCCTGCCAGTCCTATGACCCATGACCTGCTGGATTCTACCCTGCACCTGTATCCTGCGTTTATTAGAGATGAGCGGGTTCGGTTCTCAGAGAACCGAACCCTACCGGACTTTGCCTTCCGAGTCCGGATCCGAGCCGGGCTCGGATTTTCCCTCCTGACTCGGAAACCCGAACGCGGCAAAACGTCATCATCCCGCTGTCGGATTCCCGCCATTTTCACTCCAGTCTCGGAGAGTGTATAGAAAGGACTTGTCCTCAGTGTTCGGTGTCTGTGTGTTGGGGCGGGAAAGTGGGGTGGCAAGTGTTGTGCTGCTCAGTCCAGTCCAGTGTAGTCACTCAGTGTATTGTGCTGCACCAGTCCAGGCAGTCACAGTGTTGGTGTTCTCTGCTGCCATATACCCAGTGTAGCTGGATATGATGTGTGATGAAAGCCCTCATAACTGAGGCCTTGACACTTATATTGGTGTTAGACGTGCGTCCGGTATCCGCCATTAGTGCAGTGGGATTTAGACAATTGATGGAGGTATTGTGTACCCGGTAACAAATCCCATCTAGATTCCACTTCACTAGGCAGGCGATAGCGAGATTTTGCCATTTAATTCCAGTGATTTGGACGTATAATTACAGTGATTTTCCCAATTAATTTCAGTGATTAATAATTATTAATTACAGTGATCTTGCCAATTAATTCCTGTGATTTATAATTATTAATTACAGTGATCTTGCCACTTCATTCCAGTGATTTGGACATATAATTACAGTGATTTTGCCAATTAATTTCAGTGATTTATAATTATTAATTCCAGTGATCTTGCCAATTAATTCCAGTGATTTGGACGTATAATTCCAGTTGGAATTGTTTGTGTCGCTTGGCTTAGTCATACAGCTACCTCATTGCACCTCTTCAACATCTTTGCATGAGGTGCTGTATGGGGCCTAGGTTTTGGAAAGTGCCATCCTGTGTGACACTGCCGTATGAGTCCAGGGATACTGCTGTATTAGTCCTGGGGTACTGCCTTATAAGTCCACCAATTGCAGATTTTTTTAAAAGTGACTGGAGCGTGCTGGAGATGCTGTCAGTGGACCGAACAATTGCGGCTCACTCTCGACATTCAGCCACTGCGTGACACTACTAGATGGGCCAGGTGGTTGTGTCGCTTAGCTTAGGCCTACAGAAACCTCGGTGCACCTTTTTTTCTTCTTTGCATCATGTGCTGTTAGGGGCCTTTTTTTTTAATATCTGCCCTCCTGTCTGCCACTGCAGTGCCACGCCTAGATGGGCCAATTGTTTGTGTCGCTTGGCTTAGTCATACAACTACCTCATTGCAATTCTTTTTCTTCTTTGCATGACGTGCTGTTTGGGGCCTTTTTTTAATATCTGCCCTCCTGTCTGCCACTGTAGAGCCACGCCTAGATGCAGTGCCGTTTCTTGCGGTGGGCGAGCCGCGCAACCGCACAGGGCGCCCGCCGTGGCACTTCTTGAGCTTTTTAAATCCCCCACCTCCCGAGAGGCCAGCTCGGGCGGGAGGCGGAGTTTAGCGGAATGACGCGGGTGCGTCGTGACATCACAACGCACTCGTGCCATTCTGTGAAACTCCGCCCCCCAAGCTGGGTACTCAGGAGGAGGGCGAATAGGGAGCTAAGCCGGCCGGCGCCACCAAGACGAGGGAGAGGTGGCTGAAGAGTGGGAAGAACCGCTTCAAACGTAAGTCAGCCTCTCCCTCTCTCTCTCCCCCCCCCCCACGCCACCTGCCGGAATGTGTACAATGGGGACTCTTGCCAGCCAGCATGTGTAAAATGGGGACACTCGCCTGCCATAGTGTGTAAAATGGGGACACTTGCCTGCCTTACTGTGTAAAATGGGGACACTTGCCTGCCGTAATGTGTAAAATGTGGACACTTACCTGCCGTAATGTGTAAAATGGGGACTCTTACCTGCCGTAATGTGTAAAACGGGGACACTTGCCTGCCGTATTGTGTAAAATGGGGACACTTGCCTGCCATATTGTGTAAAATGGGGACTCCTGCCTGCTGTACTGTGTAAAATGGGGACACTTGCCTGCCGTAATGTGTAAAATGGGGACACTTGCCTGCCGTATTGTGTAAAATGGGGACTCTTTCCTGCCGCAATGTGGAAAATGGGGACACTTGCCTACCGCAATGTGGAAAATGGGGACTCTTGCCTGCCATAATGTGGAAAATGGGGACACGTACCTGCCGTATTGTGGAAAATGGGGACACTTGCCTGCCGTATTGTGGAAAATGGGGACTCTTGCCTGCTGTATTGTGGAAAATGGGGACTCTTGCCTGCCGTAATGTGGAAAATGGGGACTCTTGCCTACCTTAATGTGGAAAATGGGGACACTTGACTGACGTAATGTGGAAAATGGGGACTCTTGCCTGCCGTAATGTGGAAAATGGGGACTCATGCTTGCCGTAATGTGGAAAATGGGGACTCATGCTTGCCGTAATGTGGAAAATGGGGATTTAATGTATCAAGGGGCATTGCGGTGTATGGCATAATATATATTTTTTATTTTTTTCCTGTGCTCACCGGGATCTGTCGGTGCAAGGTCAAAAACTGGGGTGTAAGGTAGTCTTTTCAGATGAGACCACGCCCATTTTACAGAGACCATACCCACTTTATCAAGGCCACACCCCGCTTGTTCATCGCTGGTGCCCCGTTGGTTGTGCATGCAGGTCAATATGGACGATCTCGTCCATATTTGCCTGCACTTCTATGGAGCCGTGTGACGGGGGAGTGAAGTAACTTCACTCCCTCCATCACTGCCCCCCCCCCGGTGCCGGGTCGCCCGTCGGCCGTATCCGCCGTCGGGCAGCTCGGCGGCGGATCTTTAAATGTGTAGAGCCCATTAGTCATACAACTACCTCATTGCAATTGTTTTTCTTCTTTGCATCATGTGCTGTTTGGGGCCTTTTTTATGTCTGCCCTCTGGTCTGCCACTGCAGTGCCACGCTTAGATGGGCCAATTGTTTGTGTTGCTTGGCTTAGTCATACAACTACCTCATTGCAATTCTTTTTCTTCTTTGCATCATGTGCTGTTTGGGGACTAGTTGTTGAATAGTGCCATCTTGTCTGCAACTGCAGTGCCGCTCCTAGATGGGCCAGGTGTCTGTGCCGCACACTTGTGTCGCTTAGCTTAGTCATACAGCCACCTCGGTGCAACTTTTAGGCCTAAAAACAATATTGTGAGGTGTTCAGAATAAGTAATCAGATTTTGTCTGACTCTGAACAGAGGGTGCTCCTTAAAGGGTTAAAATTTGCACCATCGAGTGATCCCAACCCGTTTGAATTGTTTGTGGATTTGCAAAAATATATAAGAAAATTAAGCGTAAAGAAATTCTTTCTAGGGAAGGAAATCTCCAATGAAATCTTACCAACAGAGAGATCTAAGTTTAAGAAAAAATCTAATTTTTACCCCCAGCACGTGAAAGGGGGCAGTATAGATTGCTTCAATTCCATAGTCACCAAAGAATTGAGAAAAATTCCCAGATGTAGAAAGAAAAATCTTACTAAGAAAGAATCACTTGCAGTACAATCCTTACAGGCAAATAATGAGATAATTATAAAGCCTGCTGACAAAGGGGGAGGGGTCATTGTCATGAGCAAAGAGAACTATTTGAAGAAGATTAATAGACAACTCAGTGACCTCAGTACATATAAGAAATTGAAGACTGATCCCCTCACCAAAATAACTAAAAATCTGGATGAACTTACTCAAAGGGCTGTGGAAGGAGGTGCCATCACTTAGGATGAAAGAGGATTCATTAATATTAGTGACCCCTCCACCCCGACGATCTACGTGCTGCCAAAAATCCATAAGGATTCGAGTAATCCCCCGGGACATCCTATAATTACAGGTACCAATAGTATTACATCTAATCTATCGGCAATGGTTGACTCGTTCCTGCAACCGTTAGTAACCTGCACCCCTGCCTTCCTAAAGGACACAGGTGATGTCCTGAGAAAACTTGAGAAAGTTTCTTGGGATCAAGAATGCACTTTAATAAGTGCGGATGTGAGTTCCCTTTATACAATCATTGATTGGGACAAAGGAAAAGTGGCCATAGAATATTTTTTAAACAAAAGTGAATATAAAGAGGAGACAAAATCTTTTTTATTGGAATCCATTGATTTTATTTTAAAGAATAATTACTTTTATTTCAATGGTTCTTATTATCTGCAAATTAAGGGGACAGCCATGGGCACCAGGTTTGCTCTCGGTTATGCAAACCTGTACATGGCCTATTGGGAAGTTCAGTATGTGGTTTACCTACAGGCACTGGGAGCAAACCTGGTGTCCTGGTGGTGTTTTATAGACAATGTTCTTTTTATCTGGCGAGGAGAGAGCAATACGTTAACTCACTTTCTTGAAACACTCAATGCTAATGATTTTAATATTGTTTTAACGTTTGTAGAAAGCAAGAAGGACTTGGTGTTTCTGGATCTTAAAATATATATAGAGAATGAGAAAATAAACACCCAAACTCATAGAAAACCGACTGACTCCAATGCCTACTTGAGTATTAATAGTGAGCACCATGAAAAATGGTTAGAAAAGATACCAGTAGGGCAATTTAAATGAGTAAAAAGAAATTGTACGGATCCCGTAATCCTAGAAACACAACTTGAGGAAATGGCAGAAAGGTTTAGGGAAAAAGGATACGAGGAGTCCACACTGGAAAAGGCAAAAGAGAAAGTACATCAGCTAGATAGAAAGGAGCTCCTGGCAGAGAAGGAGAAGCCGATATCGAAAGATAACCCTTATGAATGGGCCTTTATCACCCAGTATGGTGCATACCATAAGAGGGTTGAAAAGGTGTTTCGAGACAACTGGCGAATACTGCAGGATGACCCAGTTTTGGGGAATTCCTTACCGGCTAAACCAGTATTCATATATAAAAAGGCCAGATCTCTGAAGGACAAGTTGGTTAATAGTAGTCTGAAAGAGAACAACATAGGAAGGACATGTACCAAGGGGTTTCATAGATGTGGGGACTGCCTTATGTGCAGAACTACCACGAAAAAAGATATAGTCAGAAAGATCACTGATTTTGAGGTGAATGGCAAGAAATGTGTGATAAAAGATTTCGTCACCTGCCATTCCAGGAACGTAATCTATTTACTAGAATGTAATTGTGGCCAAATTTATATTGGAAAGACAACACGGCCACTAAAAACGAGGGCAGCGGAGCACATCTATAATATCCGTAAGGGATTAGAGACTCACCCCCTCTCGGAACATTTCAGTAAAAAACACAATAAGTGTGAGGGGCAGATCAAACGCTTCATTGGGTTACAGCAGATAAAACCTACCTGGCGGAACAAAAACCTAGAGAAGTGCTTAGCGCAAAGCAAAATGAGATGGATATATGACCTTGATACGTTAAAACCTAAAGGTCATAACGTCGACTTTGAACTAAGGTGGTTTCTGGATTAAATGCCTTTTTAGTTTGATCTGATGTTGTGTCTTGTATATGTAAAAGTTCCTAAACACTGGTTTTATATAAATATGTTGTATCTATACATATGTATTAATCATGTATTTTTTCTTTTATCCTATATTACACATCCTCGATCTTCAATGTATTCGTCTGAAGAAATTCAGATCCCCACCCGGGTAATCAGGGATGGACATGATGGGAATACGAAGTACCATCTAGTTTGGTCTGGTGTGGGGATCTATATACGTGATAAAAGAAATGTGGAAATCTTTGGTCAAATAGAATACATGATCCCTTAAACAAAATGGCTGCTGGACCATCAGGAAGCCCCCGTTGGTCACATGTAGGAGGTCTGTGGTGTGAGGAAAGAATGTTAAACGAGACCATTGTGGTAATGGTCTCTGAGAAACGGCCGCGTCACTTCCGTCATGAGACCCAGGAAACTCGGAAATGGCCGCTGGAACGCAATCACGTGATCCCGGAAGCCCGGCTGTCCAAGACCTAGGAAATGCGGAAACGGCCGCTGGAACGCAACTGCGTGATTCCCATCATGTTTTTATTGGAGGATTGGTTTAGGGTATAAAAGAAGCACAAACGGAATAGCTCTTTATCCATTCTTGAGAAAGGTCGCCATCTTGGACCGAAACGCGTTGTTTGGAGAAAGAGCTACACACTTCCAGGACATATTGCTGATAATACCCGTGGCGGTGGTGCCAGGCCTATCAGCCTTGGACCATATTTGCTATTTTCAAACTAGCCCACCGCACGGGAACCTAATGGTGAGAGATTCATATTTCCACTTCATGCACCAGTCACTTTATTGTTGCTTGCCTTTGCACAGAGACCTCATACAATCACTGCATTTGAACCAGGTCTGTGGTGACTAGTGGTGGTATTCACCAGGTAAAGCCCATTGGGTAGTAGCCCTCTAGTAGGGTTGAATATATCAGCTGCTCTCCTATGGTGAAAGATTTGATTCATCATTGGATGCATGAGTCATTTTATCTTTCCATTGTTTATGTCATGTTTACATGTGTTGTCTTTATTAAATATTAAACATTGTTCCCTCTTCATTGATTGAGTCACATGTGTCAGATATGTATTACTTTTGATCGGGCCATTTAGAAATATTTGTCATGCGATAGATGTTTATTGCTTCTGAGTAGGACACTCAGAATCATCCATAAGAGACCAAGCGCCAGGGGTACCCCCTACAAACCTTCAGTATTCACTTGTAGAGAATTAGTGTTTTTTCTCCCCTTAGAGGTGTACCTAGGAAGCTGGTCCTTTTTACTGCGCAATCACTGGTTCGTTATATATATTTTTTAGGTGTTCAGAATAGACTGGAAATGAGTGGAAGTGATTGCTATTGAGGTTAATAATACTGTAGGAGCAGAATTACCCCCAAATCCTGTGATTTTAGCTGTTTTTATGTTTGTTTGTTTGTTTTTCAAAAATCATCCAGATCCAAAACCAAAACATGAAAGGGTGGTTTTGGCAAAACCAAGCCACGAAAATGGAATTAGAACCAAAACACGAAAAGTGCCCACCGCACATCTCTAGCGTTTATCCCAGCTATGTGTCCTAGCCTTGCCAAGACCCTCCAGTTTACCTTCTGTGTCACCTTCAATCTGTGTCCAGTTACAGCAAGTTCTTGTGGATTCACCTTGCTGGTTCAAGTCACATCTAGTACTGTTTCTGTGCACATCCAGCCTATGTGTCTGTTACCACCTATTGCAGCAAAGTATATTCACTCCAGCCATACCTGCACTCACAAGGCTGCAACATTTCCTGGATATCTGTATCAGTATTCAAGCTACATCTCTGCCTCTGTGAGTTATTACAGTCTAGTCACTAGTCACCAAGCAAGTCTCTCTGCTCAAGCTGACAGAACTTTGCTTTTAATCAACTCACACACACACTCACCTGGTTACTCCCAGCAGTTATCACCTCATTCAGTTACCATTGTTCAGTTACCAGTGCATATTCAATCCTGTGGCTTCCAGTTATCATACCTTGTCAAACCTGTCTGCAGTAACCATTTCAGTATCCTGTTAACCTGACCTGCAATAAACCCATGTTTTGCTATCTGATTTAATCAAGTCTTGCTGTCTTCACTTGCATCGCCTTGCCAGTATTACCTAGCCAAAGTGTACAATTAACCCCAGCCTTTGCCAAGTTATCTTGCATCCAGTCTGTCTGCAATTAACCCTTGCCTTGCCAGTTGCTATACTCCAGGTAAATTAACCTAGCGGATCTTTGTTATCCCTATGAATTCTCAAGTTTAATTTTTAAATACTGTACGAATTCATGTAATTTTATCACTTGTAAGCACTCTGGAATTGTGTTTGTGTTTATTTATTTCATTGGTTCCCACTAACAGTAGCACACCGCCTTCAAGAGGCAATCTAGTAATGATGGAGCACAAATGGACTGATGTGTTCCTTTCAAAGTTCAGTCCATTTGTGCTCTATCACTACTAGATTGCCTCTTGAAGGCGGTGTGCTGTCCAGTGGAATTACTAGAAGTTCAGTACTACACCTCTTATTAATTTTTCTCGGTCCAACATATATTGCTACCCATTTTTAGCCCCTTTTTAAGGACTCTTTACCCATTGAAGAATGTCTCTGTGACAACCTTGCTGAATATCTATACAGAATATTGTCTGTTTTTAGATTCAGCCAATCTGGCACAACCAGTGGTGTATTCATTTGTACCATATTTATTTCAAGTTCTCGATACTGTACCCCTGAGGAAGTCCTTTGGGATGAAACACATGGGGTTCATTGTCTTCTCGATTTCTGTATCACATTTTGAATATCAACAAAGAAATCTGTTATACTGAACACAAACTGGATAAATATAGAGAATATTTCTGTGACACCTATAAGTTGTTGCCTATGTACTACTGTGAATTTTAACAATTTTATTCTGAATAAATTTATCAGTATAAAAGCAATGTTTTATTTATGAATATATCTAGTATTTTAATAATCAAACTCTGGATGGTTTAAACACTAGAGACCCTACAATTAGCGTCCTCAGATCTGTGTGGTTATTAGAGATGAGCGGGTTCGGTTCGTTGAGATCCGAACCCCCCCGAACTTTACCTATTTTACACGGGTCCGAGGCAGCCTCAGATCTTCCCGCCTTGCTCGGTTAACCCGAACGCGCCCGAACGTCATCATCCCGCTGTCGGATTCTCGCGAGATTCGTATTCTATAAAAAGAGCCGCGCGTCGCCGCCATTTTCACTCGTGCATTGGAGATTGAACGGAGAGGACGTGGCTGCGTTCTCTCCCGGAAAAGCTTTGTATCTGTGCTCAGTGTGCTGCAAATATCTGTGCTCAGTGTGCTGCAAATATCTGTGCTCAGTGTGCTGCACATATCTACATTATCTGCCTGAAAACGTTCCATATCTGTGCTCAGTGTGCTGCAAATATTTGTGCTAAGTGTGCTGCATTGTGGGGACCACCAGTATATAATTATAGTAGTACAGTACAGTAGGCCATTGCTGTATCTTGCAGCTCTGTGTCAAGTATACTATCCATATCTGTGCAGCATTATTGTGAGCAGTATGTAGTAGGACAGCGCAGCATTTTGGTGACCAGCAGTATACATATAGTACAGTACAGTAGGCCATTGCTGTATCTTGCAGCTCTGTGTCACTTCTAGTATCCTGATCAGTGCTCAATATCTGCTGCATTGTTGTGACCAGTATGTATACTGTACTGTGCGACGTGTGTTATACACCTGGTGATTTTATACATCGTGTAATCTGTACTGAGCGATGTGTGAGATACACCTGGGGATTATACACCCGGTATACTGTACTGTGCAACGTTTGTGATACACCTGGTGATTATACACCCTATATACTGTACTGAGCAATGTGTGAGATACACCTGGGGATTATACACCCTATATACTGTACTGTGTGATGTGTGAGATACACCTGGGGATTATACACCCTCTATACTATACTGTGCGATGTGTGTGATACACCTGGTAATTAATTATACACCCTGTATACTGTACTGTGCAACGTGTGTTATACACCTTGTGATTATACATCCTGTAATCTGTACTGAGCGATGTGTGAGATACACTGGGTATTATACACCCTATATACTGTACTGAGTGATGTGTGAGATACACCTGGGGATTATACACCCTGTATACTGTACTGTGCAACGTGTGTTATACACCAGGTGATTATACATCCTGTAATCTGTACTGAGCGATGTGTGAGATACACCTGGTGATTATACACCCTATATACTGTACTGTGTGATGTGTGAGATACACCTGGGGATTATACACCCTATATACTGTACTGTACGATGTGTGTGATACACCTGGTAATTAATTATACACCCTGTATACTGTACTGTGCGACGTGTGTTATACACCTGGTGATTATACATCCTGTAATCTGTACTGAGCGATGTGTGAGATACACCTGGGGATTACACACCCTATATTATTATTATTATCCTTTATTTATATGGTGCCACAAGGGTTCCACAGCGCCCATTTACAGAGTACATAAATAATCAAACAGGAAAACAGCAATTTACAGTTGATGACAGTATAGGACAAGTACAGGGTAAAAATAAATACACATAGTTACATCATCAGATGACACTGGAATAAGTATCAGGTGGCAGAAGACTGCTGGATGTGGTACAGTTGAAGATTATTAAAGTAAGACAAAGGATAAGCACATGAGGGAAGAGGTCCCTGCTCGTGAGAGCTTACAATCTAAAGGGGAGGGGTAGACAGACAGGTGTGACACAGATGGGGTACATAGAGAACGTGGAACAGAGGGTTAGGATGAGATTTGGCTGGGTTTGGTGAAGAAGTGGACCCCCAGAAGGCACAAGTCAATACTTAACATTACAACATTTTACTGGGCTATGCAGGAGAAAATTAAAAATAGGGGAAAATAAAAATAAAAAAAAAGAATCGATAACTTCTACTGCTTTCAAAAAGGTCAATGGAAGCTGAAATAATGGACAACTACCTCATGGAAGCCAGATACAGTATACCAAACAGTACTTAGCAGAGTTAGGAATGAGTGCTTATGAAATACAGTAACAGTTTGTCATAATATTTCAGAAACTGCATGGCTGGTCTCTTGCACTCTTTTGCTCTAATACACCACCTGCTTTAGGATTTATATTAAAAAAATAAGAATTTACTCACCGGTAATTCTATTTCTCGTAGTCCGTAGTGGATGCTGGGAACTCCGTAAGGACCATGGGGAATAGAAGGGCTCCGCAGGAGACTGGGCACTCTAAAAGAAAGATTAGGTACTATCTGGTGTGCACTGGCTCCTCCCTCTATGCCCCTCCTCCAGACCTCAGTTAGGGAAACTGTGCCCGGAATAGCTGACACAACAAGGAAAGGATTTGGAATCCAGGGTAAGACTCATACCAGCCACACCAATCACACTGTACAACTTGTGATAACCATACCCAGTTAACAGTATGAACAATAACAGAGCCTCATTCAACGGATGGCTCATAACAATAACCCTTTAGTTAAGCAATAACTATATACATGTATTGCAGAGAGTCCGCACTTGGGACGGGCGCCCAGCATCCACTACAGACTACAAGAAATAGAATTACCGGTGAGTAAATTCTTATTTTCTCTGACGTCCTAGTGGATGCTGGGAACTCCGTAAGGACCATGGGGATTATACCAAAGCTCCCAAACGGGCGGGAGAGTGCGGATGACTCTGCAGCACCGAATGAGCAAAGGCAAGGTCCTCCTCAGCCAGGGTATCAAACTTGTAGAACTTAGCAAATGTGTTTGAACTTGACCAAGTAGCAGCTCGGCAAAGCTGTAAAGCCGAGACCCCTCGGGCAGCCGCCCAAGAAGAGCCCACCTTCCTTGTGGAATGGGCTTTTACTGATTTAGGATGCGGCAATCCTGCCGCAGAATGAGCTTGCTGAATCGTGTTACAGATCCAGCGCGCAATAGTTTGCTTTGAAGCAGGAGCAACCAGCTTGTTGGGTGCATGCAGGATAAACAGCGAGTCAGTTTTCCTGACTCCAGCCGTCCTGGCTACATAGATTTTCAAAGCACTGACTACATCCAGTAACTTGGAGTCCTCCAAGTCCCGAGTAGCTGCAGGCACCACAATAGGTTGGTTCAAATGAAACGCTGATATCACCTTAGGGAGAAATTGGGGACGAGTCCTCAATTCTGCCCTGTCCATATGGAAGATCAGATAAGGGCTTTTACATGACAAAGCCGCCAATTCTGACACACGCCTAGCCGAAGCTAAGGCCAACAGCATCACCACTTTCCACGTGAGATATTTTAGCTCCACGGTCTTAAGTGGCTCAAACCAGTGTGATTTCAGGAAATCCAACACAACGTTAAGATCCCAAGGTGCCACTGGAGGCACAAAAGGGGGCTGAATATGCAGCACTTCCTTAACAAACGTCTGAACTTCAGGCAGTGAAGCCAGTTCTTTTTGAAAGAAAATAGATAGGGCCGAAATCTGGACCTTTATGGACCCCAATTTTAGGCCCATAGTCACTCCTGACTGTAGGAAGTGCAGAAATCGCCCTAGCTGGAATTCCTCTGTTGGGGCCTTCCTGGCCTCACACCAAGCAACATATTTTCGCCATATGCGGTGATAATGTTTTGCTGTCACATCCTTCCTAGCTTTTATCAGCATAGGAATCACTTAATCTGGAATGCCCTTTTCCGTTAGGATCCGGCGTTCAACCGCCATGCCGTCAAACGCAGCCGCGGTAAGTCTTGGAACAGACAGGGCCCTTGCTGTAACAGGTCCTGTCTGAGAGGCAGAGGCCATGGGTCCTCTGAGATCATTTCTTGTAGTTCTGGATACCAAGGTCTTCTTGGCCAATCCGGAACGATGAGTATAGTTCTTACTCCTCTCTTTCTTACTATCCTCAGTACCTTGGGTATGAGAGGAAGAGGAGGGAACACAAAAACCGACTGGTACACCCACGGTGTCACTAGTGCGTCCACAGCTATCGCCTGAGGGTCCCTTGACCTGGCGCAATATTTTTTTAGCTTTTTGTTGAGGCGGGACGCCATCATGTCCACCTGTGGCCGTTCCCAATGGTTTACAATCTGCATGAAGACTTCTGGGTGAAGTCCCCACTCTCCCGGGTGGAGGTCGTGCCTGCTGAGGAAATCTGCTTCCCAGTTGTCCACTCCCGGAATGAACACTGCTGACCGTGCTAGCACGTGATTCTCCACCCATCGAAGAATCCTTGTGGCTTCTGCCATCGCCATCCTGCTTCTTGTGCCGCCCTGGCGGTTTACATGGGCGACCGCCGTGATGTTGTCTGATTGAACCAGCACTGGTTGGTTTTGAAGCAGGGGCTCTGCTTGACTCAGGGCGTTGTAAATGGCCCTTAGTTCCAGTATATTTATGTGTAGTGAAGTCTCCTGACTTGACCACTGTCCTTGGAAGTTCCTTCCCTGAGTGACTGCCCCCCATCCTCGGAGGCTTGCATCCGTGGTCACCAGGACCCAGTCCTGTATGCCGAATCTGCGGCCCTCGAGAAGATGAGCACTCTGCAGCCACCACAGCAGAGACACCCTGGCCCTTGGGGACAGGGTGATCAACCGATGCATCTGAAGATGCGATCCGGACCATTTGTCTAACAGATCCCACTGAAAGATCCTTGCATGGAACCTGCCGAAGGGAATTGCTTCGTAAGAAGCCACCTTCTTTTCCAGGACTCGCGTGCAGTGATGCACCGACACCGGTTTTGGTTTCAGGAGGTCCCTGACCAGAGATGACAATTCCTGGGCCTTCTCCACCGGGAGAAACACCTTCTTCTGTTCTGTGTCCAGAATCATGCCCAGAAAAAGCAGACGCGTCGCAGGAATCAGCTGCGACTTTGGGATATTCAGAATCCAGCCGTGCTGTTGCAACACTTCCCGAGAGAGTGCTACGCTGACTAACAACTGCTCTCTGGACCTCGCCTTTATAAGGAGATCGTCCAAGTACGGGATAATTATAACTCCCTTCTTCCGAAGGAGTATCATCATTTCGGCCATTACCTTGGTAAATACTCTCGGTGCCGTGGACAGACCAAACGGCAATGTCTGGAATTGGTAATGACAATCCTGTACCACAAACCTGAGGTACTCCTGGTGAGGTGGGTAAATGGGGACATGCAAGTAAGCATCCTTGATGTCCAGCGACACCATGAAATCCCCCTCTTCCAGGCTTGCAATGACCGCTCTGAGCGATTCCATTTTGAACTTGAACTTCCTTATATACGTGTTCAAGGATTTTAAATTCAGAATGGGTCTCACCGAACCGTCTGGTTTCAGTACCACAAACATTGTGGAATAGTAACCCCTTCCCTGTTGAAGGAGGGGGACCTTGATGATCACCTGCTGGAGGTACAGCTTGTGAATTGCCGCCAGTACTACCTCCCTTTCCCTGGGAGCAGCTGGCAAGGCTGATTTGAGGTAACGGCGAGGGGGGGTCACCTCGAACTCCAGCTTGTATCCCTGAGATACAATTTGTACAGCCCAGAGATCCACCTGTGAGCGAACCCACTGGTTGCTGAAGTTTCGGAGACGCGCCCCCACCGCACCTGGCTCCGCCTGTGGAGCCCCAGCGTCATGCGGTGGACTTAGTGGAAGCGGGGGAGGACTTTTGTTCCTGGGAACTGGCTGCCTGGTGCAGCTTCTTTCCTCTACCCCTGCCTCTGGGCAGAAAGGATGCGCCTCTGACCCGCTTGCCTTTCTGAGGCCGAAAGGACTGTACATGATAATACGGTGCTTTCTTAGGCTGTGAGGGAACCTGAGGTAAAAAAGTTGACTTCCCAGCTGTTGCTGTGGATACGAGGTCCGAGAGACCGTCCCCAAACAATTCCTCACCTTTATAAGGCAAAACCTCCATGTGTCTTTTAGAATCAGCATCACCTGTCCACTGCCGAGTCCATAATACTCTCCTGGCAGAAATGGACATTGCATTAATTCTAGATGCCAGCAGGCAAATGTCCCTCTGTGCATCCCGCATATATAAGACGACGTCTTTTATATGTTCTATGGTTAGCAAAATAGTATCCCTGTCGAGGGAATCAATGTTGTCTGACAGGGTATCAGACCATGCTGCTGCAGCACTACACATCCATGCTGAAGCAATAGCAGGTCTCAGTATGGTACCCGAGTGTGTATACACAGACTTCAGGATAGCTTCCTGCTTTCTATCCGCAGGTTCCTTTAGGGCGGCCGTATCCTTTTTTGATAAGCGTGTGAGCGCCTTGTCCACCCTAGGGGATGTTTCCCAACGTAACCTGTCCGTTGGCGGGAAAAGGTACGCCATCAGTAACCTCTTAGAAATCACTAGTTTCTTATCGGGGGAACTCCACGCTTCTTCACACAATTCATTTAATTCATCAGATGGGGGAAAAGTCACTGGCTGCTTTTTCTCCCCAAACATAATACCCTTCTTGGTAGTAACCGGGTTAACATCAGAAATGTGCAATACATTTTTCATTGCAGTAATCATGCATCGGATGGCCTTTGTAGACTGTACATTTGTCTCATCCTCATCTACACTGGAGTCAGACTCCGTGTCGACATCTGTGTCTACCATCTGAGCTAGCGGGCGTACAAATACTTTCTTTTCTAGCAAGCTCAGGAGAGCCCACTAGGAGCACCCAGCTCTGGCTGGGCACCGATTCTAACTGAGGTCTGGAGGAGGGGCATAGAGGGAGGAGCCAGTACACACCAGATAGTACCTAATCTTTCTTTTAGAGTGCCCAGTCTCCTGCTGAGCCCGTCTATTCCCCATGGTCCTTACGGAGTTCCCAGCATCCACTAGGACGTCAGAGAAACATTATGTCTCAATAATCCCAAAAACGTCAGTCTTCTTGGAAAGTGGTTTGTTCCTTTGTAAGGGAAAGAGAACAAACGTTCTCAAACAACGATTTCTCAATTTCTTTTTCCTCTGGGAAGGGATTGTGGATTCGCAGGAATATCTGAGCATTTCCGTAATCAGAAAGCAACGACTTTTTACAAATGTTTACATTAGATTACGTTTGGCAAAAAAAAAAAAAAAGTACAGAATCCCATTTCGGATGTCTTCACCAAATCGTAGACATAAATATGGAAATCGTCATTAAACTTAATGAAGTACACAGATGGTTTAGCTTCAATTTGATGAATAACCATGCCAGTCCTTTTTGAGCCATCTTCTTTGACATATTCCACTTGCTTGACCACCAGGCTGTCCACAACCTCCCCTGGTTCTCTTTCAGCTGGAGGGGAATCATTTGAGTCTGGCATGATCCGAAGATCTCCTTCTTTATAGTCATCTAAAAGTTGATACATATATAAGACTGGGTCCTTTTCATAGGTTATATAAAACCATGTGTTCATAATAGGTGCACGTGCTAATACCATCCCTCGCCACTCCTCCTTGGAACCATCCTCTGTTTCAAACATACCTGTATGCTCTACTACTTTACCAATCATTGTGTCAGCCAAATGGGCATCGCTGATTCGGGATGAGGCAACTCTGTCTGGTAGAACTTCAAGAGCAGAAACCCTTTCATCCTTGTGAAGCTCAAGTCCATAGACACAATCAAATCCATCATACTTTATAAGATAGAGGGAGGGATTCACTGGTACTTGATCCAGAACTGTTCCTTTCCACTGGGTTATTGGCCCACTGGCCTCTTTCCACCCATGCTGTATTTTACAGCCTACAATATTTCGCCTTGGCTGGGAGATTGGTTTACTTGGTCCCATATTGTTTCGATGTTTCTTATGAGATGTTCTTTTCTTCTTCATATTTGCAGAAACACCTGCATGTGCTGCATCAGCTCTTGATCGCTGAGCGTCCGCCTTTCCAAATGGAGTCTTCATTCATCTGTGTATTAAAGGGCAGCACGGCTGCCGAACTAGGGTGAAAAAGGCTGAACTTCCAAGACCTCCGCTCCGACACTCAAGCGCTCGTTCCCTTCCCTCACCCCCTCCCTCTCCACACACTGCCAGATTTGGAGCTGGCTGCTACTATACGGCTGCCTGTCACTCTGCTGCCAGGACCAGGCCTCACCTTCCTGCCAAATACTGATCCCTCCAGAGCTGCATACTGTATACTATACTGTGCGACGTGTGTTATACACCTGGTGATTATACATCCTGTAATCTGTACTGAGCGATGTGTGAGATACACCTGGGGATTATACACCCTATATACTGTACTGAGCGATGTGTGTTATACACCTGGTGATTATACATCCTGTAATCTGTACTGAGCGATGTGTGAGATACACCTGGGGATTATACACCCTATATACTGTACTGTGCAACGTGTGTTATACACCTGGTGATTATACATCCTGTAATCTGTACTGAGCGATGTGTGAGATACACCTGGTAATATCTGTGCTCAGTGTGCTGCATTGTGGGGACCACCAGTATATAATTATAGTAGTACAGTACAGTAGGCCATTGCTGTATCTTGCAGCTCTGTGTCACTGCAAGTATCCATTCCATATCTGTGCTGCATTGTTGTGAGCAGTATATAGTAGGACAGTGCAGCATTTTGGTGACCAGCAGTATACATATAGTACAGTACAGTAGGCCATTGCTGTATCTTGCAGCTCCGTGTCAGACTCAGTTCTAGTATCCTGATCAGTGCTCAATATCTGCTGCATTGTTGTGACCAGTATATAGTAGTACAGTGCAGCATTGTGGTGACCACCAGTATATAGTAGTACAGTACAGTAGGCCATTGCTGTATCTTGCAGCTTTGTGTCACTTCTAGTATCCTGATCAGTGCTTAATATCTGTGCTCAGTGTCAGTGCTGCATTGTGGTGACCAGTATACTACAGTACAATAGTCCAGTGCTGTTCTCGCTGCTCAGTGTCAGTTCTATGCAGTATCATCAGTGATCAGTATAATCAGTTCTCAGTATAATCAGTGCGCTGTTAGACGTGTGCCCGTTTTCTGCCATTAGTGCAGTGGGATTTAGACAATTGATGAAGTTATTGTGTCCCCGGTACAAAATCCCATCTAGATTCCACTTCACTAGGCAGGCGATAGCGAGATTTTACCAATTAATATCAGTGATTTATTATTATTAATTACAGTGATCTTGCCAAATAATTCCAGTGATTTTGTCATTTTCTTCCAGTGATTTGGACCAATAATACCATTGATTAGAACGAATAATTCCAGTGATTTTGTCATTTTCTTCCAGTGATTTGGACCAATAATACCATTGATTAGAACGAATAATTCCTGTGATATTGAGGTGTTTGTGTCGCTTAGCTTAGCCGTCCAGTGACCACAGTGTACCTCTTTTTCTTTGCATCATGTGCTGTTTGGGGCCAATTTTTTTAAGTGCCATCCTGTCTGACACTGCAGTGCCACTCCTATATGGTCCAGGTGTTTGTGCCGGCCACTTGGGTCGCTTAGCTTGGTCATCCAGCGACCTCGGGGCAAATTTTAGGACTAAAAATAATATTGTGAGGTGTGAAGTGTTCAGAATAGACTGGAAATGAGTGGAATTTGTGGTTATTGATGTTAATAATACTATAGGATCAAAATTACCCCCAAATTCTATGATTTAAGCTGTTTTTGAGGAGTTTTTGAAAAAAAAAAACACCCGAATCCGACAAAAATGTTCAGGGAGGTTTTGCCAAAACGCGTCCGAATCCAAAACACGGCCGCGGAACCGAACCCAAAACCAAAACACAAAACCCGAAAAAAAATGTCCAGTGCACATCTCTAGGTTATTGGTATTTGTGAACCTCGGCTAACAGGAGATTTATCTACAGGTGCTGCTGCAGATCTATCCGAGCGCAACTAGGTAATATTTTTTCCAATGGTGGCACTCAGATCTCATAAATAAATTCACAGCAACATCTCAGGTTATCGACGTTTCAGTGCATTAATGCACTTTTTTTTTAAGATCAGTGTACACTTGACAACCTGAGTTATTGCTGTGAATTTATGAGACCTGAGTGCCGCCATTGGAAGAACTGTGTATAGTAAGCTATTTTGCTGAATGTTATGGAAGCTCACCTTTGCTGCAACATGGCTTGCTGCATGGCATGCCAGGCTGTGACTACTCACAGCCGGCGATCACTCTTTTAATTCCTGACCTGATGAGGTTACTGGGGGAGGGAGGAACATTTCAAGAAAATTCCAGTAGTACATTGCTGGACTGACGATCGCCGCGGCCAGATGGGGTCAGGCGCTGAGAACAGGGTTAGTACAGTATATATATTCTGCCCAAGGGGAGGGGGCCATCAGCTAGAAAGAAATACTGGAAATAATACATAGGGATGAAATGATTGGGTGAGAGACAGGGAGCTAGGTGGCCACATGCAATGAGGCATCCAGCTTGTGGTACCGGCACAATAGATAAAGGAGAAGGACCTAAAGGGAAATATGGATCCTGGAACGAGGCAAAGTGGCGAATACCTACAGCTGAGAGCTGAGGAAAGGGATTCCATGGACAAAAATTTCTGTCCATAATTACCAGAGTAAGGCAAGGGGCAGAGTGCGAATGAAGGAGGAGATTGTAAACATAGAAGCAAGGAAGTATTAGCAGGGTAGTGCAGGCAAACAGACAGCAGCCACTGGACTTCCCACTGCTGATGGGGAGCTTACTGTCCCTACATGATGTGGCCACATGAGAGGGGCTAGGACATCGGATTCAGTATGAGATATCGGAGGCTGGCATCCCTGCCACCAGTATGCCAGCAGCGGAGTGAGTGCTAGAAAGCCCCATGCGGGTTAATTCTACCTCTATGAATGTCATGGACACCCAGAGAGGAAGAATAGCCTGTGTCACCAGTAATCCAGCATTGGCGTTTCACCGCTTGTCGGGATTCCGGCGTCTATATTGTGATCGCCGGTATACCAACTGGCGGTATGCTAACCGCTTTCCAGGACATCCACAGACAGGAGCTCTTGTGGTGAATGAATCTCCGAGCTTATTATTCTCAGCTGAATCAGTTAAACCCCCGCTGAAGCCATTACAAGATGGCTGCCAGCTGAGAAGGCCTCAGCAGCGGCCATAACCTCCCCAATCATTGCAGGAGGTGGCTCATGTTCTGGCCTAGGCCATAGAACACTAGCTGCAGGAAAGAGGTACTGATAGGCTGTGGTGGTCTAAGACAGCCTATCAGTGATGTGCGTTGGGGTGAGGTAGGTGAGGCAGAGCCTTTCCTGATATACTAACGTCTGCGCCAGAGTTTTGACGTTATAAAGTTTATGAAAAATACAAAGAATATGTTATAAATATCTTATTTGTATTATTATAATCATTTTTATAGCCAAAACTGTGGAGAAAAAGTCTATGGCAGGGGAAGCAGCACCTCCCCTGCTTACCTTTTCCACACATCTCTGATCAAAACTCACCAAATTTCCAGGAGTTTATATTGCTGCACTTTTACATAATGCCCACATGAACCCTTTGGCTCATATATTGTGTGAAAAGCTGGATCTGGTACAAGCCAGTGCCTCCTGAGCCATTAACCTCACCGCACGTCCCTGCGAGCCTATCAATCATCAATTGAACCTGATAAAATACTTCCATACAATTAACCACAATGTAGAAACATATGTCAACTCACGGTTTAACAAGGACTCCTGAGAGGACTCTGCTCAAATCATGAGGCCAAAATTTGTATGTGGTCCCCAAGTAGTCTACAGATTTATCTGTGAATCCACCAATTACTTAACATTTGTTCGTGTTTACAAAGTAATATAGATACTGAGCATTATATACCATACACGAGCAAGATATATGCTACCAATTGATTAACTTTATAACTTAGGGATTTTATAAGGGAAAATGATCTTTAATATTAGAGAAGATTGCTGGAAGTCAATGTTTGCTGGCAAATACTGTATGCCATAAATAATAAAAGAGCACTAATAGGTCACAGAAACAGCTTGATATAGTTATTTTTAAAGCATATGAACAATTATTGTAAGGATAAAGGATAAAATATTTAAACACATACACTTTTCACTTAATAAATTATAAGGTGGAAAAAAATATTTTCTCAATGCAACGCCTGTAATATATTAATAAATACATACAAAGGATAAACTTATTTTAACATGTAAAAACATTCATATTTTTTACGCGTAAGACTAAATTGACATATTCATATAACAAACAGCATAGACTAAAAACACTCAAATACATATATAAACATGAAATTATGAAGAAATATTTAAACAATGTCATAGAAAAATATTTCTAGATCTAATAATAACAGGTTCTTAGGGAACTATACTGTATGTCCATAATTATAAAGAGAATGTTAAATTCCGGCAAACTTTGGCCCTCGTTCCGAGTTGATCGCTCGCTAGCTGTTTTTAGCAGCCGTGCAAATGCATAGTCACCGCCCACGGGGGAGTGTATTTTCGCTTTGCAAGTGTGTGAACACCTGTCCAGCCAAGCACCTGCAAAAACATTTTGTGCAGTTTCAGAGTAGGTCTGAACTTGCGATCACTTTAGTCTTTTTGGTGCCGGAATTGACGTCACACCTCCCCCCTCCAAAAGCCTGGACACGCCTGCGTTTTCCCTACCACTCCCAGAAAACGGTCAGTTGACACCCATAAACTCCCTCTTTCTGTCAATCTTCTTGCGATCGGCTGTGCGTATGGATTCTTCATTAAATCCATAGCTCAGCAACGATCCGCATTGTACCCGTACGACATGCACGCGCATTGCTGTGCACACGCATGCGCAGTAGAGACCTGATCGCAGCGCAGCAAAAATTGGCAGCATGCGATCAACTCGGAATGACCCCCTATATCCGTTTCTAACACTGTGCACTCCTTGTAAGTAGGGACTGTTCATGTCCCAGATGTAAAAGAAGACTCATAGAACTATTAATTGCAGAAAATCATGATGGATGAATAGCTATATTTATGCCAAGGGACTCACCATCTTGCCTAAAGATTAGAGCAGCGAAGGCCTTATTCAGGTTAGGATGGAAACAATGTGACCCGAAACAAATATAGCATTTTGCGACCTAGCGTGATTAGGCTAACTCTGCATAGGTAGCAAGCAGGGGTGTAACCAGGACTTTGTGGGCCCCATAGCAACACACTGAAGTGGACCCTGCCCCAGAGCTTTTTGAGATACACCTGTCCGCAGCAGCTGTTAATGTCATGCCCCAAAATAGTGCTGAACCATAATAATGCCATAGTTATTATTATGCCCCATAGTAGTACCGTAGTTTTTTTTTAGGATTTATTAGTGCCCCAGTTCATAATATGCCACACTATAGTGCCTCCATTTACTTTTGGGCCACATTAAAGTGCCCCAGTTCTTATGTAACATTAGAGCAGCTCACCTGCCTCACCCCACCGCACGTCACTGCATTAGAGTGCCCTTCACATTAAAATTAGCAGATCAGATTATGACACATTACAGTGCCCTCAAGTTCTTATTGTGCTACATTAGAGAGGCCCCCAGTTCAAATGATGCCACATTACACTGCCTCCTTACCATTATAACATCCACTACACACGCCTCTCACTGAAAATGTAATGTCACACAATGTGATCCTCCTTTTAAAAAAACATCCGCAGCAGGTTTACTTCATTTGTATAGTTAAGGGGGGTATACACACGTAGTGATGTGTGCTTAAATTCTATACAATCAGACATACATGTGTATGCCCCATAGCGATAGCGATGCGTGGCCTTAACTATTTTATAGTCTCCCTACCACAAATTATTCTATTTCATCTCATATTGCTGGTAATCACTGCCACTGCTGTATGAACAGTTTCTATTCTTAGGGTGGACAAGTTTGTGGATAACCCGCCTCGGAACCTCCATGGCAACCAGACCAGTAAAGCACAGGGTTGTGATAATACTTCTGCTGATAGCCCCCTCCCCTGCATCTGGGCTTGGTACTAATCCCCAAGGTCAGTCCTCGCTTATACCCACAATGGACTCTGCTTAATCTCTTACGACACATGAGATAACGGATATATTATCCTCATTGCTGGACCAGAAACTGGCTCCCCTGAAGAATTCACTCATCTCAGCTCTCACTCAATTAAACTGAACAGAGAATGGGAGTCGATCGTCACCCTAGAGGGGAAGTCGGAAGACCACTTGTACTACTTCAACTAAGCAATTGACTGTCCAACAGTCCTTTGCGAGGAAGATGAAATATGACAGCAGTCATCCTGCTGCAAAGCAGATTACTGAGGCCATAACAACTATGCTGGTGTTAGACGTGGGCCCAGTATCTGCCATTAGTGCATTGGGATTTAGACAGTTGATGGACGTACTGTGTCCCCGGTACCAAATCCCATCTAGATTCCACTTCACTAGGCAAGCGATTCCCAGACTGTACAGGAACATTAAGAAAAGTGTTCTCAGTGAAAAATGCAGTTGTACCCACATCCACTTAACCACGACATGTGGACAAGTGGAGCAAGGCAAACTAAGGACTACATGACTGTGCAGCCCACTGGGTAGATGTATGGCCTCCCACAGCAACAACAGCAGCGGCACCAGTAGCAGCATCTCACAAACGCCAACTCTTTCCTAGGCAGGCTATGCTGTGTATCAGCGGTTTCCGTAAGAGGCACACCGCTTACAACCTCTTACGGAAACTGAGGGCCATCATCACACAGTGGCTTACTCTCCTGGGGATTTGTGATATCGGACAATGCCACCAATATTGTGCATGCATTACATCTGGGCAAATTCCAGTACGTCCCATGTTTTGCACATACAATTAATTTGGTGGAGCAGAATTTTTTGAAAAATGACGGGCATGCAGGAGATGCTGTCGGTGGCCCGAAAAATTGCAGGCCACTTTCGACATTCAGCGACTGCATTCTGAAGACTGGAGTGCCAGCAAACACTCATGAACCTGCCCTGCCATCACCTGAAGCAAGAGGTGGTAACGAGGTGGAATTCAAGACTCTATATGCTGTAGAGGATGGAGGAACAGCAAAAGGCCATTCAAGCCTATACATCTGCCTATGATATAGGCAAAGGAGGGGGAATGCACCTGACTCAAGCATAGTGGAGAGTGATTTCCATGTTGTGCAAGGTTCTCCAACTCTTCGAACTTGCCACATGTGAAGTCAGTTCAGACACTGCCAGCTTGAGTCAGGTCATTACCCTCATCAGGCTTTTGCAGAAGCAGCTGGAGAAATTGAAGAAGCTAAAATGGAACAATTCCGCTAAGTATGTGGGACTTGTGGATGGAGCCCTTTATTCGCTTTGCCAGGATTCAAGGGTGGTCAATCTGTTGAAATCAGAGCACTACATTGTAGCCACCCTGCTTGATCCCAGGTTTAAAGCCTATGTTGTATCTTTCTTTCTGGCAGACACAAGTCTGCAGAGGTGCAAAGACCTACTGGTGAGAAAACTGTCAACTCAAGCGGAATGTGACCCGTTAACAGCTCCTCCTTCATTTTCTCCCGCAACTGGGGCTGTGAGGAAAAGGATAAAATTTCCTAGCCCACCCACTGACGGTGATGCAGGGCAGTCAGGAGCAAGTGCTGACATCTGGTCTGGACGGAAGGACCTGCTAACAATTAGTGACATGTCTGCTGTCACTGCATATGATGTTGTCACCATTGAAAGAATGGAGAAGGATTATATCAGTGACAGCATCCAAGTAGGCATGTCAGACAGTCCGTACGTATACTGGCAGGAAAAAGAGGCAATTTGGAGGATCTTGCACAAATTGGCTTTATTTTACCTAAGTTGCCCCCACTCCAGTGTGTACTCCGAAAGAGTGTTTAGTGCAGCCAGTAACCTTGTCAGCGATCGGTGTAGGAGGTTACTTCCAGAAAATGTGGAGAAGATGATGATCATCAAAATGAATTGTAAATTCCTCCAGGAAGACCTTTACCAGCAATTGCCTTCAGAAAGTACACAGGGACCTGTGATGGTGGATTCCAGTGGGGACAAATTAATACTATGTGAGGAGGGGGATGTACACACTAAAAGGGGTGAGGAATCGGAGGATTAGGATGACATCTTGCCTCTGTAGAGCCAGTTTGTGCAAGGAGAAATTAATTGCTTAGTTTTTGGTGGGGGGATTAATTGCTTCTGGTTTGTTAAAGTGTGCATGTCCTGTTTATACAACATAAAGGTGGGTGGGAGGGCCTGGGGAAAACTGCCATCCTGTCTGCCACTGCATGCCACTCCTAGATGGGCCAGGTATTTGTGCCGCCCACTTGTGTACCTTAGCTTAGACATCCAGCAACCTCGGTGCAACCTTTTGACTTAAAAACAATATTGCGAGGTGTTCAGAATAGACTGGAAATTAGTGGAAATTAATGTTATTGAGGTTAATAATACCGTAGGATCAAAATTACCCCCAAATTCTGTGATTTTAGCTGTTTTTATGTGTTTTGTTTACAAAAATCATCCAAAACCCGAAAAGGCTGGTTTTGGCAAAACCAATCCCGTTCCAAAACACGACCAGGGTACCAGTTCCAAAACCAAAACAGAAAACCTGAAAAGTGTCCTCCGCACATCTCTAAAATAAATAAATATATATATATATATATATATATATATATATATCCTCCTCCGTTTTATACTCTCATTTAAGATTTAACTTTCATTTTCAGTTCACAGTCAAACAGTGTGGAAGGGACTTTTATCGAACCCAAAAAAAAGCAAGATCTGATAGCGGGAAGATTAAGTTTTTCCTCATTTTGAAATCCAAGCTTGGTGGAAACTCTCAAGCTGTCTCTCAGATGTTCTCTGATACGACAAGTTTAGGCAGGTTCGGTTTTCAGAAAACTAAACCCGCACATCTCCACTCCAGTCCCCATCCCAACCTCTGTAGTGCACAGGGCTATAACTGCAATTGCCAGAAAAATCTGTGCACATCGTGAAAATACTGTGAGCATGCAAACTACAGAATAAGTGTAAGTTGCAGTCAAAAGATAATTGCAAGAGGTTCCTACCTATGATCTTTCAGATCTCGTTCAGTAACAAGAATATACTGTATCAACAGCCAGGTGAATTAAAAGTAGAGATTAATTAATAAACGCTCATGACATTATCCTAAGAAACTTGTATAGAGTAATGAGCTCAAAATGAATCATGATCTAAATGTGTAACCAAATAATAATAATTCTATTCAAAGTTTGCCTAAAAAAATTAGCTAAAAACTAGCAACACCATAGTGAGTGTCAACCTAAAACATAGCATTTAATAGTATTATATAAAGTAACATTTTACCTATTATGTTACACTCACAATACATGTGTACATCTTTTGTTGTGCAGAATGGACACAGTATGTGGGATGCCAGAGCCACTGTAACTGCATACAGTATGAGATCACAGATACAGAATGAGACACATCCCGAAAATCATGACGTCTGCATTTTTGCCATGACTCCCCATTACCTAACCCAAATGGTCCTTGACTGTCAATAAATCCTTTCCGCGACCACTGTTACAGAACCATCACAGCACATGTGCAGTGTGATTTAGACATATGTGCTGATTGCCGAAAATCATTCAACTGCAAAAAAGTTGGGTTTGCGAACATCTCTGAATCAGGGCCATAGTTATTCACATGATTTGGTGGTCTGTTCTGGTTTGTTTCTGTTTGCTGCATTGAAAGTCATCAGAGACACCTTGATGTTGCATGGGTTGAATTTCCGGAAATCTAGTGAATTTATTTAATAAGGCTCATAGAGAAAAAAAAGCAGCAATAACATAAAATGTTCTTCCTCTGCAAAATTTTGTTTTTATTATTGTTATACACTTCAAAAAAGAACCAAGATAGTGTGATACAAACCAGATGTTTCACGATCTTAGAAATTCAGTTCTAAATTTAAAGTGGTAGTAACCTATAACAATGAAAAGTGTATTTGTTTTTCATTGCATAGTACATTGAAGGTCATCCATAATATGTACAGTAAGCATACCAAGACATACACTGGCATGTTTCTTTCAAAAGAATATTTAGATTTACAGCAGACTCTAATATTTATTATCCATGGAATATTTATACATTTAAATCATTCTCTGTCCCTGTAAAGTACAGTGAACAGTCAAAATTCTGGAACACACATATGCACAAGCAGTTTCTCCAGTGCTAGACTGGCAACATTGTGTGATCCGATTATTCTAATGCTAGGTAGACTCTATGCCATGGAATGCTGGTTGGATTCTGTTGACATTGAATACTGGGTTGATTCTATTGACATGGAATACTGGTTGGATTCTGTTGCTAAGAAATACTGGGTGGATTCTGTTGAAGTACAGTAGAATGCTGAGTGGATTCTGCTGAAGTGGAATGCTGGGTGGATCCTGTTAGAAAACTTAGTGGATTTTGTTGGCATATATGCTAGTATAGGGATTTGCAGAGAATTGGGGTCCCTTGTCGACAAGTACAAGCTTAAATGTTTTTATTTACTAAACACACACAGATTTGCAGTTTACTATTGTTAGCAGCATAGCAAAAATCACAATAGGCGTGGTGACACCTGGTGCAACCAAAGGTGCGTGCAGCTGAAATGGGGAAATGGATTCGTGTAAGGGGGCGTGGCCACACAGTAGCCCTCTTGACATCACTAAATGGGGTGTGGCTTCACTAGAAAGCCCGATTACCTCACTACGGGGCTGTGTGGGTTTGCTCCTGGAGACTCTTCCAGCACTGCTGGGTTAATGTTATACTGCAGCACTTGTCTCCTGTCACAGCAGAAGAGTCTGCATTTTGGTGTCTTCCCATGGAACGGTGATATGTGGAAGCAGCCTGCACTCCCTCCTTTTGACACCACTGTAGTCCAGACATTTGCAAACAGTACTAACACCATGTTTACTGTGGCTATTAGTATTATCTAGTGATGAGCGGGTTCGGTTTCGCGGAAACCGAACCCCCCCTGAACTTCACCTTGTTTACACGGGTCCGAGGCAGGTTCGAACCTTCCCGCCTTGCTCGGCTAACCCGAGCGCGCCCGAACGTCATCATCCCGCTGTCGGATTCTCACGAGATTCGGATTCTATATAAGCAGCCGCGCGTCGCCGCCATTTTCACACTTGCATTGGAGATGATAGGGAGAGGACGTAGCTGGCGTCCTCTCTGTTTATTTATTGTAGAAGAGACAGTTGATTGCTTGTTTATTACTAATTGTGGGGAGGACTGGGGAGCAGCTGTTAGGAGTACAGTGCAGAGTTTTGCTGATAGTGACCACCAGTTTTTATCCGTTCTCTGCCTGAAAAAAACGCTCCATATCTGTGCTCAGTGTGCTGCATGATATATCTGTGCTGAGTGCTCACACTGCTTAATTGTGGGGACTGGGGCGCAGCTATAGCAGGAGTACAGTGCAGAGTTTTGCTGACAGTGACCACCAGTATACGTTTGTCTGCCTGAAAAACACCCCATATCTGTGCTCACAGTGTGCTGCTTTATTGTGGGGACCACCAGTATAATTAATATTATATAGGAGGAGTACAGTGCATAGTGCACTGCTGTACCTACCTCTGTGTCGTCATCCATTAAGTATACTATCCATCTACATTCCTATACCTGTGGTGCATTTTAGTTTAGCAGTTTGCGGACAGTGTCCACCAGGTCCAGTATACTGTATATAGCAGTACGGTAGGCCACTGCTGTACCTACCTCTGTGTCGTCACTCGTCATCCATTAAGTATACTATCCATCCATCTACATTGTATACCTGTGGTGCCTTTTTTTTAGACTAGTTTAGCAGTTTGCTGACAGTGTCCACCAGGTCCAGTATACTATATAAAGCAGACCGGTAGGCCACTGCTGTACCTACCTCTGTGTCGTCACTCGTCATCCATTAAGTATACTATCCATGCATCTACATTGTATACCTGTGGTGCCTTTTTTTTTAGACTAGTTTAGCAGTTTGCTGACAGTGTCCACCAGGTCCATTATACTGTATATAGCAGTACGGTAAGCCACTGCTGTACCTACCTCTGTGTCGTCACTCGTCATCCATTAAGTATACTATCCATCCATCTACATTGTATACCTGTGGTGCCTTTTTTTTAGACTAGTTTAGCAGTTTGCTGACAGTGTCCACCAGGTCCAGTATACTATATATAGCAGACCGGTAGGCCACTGCTGTACCTACCTCTGTGTTGTCACTCGTCATCCATTAAGTATACTATCCATCCATCTACATTGTATACCTGTGGTGCCTTTTTTTTAGACTAGTTTAGCAGTTTGCTGACAGTGTCCACCAGGTCCAGTATACTATATATAGCAGACCGGTAGGCCACTGCTGTACCTACCTCTGTGTCGTCACTCGTCATCCATTAACTATACTATCCATCCATCTACATTGTATACCTGTGGTGCCTTTTTTTTAGACTAGTTTAGCAGTTTGCTGACAGTGTCCACCAGGTCCATTATACTGTATATAGCAGTACGGTAGGCCACTGCTGTACCTACCTCTGTGTCGTCACTCGTCATCCATTAAGTATACTATCCATCCATCTACATTGTATACCTGTGGTGCCTTTTTTTTAGACTAGTTTAGCAGTTTGCTCACAGTGTCCACCAGGTCCATAACACTGTATATAGCAGTACGGTAGGCCACTGCTGTACCAACCTCTGTGTCGTCACTCGTCATCCATTAAGTATACTATCCATCCATCTACATTGTATACCTGTGGTGCCTTTTTTTTAGACTAGTTTAGCAGTTTGCTGACAGTGTCCACCAGGTCCATTATGCTGTATATAGCAGTACGGTAGGCCACTGCTGTACCTACCTCTGTGTCGTCACTCGTCATCCATTAAGTATACTATCCATCCATCTACATTGTATACCTGTGGTGCCTTTTTTTTTAGACTAGTTTAGCAGTTTGCTGACAGTGTCCACCAGGTCCATTATGCTGTATATAGCAGTACGGTAGGCCACTGCTGTACCTACCTCAGTGTCGTCACTCGTCATCCATTAAGTATACTATCAATCCATCTACATTGTATACCTGTGGTGCATTTTAGTTGTGCGCAGTTTATATAGTAGTAGGCCATTGCTATTGATACTGGCATATAATTCCACACATTAAAATATGGAGAACAAAAATGTGGAGGTTAAAAAAATAGGGAAAGATCAAGATCCACTTCCACCTCGTGCTGAAGCTGCTGCCACTAGTCATGGCCGAGACGATGAAATGCCATCAACGTCGTCTGCCAAGGCCGATGCCCAATGTCATAGTAGAGAGCATGTAAAATCCAAAACACAAAAGTTCAGTAAAATGACCTAAAAATCAAAATTAAAAGCGTCTGAGGAGAAGTGTAAACTTGCCAATATGCCATTTACGACACGGAGTGGCAAGGAACGGCTGAGGCCCTGGCCTATGTTCATGGCTAGTGGTTCAGCTTCAAATGAGGATGGAAGCACTCATCCTCTCGCTAGAAAAAAGAAAAGACTTAAGCTGGCAAAAGCACAGCAAAGAACTGTGCGTTCTTCGAAATCACAAATCCCCAAGGAGAGTCCAATTGTGTCGGTTGCGATGCCTGACCTTCCCAACACTGGACGGGAAGAGCTTGCGCCTTCCACCATTTGCACGCCCCCTGCAAGTGCTGGAAGGAGCACCCGCAGTCCAGTTCCTGATAGTCAAATTGAAGATGTCAGTGTTGAAGTACACCAGGATGAGGATATGGGTGTTGCTGGCGCTGGGGAGGAAATTGACAAGGAGGATTCAGATGGTGAGGTGGTTTGTTTAAGTCAGGCACCCGGGGAGACACCTGTTGTACGTGGGACGAATATGGCCATTGACATGCCTGGTCAAAATACCAAAAAAATCGCCTCTTCGGTGTGGAATTATTTCAACAGAAATGTGGACAACAGGTGTCAAGCTGTGTGTTGCCTTTGTCAAGCTGTAATAAGTAGGGGTAAGGACGTTAACCACCTCGGAACATCCTCCCTTATACGTCACCTGCAGCGCATTCATCATAAGTCAGTGACAAGTTCAAAAACTTTGGGTGACAGCAGAAGCAGTCCACTGACCACTAAATCCCTTCCTCTTGTAACCAAGCTCCTGCAAACCACACCACCAACTCCCTCAGTGTCAATTTCCTCCATACCCAGGAAAGCCAATAATCCTGCAGGCCATGTCACTGGCAAGTCTGACGAGTCCTCTCCTGCCTGGGATTCCTCCGATGCATCCTTGAGTGTAACGCCTACTGCTGCTGGCGCTGCTGTTGTTGCTGCTGGGAGTCGATCGGCATCCCAGAGGGGAAGTCGGAAAACCACTTGTACTACTTCCAGTAAGCAATTGACTGTACAACAGTCCTTTGCGAGGAAGATGAAATATCACAGCAGTCATCCTGCTGCAAAGCGGATAACTGAGGCCTTGGCAGCCTGGGCGGTGAGAAACGTGGTTCCGGTATCCATCGTTAATTCAGAGCCAACTATAGACTTGATTGAGGTACTGTGTCCCCGGTACCAAATACCATCTAGGTTCCATTTCTCTAGGCAGGCGATACCGAAAATGTACACAGACCTCAGAAAAAGAGTCACCAGTGTCCTAAAAAATGCAGTTGTACCCAATGTCCACTTAACCACGGACATGTGGACAAGTGGAGCAGGGCAGACTCAGGACTATATGACTGTGACAGCCCACCGGGTAGATGTATTGCCTCCCGCTGCAAGAACAGCAGCGGCGGCACCAGTAGCAGCATCTCGCAAACGCCAACTCGTTCCTAGGCAGGCTACGCTTTGTATCACCGCTTTCCAGAATAGGCACACAGCTGAAAACCTCTTACGGCAACTGAGGAAGATCATCGCAGAATGGCTTACCCCAATTGGACTCTCCTGGGGATTTGTGACATCGGACAACGCCAGCAATTTTGTGCGTGCATTACATCTGGGCAAATTCCAGCACGTCCCATGTTTTGCACATACCTTGAATTTGGCGGTGCAGAATTATTTAAAAAACGACAGGGCGTGCAAGAGATGCTGTCGGTGGCCCGAAGAATTGCGACCCACTTTCGGCATTCATGCACCGCGTACAGAAGACTGGAGCACCACCAAACATTCCTGAACCTGCCCTGCCATCATCTGAAGCAAGAGGTGATAACGAGGTGGAATTCAACCCTCTATATGCTTCAGAGGATGGAGGAGCAGCAAAAGGCCATTCAAGCCTATACATCTGCCCACGATATAGGCAAAGGAGGGGGAATGCACCTGACTCAAGCGCAGTGGAGAATGATTTCAACGTTGTGCAAGGTTCTGCAACCCTTTGAACTTGCCACACGTGAAGTCAGTTCAGACACTGCCAGCCTGAGTCAGGTCAGTCCCCTCATCAGGCTTTTGCAGAAGAAGCTGGAGAGATTGAAGGAGGAGCTAAAACAGAGCGATTCCGCTAGGCATGTGGGACTTGTGGATGGAGCCCTTCATTCGCTTAACCAGGATTCACGGGTGGTCAATCTGTTGAAATCAGAGCACTACATTTTGGCCACCGTGCTCGATCCTAGATTTAAAACCTACGTTGTATCTCTCTTTCCGGCAGACACAAGTCTGCAGAGGTTCAAAGACCTGCTGGTGAGAAAATTGTCAAGTCAAGCGGAACGTGACCCGTCAACGGCTCCTCCTTCACATTCTCCCGCAACTGGAGGTGCGAGGAAAAGGCTAGGAATTCCGAGCCCACCCGCTAGCGGTGATGCAGGGCAGTCTGGAGCGAGTGCTGACATCTGGTCCGGACTGAAGGACCTGCCAACGATTACTGACATGTCGTCTACTGTCACTGCATATGATTCTCTCACCATTGAAAGAATGGTGGAGGATTATATGAGTGACCGCATCCAAGTAGGCACGTCAGACAGTCCGTACGTATACTGGCAGGAAAAAGAGGCAATTTGGAGGCCCTTGCAGAAACTGGCTTTATTCTACCTAAGTTGCCCTCCCTCCAGTGTGTTCTCCGAAAGAGTGTTTAGTGCAGCCGCTCACCTTGTCAGCAATCGGCGTACGAGGTTACTTCCAGAAAATGTGGAGAAGATGATGTTCATTAAAATGAATTATAATCAATTCCTCCGTGGAGACATTCACCAGCAGCAATTGCCTCCAGAAAGTACACGGGGACCTGAGATGGTGGATTCCAGTGGGAACGAATTAATAATCTGTGAGGAGGGGGATGTACACAATGAAAGGGGTGAGGAATCGGAGGATGATGATGAGGTGGACATCTTGCCTCTGTAGAGCCAGTTTGTGCAAGGAGAGATTGATTGCTTCTTTTTTGGTGGGGGCCCAAACCAACCAGTCATTTCAGTCACAGTCGTGTGGCAGACCCGGTCACTGAAATGATGGGTTCGTTAAAGTGTGCATGTCCTGTTTATACAACATAAGGGTGGGTGGGAGGGCCCAAGGACAATTCCATCTTGCACCTCTTTTTTCTTTCATTTTTCTTTGCATCATGTGCTGTTTGGGGAGTATTTTTTTGAAGGGCCATCCTGCCTGACACTGCAGTGCCACTCCTAGATGGGCCAGGTGTTTGTGTCGGCCACTTGGATCGCTTAGCTTAGTCACACAGCTACCTCATTGCGCCTCTTTTTTTCTTTGCATCATGTGCTGTTTGGGGACAATTTTTTTGAAGTGCCATCCTGCCTGACTCTGCAGTGCCACTCCTAGATGGGCCAGGTGTTTGTGTCGGCCACTTGTGTTGCTTAGCTTAGCCATCCAGCGACCTCGGTGCAAATTTTAGGACTAAAAATAATATTGCGAGGTGTGAGGTGTTCAGAATAGACTGGAAATGAGTGGAAATTATGGTTATTGAGGTTAATAATACTTTGGGATCAAAATGACCCCCAAATTCTATGATTTAATCTGTTTTTTAGGGTTTTTTGAAAAAAAACACCCGAATCCAAAACACACCCGAATCCGACAAAAATTTTTCGGTGAGGTTTTGCCAAAACGCGTCCGAATCCAAAACACTGCCGCGGAACCGAACCCAAAACCAAAACACAAAACCCGAAAAATTTCCGGTGCACATCACTAGCTATTATCCAGGGCTGGTCTTGCAGAATTCACTCAAAAGCTGTATGTCCAGCCCAAAATAACCAGCACTTGAGGGGAAAACTGACATGTATGCTGAGTCATTACCAAGGGTAAATTTACCTCCCTTTTATTTCACCACATTATTGTGGATGGGAGACACCTTATCTGTGTGGCAGCAGATCACCACATTCAACAGTATAGAAATTAGGTTTAAACCTATTACAATTGTAATGTTTTCTACTAGAAATGTCCTTACTCTAATTCTAGTTAGAGGGAAATAAGATTTGGCTTATACTTAAGCCTATGGGCTATTTCACACACGCCAGTATTGCCCGGATGGCAAAAAGCCGGACAAACTTTGTACGGCTTTTTGCCATCCGGCAGTATTTTTCACACACAATGGCAGGAGCGGCTTGAAAAAAAACCGTTGTGTGTGAAAGCTCCCCTTCACACACTCGGTTCACTGCCTACAAGGACGGCATGACCCGGCACGGCAGCTGGACTTTTCAGTGGATATTTCCGGCTGCAACGTAGCAGCCGGGCCGTGGCCGTGCTGTGTGAAAGGACCTTACACCTCACATTATTAATTAGAATTATCTGGCTTTTTCCCACCCGGCAAAAAACGCCGCCTGTGAAATAGCCCTAAGGCTGGACCCACTACCAGGCTTACATCAGTAACCATTGATTTCTTTCTGACTGGTTCTCAATATAAAGAAACTGAATCAGTTTCTGTATAACAAATATATTCTCAATAGAGGGTCTTCCAGATATCACTTATGTAACAACCTGCATAAAAATAGATCTAAAAGGCGGGTTCTCTTCTTTCTCCATTTATTCAAATAATAGGCATCTCCAATGAATTTCTGTGGAGAGTGCCACTTTGAATGGACACTAATGGTATTCAAACTGTTCATTACCTCTAAACTGTTACTAAGCTTTATGAAGGCAGTGGTGTCACATCTACACCAGCAGAATATTCCCAGCACTACTTACCTGAACCTCATGCTCTTAGTGCACCCAGGACAAAAAAACCTTGAAAAGCTCCAGAATGTTACTTTAATGATAACATAGAATCTGGGGTGCACAGTAAAGGCCCATATAGACAGGAGAGATGTGTGCTGAGCGAACCGCTCAGCACACATCTCTCCCGCCGCTCAGCACAGCGCTTACTGTCTGAGCGATGCGGAGGAGGACGGGGGGCCGCTCATTTCACCCAGCGGGTGAAATGAGCGAAGTGCTAGATTGGCCTGCATGCAGGCTCAATCTCGCACCGGCGATAGTGATGTGCGGGGCCGCGCATCGCTATCGCTGTGAGGGGTACACACGAGTGATCTGTGCTTAAAATCTAAGCAATCTAGTCAGCTTGCTTAGATTTTAAGCATGGATCTCTCCGTGAGTACCCCCCTTAACAAAGCAGAGTTAATTTGAACATCTTTCATTCAATTAGCTATCCATTCCCTTCTCTGGCGTTGCCTTGAGAGAAATATATGAAAATTCCATAGACAAAAAACCTTACGGTTTCACATGTCCCATTAAGGCTTCTTACACATGATCTGGCATTTCAGAAACCTGTTGTAGCTCTTTCACTCAAACTCCAAAAAGCAATGAAATTCCGATCATTAAGGCTGACGCCTTAATGGACGTGTTCCTTGCGCAATACAGATATGGTATGCCATCACAGCCTGTGGGTAAGTGCAGATTCAGCACTCTCACAGAGTGAGATTGCTGTCACTCACACAATGGTGGAGCTGCTAATTCACAGATTTGTGTGCTCATTGGAATACACACATGCAGTCTATGCAACTGAAGGTCTGAGTGTTGTTGATTGGAGGGAGGAGACAGAGCGGTGTGGATGGGGGAACCGAAGTGTGTGGATAGAGGGAAGACTAAGCAGCACTGATGGGGGGACAAAGAAACACGGGGTAATTCAGACTGCAGCAGCGATCGCAGTCTGAATTAGTTTGTGGGGTGCAAATGCGCAATGGCCACACTGTGCGTGCGTACCCCAGGAGCCCAGTGGGGGGAGGTGTAGGGCCTGACATGCGGGGCGGACTAGCCCTGTGCTGGGCGTCACATCGCATGTTAGAGTAAATGATTGTAGATGTGCTAAATTTGGCACATCTACAATCAACTCTGAATTACCAACACAGATGGGGGGGAGGTAAGAAAGATGGAGGAACGACAGTGGCACAGATGGTGGGGAGACCGCTGCGTGGATGGATGGACAGTGCCGTGTGGATGATGGGGAAAGAGCAGCACAGATGTGGGAGGGGTAAGAGCAGCACAGATGTGGGAGGGGTAAGAGCAGCACAGATGGAAAGAAACGGCACGGATGAGGAAGGCAGAGCAGCATGGATGAGGGGAATACAGTCCCAACATCGGAGGGGATAAGTATTTTTACCTCCCCTTGGGGGGTGACAGCTAGAGCTAATCCTTGGGTGGGTTGGATAGGGCAACCCCCCCCAATAGTGACCCATGAAACTTACCTTCAGGATGTCAGCTATATAAATAGGGTAAGAGTGGTGTGGATAGGGGGTAGATTAAGCAGTAAGTATGGGAAGGGAGACAGAGCGGTGCGGATGGGGGAAATGGTGCAGATGGGTTGAAGACACTGGCACGGATGGGAGAGAAGACAGTGTGCCATGTATTGGAGGAGGCAGAGTGACGTTGAAGAGGGAAACACTGAATAGCACAGAGAGAAGGAAACGGTGATACAGACAAGGCACAGGTGGGGAAAGACAGATGGTGCAGATAAGTTAGTACAGACTAGCACAGATGGGAGAACACAGCAGTAGGGAATGGGGAAGACAGAGCAGCATGGGGGTGTATAGGGGAAGTAAGTGTAGATGCGTAGACCGTATATGGGGTATTATAGTTTTTGCAATTAACCAAGATGTTTGAGGGAGCTAAATGTGTATTCTAAATGAGATGGATGTATGGAGTTAGAAGGATGTTGTAACAAGGTGGGATTGTTGTGGTGACCGAATGGGATGTTTGTGGGCACTGTGTCTGATGGGAGCACCACAAAACTGCTCAGACCTTCAGTTGCATAGACTGCATGTGTGTATTCCAATGAGCACACAAATCTGTGAATTAGCAGCTCCACCATTGTGTGAGTGACAGCAATCTCACTCTGTGAGAGTGCTGAATCTGCACTTACCCACAGGCTGTGATGGCATACCATATCTGTATTGCGCAAGGAACACGTCCATTAAGGCGTCAGCCTTAATGATCGGAATTTCATTGCTTTTTGGAGTTTGAGTGAAAGAGCTACAACAGGTTTCTGAAATGCCAGATCATGTGTAAGAAGCCTTAATGGGACATGTGAAACCGTAAGGTTTTTTGTCTATGGAATTTCATCGCTTTTTTTCAATTTTTTTTTTTTTAAATTCAGAAATGTAAAATTTCACTGTAAGAATAAACATTTGATTTTTTTAAAATGTTTAACGATAACACCCCTGGCAACGAACAATACCCCTGGCCACAAGCATTACAAACCCCTGGCAACGAGCAAGACACCCAGCCCAGAAAACCCCTGGTAGCGAGCATGACACCCAGCGTGTAGAAGCTTTACTGTAGGACATAAATGTATCACGGGCATTGCAGTGTGGGGCATATTGTGCAGGGGACATTACTATATGGGGCTTAATATGGTGACATTTTTTCCCCCCTGTGGTGGGCAAGGTCTGTTGGTGCAGGGCCAAAAAATAAGATTTTAAACCTACCGGTAAATCTTTTTCTCCTAGTCCGTAGAGGATGCTGGGGACTTCGTAAAGACCATGGGGTATAGACGAGCTCTGCAGGAGACATGGGCACTCTAAAGACTTTAGATGGATGTGCACTGGCTCCTCCCTCTATGCTCCTACTCCAGATCTCAGTTAAAGAACTGTGCCCAGAGGAGACGGACAGTACAAGGAAAGGATTTTTGTTAAGCTAAGGGCAAGATTCAAACCAGCCCACACCATCCACACCGTATAACATGGAATATATGCAACCAGTTAACAGTATGAACAAAACAGCATCAGCCAAAGACTGATCTTAACTGTAACATAACAATATAGAAGCCTTGCAGAAATATGTCCGCACTGGGGCGGGCACCCAACATCCTCAATGGACTAGGAGAAAAAGAATTACCTGTAGGTTTAAAATCTTATTTTCTCTTACGTGCTAGAGGATGCTGGGGACTCCGTAAGGACCATGGGGATTATACCAAAGCTCCAGACCAGGCGGGAGAGTGCGGATGACTCTGCAGCACCAATTGAGCAAATATGAGGTCCTTATCAGCCAGGGTATCAAACTTATAGAATTTAGCAAAAATGTTTGAACCCGACCAAGTAGCTGCTCGTCACAGCTGTAATGCCGAGACGCCTCGGGCAGCCGCCCAAGAAGAGCCCACCTCCCTATTGGAATGGGCCTTTACCGAATTTGGGAACGGCAATCCAGCCGTAGAATGAGCCTGCTGAATCGTGTTACAAATCCAACGAGCAATAGTCTGCTTAGAAGCAGGAGCGCCAACCTTGTTGGCCGCATACAGGACAAACAGTGTCTCTGTTTTCCTAACCCGAGCCGTCCTGGCTACATAAATTTTTAATGTCCTGACTACATCAAGGGATTTGGAATCCTCCAAGTCACCTGTAGCCACAGGTACCACAATAGGTTGGTTATATGAAACGATGAAACCACCTTAGGCAAAAATTGAGGACGAGTCCTCAACTCTGCTCTATCCACATGGAAAATCAGATAGGGGCTTTTGTGAGATAAAGCCGCCAATTCGGACACCCGCCTTGCAGATGCCAAGGCCAACAACATGACCACCTTCCAAGCGAGAAATTTTAATTCAACTGTTCGAAGAGGTTCAAACCAGTGAGATTTTAGGAACTGTAACACCACGTAAAGGTTCCAAGGTGTGACTGGGGGCACAAAAGGAGGCTGGATTGCAGCACTCCCTTTACAAAAGTCTGGACTTCTTGAGGAGAGGCCAATTCCTTCTGAAAGAAAATTGATAGGGCTGAAATCTGTACCTTAATGGAGCCTAACTTTAGGCCCATATCCACTCCTGTCTGTAGAAAGTGGAGAAAACGGCCCAGATGGACATCTTCCGTAGGAGCATTCTTGGCTTCACACCAAGATACATACTTCATCCAGATACGGTGATAATGTTTCGCCGTCACCTCCTTCCTAGCCTTTATTAGACTAGGGATGACTTCCTCCGGAATACCTTTCCCAGATAGGATTTGGTGTTCAACCGCCATGCCGTCAAACGTAACTGCGGTAAGTCTTGGAACACGCAGGGCCCCTGCTGCAAAAGGTCCTCCCTGAGAGGAAGAGGCCACGGATCTTCTGTGAGCATTTCCTGAAGATCTGAATACCAGGCCCTTTGAGGCCAATCTGGAACAATGAGTATTGTCTGCACTCTTTTTCGTCTTATGATTCTCAATATTTTTTAGATGAGCGGAAGAGGAGGGAACACATAGACCGACTGAACACATAGACTGACTGAAACACCCATGGTGTCACCAGGGCGTCCACCGCTACTGCCTGAGGGTCCCTTGACCTGGCACAATACCTCGGAAGCTTCTTGGGAGGCGAGACGCCATCATGTCTATTTGAGGAAGTCCCCAATGACTTGTTATCTCTGCAAAAACTTCGTGATGAGGACCCCACTCCCCTGGATGGAGATCGTGTCTGCTGAGGAAGTCTGCTTCCCAGTTGTCCACTCCCTGAATGAAGACAGATGACAGAGCGCTTAAGTGATTTTCTGCCCAGCGAAGAATCCTGGTGGCTTCCACTCTGCTCCTTGTCCCGCCTTGGCGGTTTACATGAGCCAGGGCTGTGACGTTGTCTGATTGAATCAGAACCGGTAGGTCGTGAAGAAGATTCTCGGCTTGTAGTAGGCCGTTGTATATGGCCCTCAACTCCAGTACATTGATGTGTAGACAAGCCTCCTGGCTTGACCAGAGTCCCTGAAAATTTCTTCCTTGTGTGGCTGCTCCCCATCCTCGGAGGCTCACATCCATGGTCATCAGAACCCAGTCTTAAATACCGAACCTGCGACCCCTGAGAAGGTGAGCACTCTGCAGCCATCACAGGAGAGAGACCCTGGGGGACAGGCTTATTTTCTGATGCACTTGTAGATGGGACCCCGGGCACTTGTCCAGAATGTCCCACTGAATTGTCTCGCATGGAACCTGCCGAAGGGGATGGCCTCGTAGGCCGCCACCATTTTTCCCAGTACTCGAGTGCATTGATGGACTGACACTCTTTTTGGTTTTAGCAGGTCCCTGACCATGTTCTGGAGTTCCTGGGCTTTTTCCACTGGGAGAAAAACCCTCTTCTGTTTCATGTCCAGAATCATGCCTAAGAAAGATAGCCGAGTCGTTGGAATCAACTGTGACTTTGATAGATTTAGAATCCAGCCATGTTGCTGCAGCACTCTCAAGGAGAGCGACACGCTTTTCAGCAATTGATCTCTCGATCTCGCTTTTATCAGGAGATCGTCCAAGTACGGGATAATTGTGACTCCCTGCCTGCGCAGGAGCACCATCATTTCCGCCATTACCTTGGTGAAAATCCTCGGGGCCGTGGAAAGCCCAAACGGCAACGTCTGAAACTGGTAATGACAGTCCTGTACAGCAAATATCAGGTATGACTGATGAGGAGGATATATGGGGACATGAAGGTATGCATCCTTTATGTCTAATGACACCATAAAATCCCCCCCTTCCAGGCTGGAGATAACTGCCCGGAGCGATTCCATCTTGAATTTGAACTTTTTCAAGTACAGGTTTAGGGATTTTAGATTCAGAATGGGTCTGACCGAGCCATCCGGTTTCGGGACCACAACCAGGGTTGAATAGTACCCTTTCCCCTGTTGGACCAGGGGAACCTTGATAATCACTTGCTGTTGGTACAACTTTTGAATTGCAGCTAAAACTATTTCCCTCTCTGGGGGAGAAGCTGGCAAAGCAGACTTGAAAAATCGTCGAGGCGGCACCTCTTCGAATTCCAGTTTGTAGCCTTGGGATATAATTTCTATCGCCCAAGGATCCACGTCTGACAGAACCCAGACCTGGCTGAAGAGTCGAAGACGTGCCCCCACCGGTGCGGACTCCCTCAGTGGAGACCCAGCGTCATGCGGTGGATTTAGTAGAAGCCGGGGAGGACTTCTGCTCCTGGGAACTAGTCATTATTTTCCCTCTAGCCTTACCTCTGGCAAGGAAAGGTGAGCCCCGACCTCTTCTGGACTTATGCGACTGAAAGGACTGCATCTGATATTGTGGTGTATTCTTTTGCTGTGGGGGAACATAAGGCAAAAAAGAAGATTTACCCGCGATAGCCGGGGAAACCAGGTCCGCGAGACCCTCCCCAAATAAGACCTCACCCTTGTAAGGTAAAACTTCCATATGTCTCTTTGAGTCGGCATCACCCATCCATTGGCGAGTCCACAGGGCTCGCCTAGCAGAAATAGCCATGGCGTTGGCTCTTGAACCTAACAGCCCAACGTCTCTCGCAGCATCTCTCATATATAAGGCTGCGTCTTTAATGTGACCCAAGGTCAATAAAATGCACTCCCTATCTAGGGTGTCAATGTCAGATGACAAGTTATCTGCCCATGCTGCTACTGCGCTACATACCCATACCGACGCTACTGCCGGTCTGAGCAAGGCACCCGTATGTGTATAAATTGATTTTAAGGTAGTTTACTGTCTGCGATCAGCAGGATCCTTGAGGGCTGCCGTGTCCGGAGATGGTAGCGCCACCTTTTTGGACAAGCGCGTTAAAGCCTTGTCCACCCTGGGCGAGGATTCCCACCGTAACCTGTCCTGCGCGGGGAAAGGGTACGCCATAAGAATTCCCTTGGGAATCTGCAGTTTCTTGTCTGGAGTTTCCCAAGCCTTTTCAAATAAAGCATTCAGCTCATGAGATGGGGGAAACGTTACCTCAGGTTTCTTTTCCTAAAACATGCATACCCCCGTGTCAGGGACAGAGGGGTCATCTGTGATATGCAAAACATCTTTTATAGTAATAATCATATAATGAATACTTTTGGCTACCCTTGGGTGTAACCTCGCATCATCGTAATCGACACTGGAGTCAGAATCCGTGTCGGTATCAGTGTCTGCTACGTGGGACAGGGGACGTTTCTGAGACCCTGAAGGGCCCTGTGACACAGCCAAAGCCATGGATTGACTCCCTGTTATTTCCCTGGACTCTGCTTTGTCCATTCTCTTATGTAATAAGGTCACATTTGCATTTAATACATTCCACATATCCAACCAATCAGGTGTCGGCGTCGCCGACGGAGACACCACAATCTACTCAACCTCCTCCTTAGATGAGCCTTCCGCTTCAGACATGCCGACACACATGTACCGACACCCCCACACACTCAGGGATATATATCTATATGGAGACAGTCCCCCAATAAGGCCCTTAGGAGAGACAGAGAGAGAGAGAGAGAGAGAGAGAGAGTATGCCAGCACACACCCAGTGCCACCGGACCCTGGAATAAAATCCCAGTCAGTACAGTGCTTTTATATATATATATATATATATATTATATATATATATATATATATATATATATATATATATATATACACACCAATTTTCCAAGTGCGGCACTCCTGGACTTATCAAAATAAATCACGGCTCAGACAGGCAGGTACAGTAACGTTTCAGTGCCACTTTATTCAGGCACTTTCATCAGACAATATAAGATACAAAGTGACTCACCTAAATAAGTGTACCCTCCACATGGACGCCAATCGCCGGAAGCCGACATCCAGGACCTCCCACCTGGCTGGCCTCACGTCATCAATGACGTAATCCCCGCACACACCTCACCTGGGTGGGCTGAGATCTCGCTACCAAAACCCCACGTTTATTTCTTAAAGTGCTAGTGCATAATAAAACATTAAAATGTTCAGAATAGCTGAATCCTAATGCGTGCAGGAATGCTGTTTGGATCTTAGCATATGTCGCAATAGTTTTTAACATATGTCGCTATAGTTGATAATTTATGAGCATGTCAAGAATACCATTATTTGTTAATTTTAGCTCATTAACCTCACGAACCTAAATAGATAACTAATACTGTATCATGACTTTTATATTGGCCAAAGTATCCTCACTGCTACTCATAGGTGTTACAGGAACCAATTGAGACCTAAGTATTCGTTGAGCCCCTTAGGGCTAAGTGTGTCTAGTCTAAATATCCATTCAGACTCACACTGCATAAGTTTCAATGATCTATTGCCACCTCTAATTAGGGGTGGTATATGATCAATCATTCTATATCTCAACGTACTCAGTGGATGTTTTGCACGACTAAAATGTCGAGCTACTGGCTGTTCGCCGTCTCCTTTTAGGATCGCTGCTTTTATGGAGCTCCGATGTGCTGCCATCCTTTCTTTAAAGGCTCGTTCTGTCTTACCGACATATGATTTACCACAAGGGCAAATAATTTGGTATACTGTGTATTTTGTGTTGCACGTCAATGTGTGTCTAATTTTGTATTTATGTCCTGTTGTGGGGTGATAAAAGGTATCACCCGCAATAAGGTATTGGCATGTTGTACATGCACATCTTATGCATCCCATGGTCCTACTCCTACTCCTAGTGGCATAATTAGATCTAATGTCAGTTTTTACCAATATATCACGGAAATTACGGCTCCTAGTATAGCAGCTCATGAGTTTAGTATTGTTCAATTTTAACTCATCGTCCGTCTGGATCATAGGCCACCATTTTTTGGAGATCTTACTGATATCATTGCTATATTGATTGTACTCCTGCACCCAAGGGATCATGGTAGTAGTTTTTTTTATTTGATTTTGTTTCAATAATTCATCTCTATCTAATTGGAGTACTTTCTCTTTAGCCTGTATTAGTTCTTCCAAACTATACCCTCTTTCATAGAATTTATTGATCATGGTATTCATCTGCTCCTCTGCCAGCTGCGGGTCAGATGTGATTCTTTTTACCCTAAGTAATTGGGAGAAAGGGAGGCCTCGTTTAAGAGGTCTAGGATGGAAACTCTTACAATGAAGCAGGTTATTACGATCTGTTGTTTTTGTGTATAGGGAAGTAGTAATTTTACCATCATGCTTTTGTATTAAGACATCCAAAAAATGGACTTCCTTCTTGCTAATGGTATATGTAAATTTGATTGGACAATCTTGACTATTGTGTCCTTCCATCACAGATACAAATGACTCTTGGCTACCTCTCCAAAATATCAACAGGTCATCTATAAATCTAGTATAGAAGACCACATTACTAGCAATCTCGAGATTAGAAAAAAAGACGTCAGTCTCCACCTGGAACATATAGATATTAGCGTACGACGGGGCCACACTGGACCCCATCGCACACCCTATACGCTGCAGGTAGTACTTCCCATCAAACATAAAATAATTTTTAGTCAATACCAGATACAATAATTCAAGCAAAAAATCAAGGTCTGGGCCAGTATACAGTGGATTGTTGTTAAGAAAGCGCCTAACTGACGCTAGTCCTTCTTCATGCGGGATAACTGTATAAAGGCTTGATACATCAACACTACAAAGCCATATGTCATCATCCACATCTGTCAACACACTTAATTTTCTCAACAGTGCAGAAGTATCCATAAGATAGTTTGGGTGCGCTTGGATACTAGGCTGTAATACAGTATCAATATATATAGAGATGGGTTGGAATAAAGATTCCACTGCCGCAATTATGGGGCGTCCAGGGGGATTTACCATAGATTTGTGGATCTTTGGGGTAGTGTACATAATTGGTACTTTAGGGTGTTCAGGTATCAAAGCACCACTGAGCTTAGATGCAATAATTTTATTATCAACTGCTCTCGCTAGTAAATTTTTTAATTCACTCTTAAATATACTAGTCGGATCTCTGTCCAATAATCTGTAGGTGTCCTTATCCATAAGTTGCCTATTAATCTCCAGGATATATTTGTCAGTGTCCTGTATGACAAGTGCACCGCCCTTGTCTGCTGGCATGAAGGTCAAATTCTCGTTTTTCGATAATCCCATGAGCGCCTGATATTCATCCCTTTGTAGGTTATGTCGTATGGGAGTGGGATTCGTGATATGGTTATTCACCTCATTTCCCATCATTCTCATAAATGTCTTAATTGTAGAATTGGACGACTGGGGATCAAATGTCGCTTTAGGTAGTACTTTGCGTAATGCCGCTGGTATTTCTTCTGTAATCGTCGACTCGGGATTGGATTTAGAGAAGAATTCTTTTAATTTAAGTTGTCTGCACAGTCGGTGTTGCTCCACCTGCCATTGGAATGGTTTAAAAGTATTAGTTGGCACAAATGATAATCCATATGATAGTACTTTATTTTCCAATGGTGAGAGATCATAAGATGAGAGATTTACCACTAGGCTTTCTGCTGGCGTGGTGGTTTTGTGCCGACTTGTCTGTCTGCACCATTGTCCTCCGCGCCTGTTGTATTTTCGGGCCCTTGGCCCCCTTCTCCCATATATCTCGCTCTCGTTGTTACACCTAAAGGGCCAAAGTTACGTTTTGATCTTTGCCGCGGTTGTTTTCTCTCAGTGTCCGTACTTGATGAATTAAACTCTGACGATGAATCTCCTGTATGGTCCCTCCCTCTGCCTCTACGAAAGAAGGGTTTTCTGTTATATGTGTTCCTTGGAGCACAGGTCCATTGGTATACCGTGTTCTGATCATAGTCGGCATCAACCTTCATCCTTTTTTCCTTTTTAAATTTGATCAGGTCTCGTTTGAATATCTGCATTTGAGTTGTTAGTTTCTCATACCAGTTGACTGTAGTGTCATTGGTTAACGCTGCCTTATGGATGGTTTCATGAGCCGTGATTTTATCCTTCACCAGGTTCATTTCCTTAGTACACTGTTCTATTATAAGTAATATCAAGTCCATAGAGCATTTATTCGCTATGGCGACCCAGCGTTTACAGAACATCGGGTCATGCTTGCCAATCGTGGGTCCATTTTTGACTCTCAGTCCCCGCGGAATTTTTTTGGCTCTATGGTAGTCACTAAGCGAGATACAATGATAATAAAATTCCATTTCTTTCTTCCGTAATTTTAATAAGTCCCTATAGACATCTTCCAAGGGAGTAATGTCCAATTCTTTTGTCAACTCCTCATTGTACAATATAGTATCAGCTTCTGGTTCTGAGTAACTAAATAAATCACCGATGGTATAGGTAGTATGCACATACCCTGCAGCTCCCACCGGGTTCTCATTAGCAGTAGTCATACTGGAAACAGCCTGGATATGTGCACTGCGGCACTCACAGGGTGTCCCTTTCAATTTAAACACTTTAAGTAATAGACTACTCACTATATGCAACGTTAAGGATAACCAGCTATATTGTGAACAATACGTGCAAATGTTTAAAAGATATTACTCGCCTCATCGGTAATATCAACTACCACCAAGTAACACACAGTGAAGAAATGTCCATATGATGAAAAAGTAACAACTTATCTGAATAGCGAGGGAGCCTTGACAGGTATCGCTGTGTTAGCCAAACACAGTGGTACTACACATATATCCGTATGGTCCGGCTCTCCTTCTGATTACGATCCTCGTCCGGGTGCCCTCACGTATATGCACACACACCAATTTTCCAAGTGCGGCACTCCTGGACTTATCAAAATAAATCACGGCTCAGACAGGCAGGTACAGTAACGTTTCAGTGCCACTTTATTCAGGCACTTTCATCAGACAATATAAGATACAAAGTGACTCACCTAAATAAGTGTACCCTCCACATGGACGCCAATCGCCGGAAGCCGACATCCAGGACCTCCCACCTGGCTGGCCTCACGTCATCAATGACGTAATCCCCGCACACACCTCACCTGGGTGGGCTGAGATCTCGCTACCAAAACCCCACGTTTATTTCTTAAAGTGCTAGTGCATAATAAAACATTAAAATGTTCAGAATAGCTGAATCCTAATGCGTGCAGGAATGCTGTTTGGATCTTAGCATATGTCGCAATAGTTTTTAACATATGTCGCTATAGTTGATAATTTATGAGCATGTCAAGAATACCATTATTTGTTAATTTTAGCTCATTAACCTCACGAACCTAAATAGATAACTAATACTGTATCATGACTTTTATATTGGCCAAAGTATCCTCACTGCTACTCATAGGTGTTACAGGAACCAATTGAGACCTAAGTATTCGTTGAGCCCCTTAGGGCTAAGTGTGTCTAGTCTAAATATCCATTCAGACTCACACTGCATAACTTATGCAGTGTGAGTCTGAATGGATATTTAGACTAGACACACTTAGCCCTAAGGGGCTCAACGAATACTTAGGTCTCAATTGGTTCCTGTAACACCTATGAGTAGCAGTGAGGATACTTTGGCCAATATAAAAGTCATGATACAGTATTAGTTATCTATTTAGGTTCGTGAGGTTAATGAGCTAAAATTAACAAATAATGGTATTCTTGACATGCTCATAAATTATCAACTATAGCGACATATGTTAAAAACTATTGCGACATATGCTAAGATCCAAACAGCATTCCTGCACGCATTAGGATTCAACTATTCTGAACATTTTAATGTTTTATTATGCACTAGCACTTTAAGAAATAAACGTGGGGTTTTGGTAGCGAGATCTCAGCCCACCCAGGTGAGGTGTGTGCGGGGATTACGTCATTGATGACGTGAGGCCAGCCAGGTGGGAGGTCCTGGATGTCGGCTTCCGGCGATTGGCGTCCATGTGGAGGGTACACTTATTTAGGTGAGTCACTTTGTATCTTATATTGTCTGATGAAAGTGCCTGAATAAAGTGGCACTGAAACGTTACTGTACCTGCCTGTCTGAGCCGTGATTTATTTTGATAAGTCCAGGAGTGCCGCACTTGGAAAATTGGTGTGTGTGCATATACGTGAGGGCACCCGGACGAGGATCGTAATCAGAAGGAGAGCCGGACCATACGGATATATGTGTAGTACCACTGTGTTTGGCTAACACAGCGATACCTGTCAAGGCTCCCTCGCTATTCAGATAAGTTGTTACTTTTTCATCATATGGACATTTCTTCACTGTGTGTTACTTGGTGGTAGTTGATATTACCGATGAGGCGAGTAATATCTTTTAAACATTTGCACGTATTGTTCACAATATAGCTGGTTATCCTTAACGTTGCATATAGTGAGTAGTCTATTACTTAAAGTGTTTAAATTGAAAGGGACACCCTGTGAGTGCCGCAGTGCACATATCCAGGCTGTTTCCAGTATGACTACTGCTAATGAGAACCCGGTGGGAGCTGCAGGGTATGTGCATACTACCTATACCATCGGTGATTTATTTAGTTACTCAGAACCAGAAGCTGATACTATATTGTACAATGAGGAGTTGACAAAAGAATTGGACATTACTCCCTTGGAAGATGTCTATAGGGACTTATTAAAATTACGGAAGAAAGAAATGGAATTTTATTATCATTGTATCTCGCTTAGTGACTACCATAGAGCCAAAAAAATTCCGCGGGGACTGAGAGTCAAAAATGGACCCACGATTGGCAAGCATGACCCGATGTTCTGTAAACGCTGGGTCGCCATAGCGAATAAATGCTCTATGGACTTGATATTACTTATAATAGAACAGTGTACTAAGGAAATGAACCTGGTGAAGGATAAAATCACGGCTCATGAAACCATCCATAAGGCAGCGTTAACCAATGACACTACAGTCAACTGGTATGAGAAACTAACAACTCAAATGCAGATATTCAAACGAGACCTGATCAAATTTAAAAAGGAAAAAAGGATGAAGGTTGATGCCGACTATGATCAGAACACGGTATACCAATGGACCTGTGCTCCAAGGAACACATATAACAGAAAACCCTTCTTTCGTAGAGGCAGAGGGAGGGACCATACAGGAGATTCATCGTCAGAGTTTAATTCATCAAGTACGGACACTGAGAGAAAACAACCGCGGCAAAGATCAAAACGTAACTTTGGCCCTTTAGGTGTAACAACGAGAGCGAGATATATGGGAGAAGGGGGCCAAGGGCCCGAAAATACAACAGGCGCGGAGGACAATGGTGCAGACAGACAAGTCGGCACAAAACCACCACGCCAGCAGAAAGCCTAGTGGTAAATCTCTCATCTTATGATCTCTCACCATTGGAAAATAAAGTACTATCATATGGATTATCATTTGTGCCAACTAATACTTTTAAACCATTCCAATGGCAGGTGGAGCAACACCGACTGTGCAGACAACTTAAATTAAAAGAATTCTTCTCTAAGTCCAATCCCGAGTCGACGATTACAGAAGAAATACCAGCGGCATTACGCAAAGTACTACCTAAAGCGACATTTGATCCCCAGTCGTCCAATTCTACAATTAAGACATTTATGAGAATGATGGGAAATGAGGTGAATAACCATATCACGAATCCCACTCCCATACGACATAACCTACAAAGGGATGAATATCAGGCGCTCATGGGATTATCGAAAAACGAGAATTTGACCTTCAGGCCAGCAGACAAGGGCGGTGCACTTGTCATACAGGACACTGACAAATATATCCTGGAGATTAATAGGCAACTTATGGATAAGGACACCTACAGATTATTGGACAGAGATCCGACTAGTATATTTAAGAGTGAATTAAAAAATTTACTAGCGAGAGCAGTTGATAATAAAATTATTGCATCTAAGCTCAGTGGTGCTTTGATACCTGAACACCCTAAAGTACCAATTATGTACACTACCCCAAAGATCCACAAATCTATGGTAAATCCCCCTGGACGCCCCATAATTGCGGCAGTGGAATCTTTATTCCAACCCATCTCTATATATATTGATACTGTATTACAGCCTAGTATCCAAGCGCACCCAAACTATCTTATGGATACTTCTGCACTGTTGAGAAAATTAAGTGTGTTGACAGATGTGGATGATGACATATGGCTTTGTAGTGTTGATGTATCAAGCCTTTATACAGTTATCCCGCATGAAGAAGGACTAGCGTCAGTTAGGCGCTTTCTTAACAACAATCCACTGTATACTGGCCCAGACCTTGATTTTTTGCTTGAATTATTGTATCTGGTATTGACTAAAAATTATTTTATGTTTGATGGGAAGTACTACCTGCAGCGTATAGGGTGTGCGATGGGGTCCAGTGTGGCCCCGTCGTACGCTAATATCTATATGTTCCAGGTGGAGACTGACGTCTTTTTTTCTAATCTCGAGATTGCTAGTAATGTGGTCTTCTATACTAGATTTATAGATGACCTGTTGATATTTTGGAGAGGTAGCCAAGAGTCATTTGTATCTGTGATGGAAGGACACAATAGTCAAGATTGTCCAATCAAATTTACATATACCATTAGCAAGAAGGAAGTCCATTTTTTGGATGTCTTAATACAAAAGCATGATGGTAAAATTACTACTTCCCTATACACAAAAACAACAGATCGTAATAACCTGCTTCATTGTAAGAGTTTCCATCCTAGACCTCTTAAACGAGGCCTCCCTTTCTCCCAATTACTTAGGGTAAAAAGAATCACATCTGACCCGCAGCTGGCAGAGGAGCAGATGAATACCATGATCAATAAATTCTATGAAAGAGGGTATAGTTTGGAAGAACTAATACAGGCTAAAGAGAAAGTACTCCAATTAGATAGAGATGAATTATTGAAACAAAATCAAATAAAAAAAACTACTACCATGATCCCTTGGGTGCAGGAGTACAATCAATATAGCAATGATATCAGTAAGATCTCCAAAAAATGGTGGCCTATGATCCAGACGGACGATGAGTTAAAATTGAACAATACTAAACTCATGAGCTGCTATACTAGGAGCCGTAATTTCCGTGATATATTGGTAAAAACTGACATTAGATCTAATTATGCCACTAGGAGTAGGAGTAGGACCATGGGATGCATAAGATGTGCATGTACAACATGCCAATACCTTATTGCGGGTGATACCTTTTATCACCCCACAACAGGACATAAATACAAAATTAGACACACATTGACGTGCAACACAAAATACACAGTATACCAAATTATTTGCCCTTGTGGTAAATCATATGTCGGTAAGACAGAACGAGCCTTTAAAGAAAGGATGGCAGCACATCGGAGCTCCATAAAAGCAGCGATCCTAAAAGGAGACAGCGAACAGCCAGTAGCTCGACATTTTAGTCGTGCAAAACATCCACTGAGTACGTTGAGATATAGAATGATTGATCATATACCACCCCTAATTAGAGGTGGCAATAGATCATTGAAACTTATGCAGTGCGAGTCTGAATGGATATTTAGACTAGACACACTTAGCCCTAAGGGGCTCAACGAATACTTAGGTCTCAATTGGTTCCTGTAACACCTATGAGTAGCAGTGAGGATACTTTGGCCAATATAAAAGTCATGATACAGTATTAGTTATCTATTTAGGTTCGTGAGGTTAATGAGCTAAAATTAACAAATAATGGTATTCTTGACATGCTCATAAATTATCAACTATAGCGACATATGTTAAAAACTATTGCGACATATGCTAAGATCCAAACAGCATTCCTGCACGCATTAGGATTCAGCTATTCTGAACATTTTAATGTTTTATTATGCACTAGCACTTTAAGAAATAAACGTGGGGTTTTGGTAGCGAGATCTCAGCCCACCCAGGTGAGGTGTGTGCGGGGATTACGTCATTGATGACGTGAGGCCAGCCAGGTGGGAGGTCCTGGATGTCGGCTTCCGGCGATTGGCGTCCATGTGGAGGGTACACTTATTTAGGTGAGTCACTTTGTATCTTATATTGTCTGATGAAAGTGCCTGAATAAAGTGGCACTGAAACGTTACTGTACCTGCCTGTCTGAGCCGTGATTTATTTTGATAAGTCCAGGAGTGCCGCACTTGGAAAATTGGTGTGTGTGCACCCGTGAGGGCACCCGGACGAGGATCGTAATCAGAAGGAGAGCCGGACCATACGGATATAGATATATATATATATATATATATATATATATATATATATTACACTCACTGTGCCAAATAAATGTGCACCCCCCCTCTTTTGTGCCCTCTGTACTTATGTTCAGCAGGGGAGAGTCCGGGGAACCAGCTTCTCTGCAGCGTGCTGTGGAGAAAATGGCACTGGTTGGTGCTGGAGGATCAAGCTCTGCCCCCTCAATGTTTATACTGGTGGGGTTTCTGTAATATACCCCCTCCGCAGTATATATATATATATATATATATATCTATGCCAGTGTCCCTAGAAGTTTATGATTGCTGCCCAGGGCGCCCCACCCATGCCCTGCACCCATACAGTGCCGTCAGGTTGTGTGAATGTGGGAGCAATGGCGCGCAGCGTTACCGCTGTGCAGTACCTCAGTGAAGATCAGAAGTCTTCTGCCGCATTTGAAGTCTTCTTTCTTCTTATACTCACCCGGCTTCTATCTTCCGGCTCTGTGAGGAGGATGGCGGCGTGGCTCCGGGACGAACAACGAGGGTGAGACCTGTGTTCTGACCCTCTGGAGCTAATGGTGTCCAGTAGCCTAAGAAGCAGAGCCTATCATTTAAGTAGGTCTGCTTCTCTCCACTCAGTCCCACGATGCAGGGAGCCTGTTGCCAGCAGTGCTCCCTGAAAATAAAAAAACTAACAAGTCTTTTTCAGAGAAACTCAGTAGAGCTCCCCTGCAGTGCATCCAGTCTCCTCTGGGCACAGGATCTAACTGAGGTCTGGAGGAGGGGCATAGAGGGAGGAGCCAGTGCACACCCATCTAAAGTCTTTAGAGTGCCCATGTCTCCTGCGGAGCCCATCTATACCCCATGGTCCTTATGGAGTCCCCAGCAACCTCTAGGACGTAAGAGAAACTGGGGTGTAAGGTAGACTTTTCCGGCGAGGCCACGCTCATTTTAACGAGGCCACGCCCATTGCCTGGGGCAGAGCATTCTGCAGCTTTTACATTTCCCCAATGGCTGCTGAGAGGAACAGCTGATGGGAATACACTGGGGGCAGCTCATTGTGTATTTCCATTTCCCAGGTGGCTGCTTCTCTTTTCAACAGCAGCAGAGTGCTGGGTGGAGGGTGAAGGGGGGTGTATCTCCAGCTCCACTGGGCTACCCAATTACTGAGATCAGGGACGCACTGGGAGAGAAGCCATGGGTGCAGAGAGACCAGGAGGTTCCTCTAAGGTGGGCGGATGCTGGAAGATTGACTTCCAGCAGCAGTACAGTTTGATATTCGGTAGTTTTCTGAAATTGGACATGTGCATCTATCATATATATACACCAAGACAAAGGCGGAACTAGGGTCTTTGGGGCCCAGGGCATGTTGAAGAATGCCCCCCTCCCCGAAAAAAAAATTGGCAATTCAGAAAAACAGACATGGTCAGCTGGGGATGGGCATTATCACTGTTTTGGTGAGTAACTGAAAGAGACACATGGGGCAGAGAGAGAGAGGGAGACACATGGGGCAGAGAGATAGAGGGAGACACTGGAAAGAGAATGAGAAACCAGGGGCAGAGAGAGAGATGGAGAGAGAGAGATGGAGACAGAGAGAGAGGGAGGGATCAGGAGCAGAGAGAGAGAGACCAGGGGCAGTGAGAGGGACACATGGGAGAGAGGGCAACAGAGACCAGGGCCAGAGACAGAGGGCAACAGAGACCAGGGCCAGAGACAGAGGGCAACAGAGACCAGGGCCAGAGACAGAGGGCAACAGAGACCAGGGCCAGAGACAGAGAGAGAGAGAGACCAGGGGCAGAGACAGAGAGAGAGACCAGGGGCAGAGAGAGAGAGAGACCAGGGGCAGAGACAGAGAGAGAGACCAGGGGCAGAGACAGAGAGAGAGACCAGGGGCAGAGACAGAGAGAGAGACCAGGGGCAGAGACAGAGAGAGAGACCAGGGGCAGAGACAGAGAGAGAGACCAGGGGCAGAGACAGAGAGAGAGACCAGGGGCAGAGACAGAGAGAGAGACCAGGGGCAGAGACAGAGAGAGAGACCAGGGGCAGAGACAGAGAGAGAGACCAGGGGCAGAGACAGAGAGAGAGACCAGGGGCAGAGACAGAGAGAGAGACCAGGGGCAGAGACAGAGAGAGAGACCAGGGGCAGAGACAGAGAGAGAGACCAGGGGCAGAGACAGAGACCAGGGGCAGAGACAGAGAGAGAGACCAGGGGCAGAGACAGAGAGAGAGACCAGGGGCAGAGACAGAGAGAGAGACCAGGGGCAGAGACAGAGAGAGAGACCAGGGGCAGAGACAGAGAGAGAGACCAGGGGCAGAGACAGAGAGAGAGACCAGGGGCAGAGAGAGAGAGAGACCAGGGGCAGAGACAGAGAGAGAGACCAGGGGCAGAGACAGAGAGAGACCAGGGGCAGAGACAGAGAGAGACCAGGGGCAGAGACAGAGAGAGAGAGAGAGAGAGAGAGAGAGAGAGAGAGGTGTGGAGGAGACAGAGAGAGACCAGGGCCAGAGAGACACTGGGAGACATGGGGGAAAAGAGACGGGGAGACAGAGAGACCAAGGGCAAAGAGACCGGGAGACATGGGGTGAGACAGATAGAGACCAGGGGAAGAGAGACAGACAGACTGAGGCCAGCAGCAGAGAGTGAGACTAGAGCCACAGATAGATGGGGAAACAGAGAGAGAGAGAGAGAGAGACACCAGGAGCAGAGAGAGATGGAGAAATGAGAGAGAGAGAGAGAGACCAGGGGCAGTGAGAGGAGACATGAGAGACAGAGCCCTGGGCCAGACAGCGAGAGGGAGACATGTGGGAGAGACCAGGGGCAGAGACAGTGAGATGATGGACAGAAAGAGGGCCAGAGAGAAGGCCACTGGAAGACATGGGAGAGAGAGAGGTGGAGGAGACAGAGACAGACTAGAGGTAGAGAGAGAGAAAGAGACAGACTAGGGCCAGACAAAGACTGGGAGACATAGGAGACAGAGATATGGGGAGACAGAGAGAGACCAGGGCCAGAGAGATACTGGGAGATATGGGGGAAGAGAGAGAGAGGAGACAGAAAGACCAGGGACAGACTGAGAGAAAGAGACACACACACAGAGACCAGGTGCAGTAAGAGAGACAGACCAGGGGCAGAGAGAGAGAGAGAGAGAGACAAACCAGGGGCAGCGAGAGAGAGACAAACCAGGGGCAGCGAGAGAGAGACAAACCAGGGGCAGCGAGAGAGAGACAAACCAGGGGCAGCGAGAGAGAGACAAACCAGGGGCAGCGAGAGAGAGACAAACCAGGGGCAGCGAGAGAGAGACAAACCAGGGGCAGCGAGAGAGAGACAAACCAGGGGCAGCGAGAGAGAGACAAACCAGGGGCAGCGAGAGAGAGACAAACCAGGGGCAGCGAGAGAGAGACAGATAGAGATACCAGGGGCAGCGAGAGAGAGAGACAGAGATACCAGGGGCAGCGAGAGAGAGAGACAGAGATACCAGGGGCAGCGAGAGAGAGACAGACAGAGATACCAGGGGCAGCAAGAGAGACAGAGGTACCAGGGGCAGCGAGAGAGACAGAGACAGACAAGGGCAGTGGCGGAACTAGAGAATGGTGGGCCCAGGAGCAACAATATGCATTGGGCCCCTCTCCCTTATTAAAAATAGGGATAGCACGCGCCACAAAAAAAACTGTAAGTGGGCGACTGAAGTAGGGGTGACAGGGAGATAGTGGGTGACTGGTGAGGCAGGAGTGACTGGGAGATAGTGGGTGACTGAGGCATGGGTGACCAGTAGAGAGTAGATGACTGAGGCAGGGTGACAGGTAGAGTTGGTGACTGAGGCAGGGTGACAGGTAGAGTTGGTGACTGAGGCAGGGTGACAGGTAGAGTTAATGACTGAGGCAGGGTGACAGGTAGAGTTGATGACTGAAGCAGGGGTGACAGGGAGATAGTGGGTGACTGAAGCAGGGGTGACAGGGAGATAGTGGGTGACTGAAGCATGGGTGACAGGGAGATAGTGGGTGACTGAAGCATGGGTGACAGGGAGATAGTGGGTGACAGGGAGATAGTGGGTGACTGAAGCAGGGGTGACAGGGAGATAGTGGGCGAGTAAGGCAGGAGTGACCGGTAGATAGTGGGTGACTGAGGTAGTGGTCACAGGGAGATAGTGGGTGACTGGTGAGGCAGGGGTGACAGGGAGATAGTGGGTGACTGGTGAGGCAGGGGTGACAGGGAGATAGTGGGTGACTGGTGAGGCAGGGGTGACAGGGAGATAGTGGGTGACTGGTGAGGCAGGGGTGACAGGGAGATAGTGGGTGACTGGTGAGGCAGGGGTGACAGGGAGATAGTGGGTGACTGGTGAGGCAGGGGTGACAGGGAGATAGTGGGTGACTGAGGCAGGGGTGACAGGGAGATAGTGGATGACTGAGGCAGGGGTGACAGGGATATAGTGGATGACTGAGGCAGGGGTGACAGGGATATAGTGGATGACTGAGCCATGAGTAATAGGGAGATAGTGGGTGACTGAAGCAGGGGTGACAGGGCGATAGTGGGTGACTGAAGCAGGGGTGACAGGGCGATAGTGTGTGACTGAGGCAGGGGTGACAGGGCGATAGTGGGTGACTGGTGAGGCGGGGTGACAGGGAGATAGTGGGTGACTAATGAGGCAGGGGTGACAGGGAGATAGTGGGTGACTAATGAGGCAGGGGTGACAGGGAGATAGTGGGTGACTGGGGCCTGGGTGACAAGTAGAGAGTATATGACTGAGTCAGGGTGATAGGTAGAGTTGGTGGCTGAGGCAGGATGACAGAGTGGGTGAATGAGGCAGGGTGACAGGGAGATAGTGGGTGACTGAAGCAGGTGTGAGAGGGAGATAGTGGGTGTCAGCAGGGTGTGGATCATTAGATCGACAGTGTCTAGGTCGACAATGTTTAGGTCAACCACTATAGGTCGACAGTCACTAGGCCGACAGGGTTTGAAGGTCAACAGGGTTTCTAGGTCAACATGTTCTAGGTCAACATGAGTATTTCATTTTTTTTGGTGTCGTTTTCTCCGTACAGTGACCGGGAAGCCCAATTAGTGCACTGCTTCGCTCGCCATGCTTCGGGCAAGGTTACTATTCCCAATCGTAGTCCATGTGGATCGTCAAGAATGAAAAAGTTAAAAAAGAGAAAGAAAAAAAAAAGTGAAAAACTCAGGTCTACCTTTTGCTCTGTCGACCTAGAACATGTCAACCTATAAACCCTGTAGACCTTCAAACCCTGTCGACCTAGTGACTGTCGACCTATAGTGGTCGACATAGACACTGTCGATCTTCAGACCGGATCCCGACTGAAGCAGGGGTGACAGGGAGATAGTGGGTGACTGAGGCAGGAGTAATAGGGAGATAGTGGGTGACTGAGGCAGGGGTGACAGGTAAAGTTGGTGATTGAGGCAGGGTGACAGGTAGAGTGGGTGACTGAAGCAGGGGTGACAGGGAGATAGTGGGTGAATGAAGCATGGGTGACAGGGAGATAGTGGGTGACTGAAGCAGGGGTGACAGGGAGATAGTGGGTGAGTAAGGCAGGAGTGACCTGTAGATAGTGGGTGACTCGTGAGGCAGGGGTGACAGGGAGATAGTGGGTGACTGAAGTAGGGGTGACAGGGAGATAGTGGGTGACTGAAGTAGGGGTGACAGGGAGATAGTGGGCAATTGGTGAGGCAGGGGTGACAGGGAGATGGTGAGTGACTGAGACAGGGGTGAGAGGGAGATAGTGGGTAACAGGTATAGAGTGGGTGACTGAGGCAGAGGTAACAGAGAGAAAGTGTGCTTGCAGAAAGATGTCGGCTGCAGTGTGCGACCCTGTGCCAGTGTTTTCCCTTCCTGGCTCCCCACTCACCTCACCCTGTGATCCAGGCTCTCTCTTGGGGCAGTGCAGCAGGGGTTCGAGCACACATCGGGAGAAGATGAGAAGGCAGCGGCAGCACCCTCCACATATGGTACTCTCCGCAATGTAACGGTTGGCCAGCCCTGTATATACACACACATTGTAAAAGACACACACATACACACGTATGACAAAACACACAAACAGCTAAACACACATAGCAAAACAATTGTACACACACACACATATAGCAAAATACGCACACAGCTAAACACACATACTCTGGTACTTACATAGTTTACCCCTACTGGCTGGCTCTCTGGTTTCGAGAAGGCCCTTCACAACTGACAGCAGCATCAGTGCGGTGCTGGGTTGAAGGGTGCCGCCACTGCCTTCTCATCCCGACTGCCACCTCTCACTCATACACTCTCTGGTCTCTCTCATATTATCTCACATCTCCCTTTTTCTCTCTAATTCTTGCTCTCTTTTACACACATACTATCTTGTTTTATTTCTGCCACACACGCTATCTCATTCTATTTCATTCTGTCTCTCATACATCCACATATCCATACACTGCCGCTCTCATACATCCACATATCCATACACTGCCGCTCTCATACATCCACATATCCATACACTGCCACTCTCTTACATCCACATATCCGTACACTGCCGCTCTCATACATCCACATATCCGTACACTGCCGCTCTCATACATCCACATATCCGTACACTGCCGCTCTCATACATCCACATATCCGTACACTGCCGCTCTCATACATCCACATATCCGTACACTGCCGCTCTCATACATCCACAGATCCATACACTGCCGCTCTCATACATCCACAGATCCATACACTGCCACTCTCATACATCCACAGATCCATACACTGCCGCTCTCATACATCCACATATCCATACACTGCCACTCTCATACATCCACATATCCGTACACTGCCGCTCTCATACATCCACATATCCATACACTGCCGCTCTCATACATCCACATATCCATACACTGCCGCTCTCATACATCCACATATCCATACACTGCCACTCTCATACATCCACATATCCATACACTGCCACTCTCATACATCCACATATCCATACACTGCCACTCTCATACATCCACATATCCGTACACTGCCGCTCTCATACATCCACATATCCGTACACTGCCGCTCTCATACATCCACATATCCATACACTGCCGCTCTCATACATCCACATATCCGTACACTGCCACTCTCATACATCCACATATCCGTACACTGCCGCTCTCATACATCCACATATCCGTACACTGCCGCTCTCATACATCCACATATCCGTACACTGCCGCTCTCATACATCCACATATCCGTACACTGCCGCTCTCATACATCCACATATCCGTACACTGCCGCTCTCATACATCCACATATCCGTACACTGCCGCTCTCATACATCCACATATCCGTACACTGCCACTCATACATCCACATATCCGTACACTGCCGCTCTCATACATCCACATATCCGTACACTGCCGCTCTTATACATCCACATATCCGTACACTGCCACTCTCATACATCCACATATCCGTACACTGCCGCTCTCATACATCCACATATCCATACACTGCCGCTCTCATACATCCACATATCCATACACTGCCGCTCTCATACATCCACATATCCGTACACTGCCGCTCTCATACATTCACACGCTGACGCACTCACACATCCTGCACGCTGAAGCGCTCACACATCCTGCACGCCGACGCGCTCACACATCCTGCACGCCGACGCGCTCACACATCCTGCACGCCGACGCGCTCACACATCCTGCACGCCGACGCGCTCACACATCCTGCACGCCGACGCGCTCACACATCCTGCACGCCGACGCGCTCACACATCCTGCACGCCGACGCGCTCACACAACCCGCACGCCGACGCGCTCACACAACCCGCACACCGACGCACTCACACAACCCGCACACTGACGCACTCACACAACCCGCACACTGACGCACTCACACAACCCGCACACTGACGCACTCACACAACCCGCACACTGACGCACTCACACAACCCGCACACTGACGCACTCACACAACCCGCACACTGACGCACTCACACAACCCGCACACTGACGCACTCACACAACCCGCACGCCGACGCGCTCACACAACCCGCACACCGACGCACTCACACAACCCGCACACTGACGCACTCACACAACCCGCACACTGACGCACTCACACAACCCGCACACTGACGCACTCACACAACCCGCACACTGACGCACTCACACAACCCGCACACTGACGCACTCACACAACCCGCACACTGACGCACTCACACATCCGCGCGTGCATGTATAGATGCAGGTGTGGGTATGTCGGTGTACGTTCAGGTGTCAGCATGTGTATGTATAGATGCAGGTGTGTGTACATCGGTGTAAGTCCAGGTGTCAGTATGTGTATGTATAGATGAAGTTTTGTGTGTACGTCGGTGTAAGTCCAGGTGTCAGCATGTGTATGTATAGATGAAGTTTTGTGTGTACGTCGGTGTAAGTCCAGGTGTCAGCATGTGTATGTATAGATGCAGGTGTGTGTACGTCAGTGTACGTCCAGGTGTCAGCATGTGTATGTGTAGATGCAGGTGTGGGTACATCGGTGTAAGTCCAGGTGTCAGCATGTGTATGTATAGATGCAGCTGTGGGTACGTTGGTGTACATCCAGGTGTCAGCATGTGTATGTATAGATGCAGGTGTGGGTACGTTGGTGTACATCCAGGTGTCAGCATGTGTATGTATAGATGCAGGTGTGGGTACGTTGGTGTACATCCAGGTGTCAGCATGTGTATGTGTAGATGCAGGTGTGGGTACATCGGTGTAAGTCCAGGTGTCAGCATGTGTATGTATAGATGCAGCTGTGGGTACGTCGGTGTACGTCCAGGTGTCAGCATGTGTATGTATAGATGCAGCTGTGGGTACGTCGGTGTACGTCCAGGTGTCAGCATGTGTATGTATAGATGCAGGTGTGGGTACGTTGGTGTACATCCAGGTGTCAGCATGTGTATGTATAGATGCAGGTGTGGGTACGTTGGTGTACATCCAGGTGTCAGCATGTGTATGTATAGATGCAGGTGTGGGTACATCGGTGTAAGTCCAGGTGTCAGTATGTGTATGTATAGATGCAGGTGTGTGTACGTCAGTGTACGTCCAGGTGTCAGCATGTGTATGTGTAGATGCAGGTGTGGGTACATCGGTGTAATTCCAGGTGTCAGCATGTGTATGTATAGATGCAGGTGTGGGTACGTTGGTGTACGTCCAGGTCTCAAAGCGTGTATGTATAGATGCAGGTGTTTGTATGTCCAGGTGTCAGCGAGTGTATGCATAGATGCAGGTCGGTGTTCATCCAGGTGTCAGCGCGTGTATGTATAGATGCAGGTCGGTGTTCATCCAGGTGTCAGCGCGTGTATGTATAGATGCAGGTCGGTGTACGTCCAGGTGTCAGCACGTGTATGTATAGATGCAGATGTGGGTACGTCCAGGTGTCAGCATGTGCAGGTATAGATGAACATGTGGGTACGTCACTGTATGTCCAGGTGTCAGCATGTGCATGTGTAGATGCAGGTGTGGGTACGTCGGTGTACGTATAGGGGTCAGTGTGTGTATGTATAGATGTTGGTGTGTGTATGTCAGTGTACGTACAGATATAGGTGTGTGTGTATGTATGTATAGAGGTAGGTGTGATACATACATATATCATGTGCACACACGATAGCTAGATACATACATATAACACATACATACATGATAGATATACATACATGATAGCTAGATACATATATCACACACACACACGATACATACATATATCACACACACACGATACATATATATATCACACACACATACATGATACATACATGAGACAGTCCTGGGCTGGTGATGAGGCCCGAGCCCCCTGCTGATGTTGCATTGAGGAAGGAGGTGACCAGCTCCTGGCAGTATGGCCACAGTGTTCCAGGGCTGAGGCCAGTTGGGGAGAGCGCCTGGGAGGGAGAGTGCCACCTGCCCCGCACACTCCGCAGGCCTGCACATGGGGAGGGAGGTCACTGGCCAAACATACCCGCCCTGCCGCCGGAGCCCTGCTGCTGTCCCCGTCAGTGCTCTCTAGTGGTGAGCGGGGCGTGTATGGACGGCACCCCGGCCCCACTGCTTGTGCGGTCTGAGTGTGGTCTATAATAGGCTTCGAAGCAGCAGCGGGAGCAGGAATGAACGGGTGGACACCGCGGTATACTGCCGCCGCATCAGGCCATTCATTCCCACTGCTGCCTCGGAGCCTATTATAGACCACACTACCAGTGGGGCCGGGGTGCTGTCCATACACAGTCCCCTGGTCTGGACACAAGGTGCAGGGGGAGAGTGCAGGGGGATAAGGAGGTGATGGGAGCACACAGGATGGGGCGGGGGTGGAGAGCGCGGGGTGCCCGGAGTATGAATGAGCCACCAGCGCCACCCACTCACTGTCCCCCCAGTACCTCAACTGCACTGCACTCAACCACTGCACACTACATATACACACACACACACAATTGAGGCTATACCACGAGACAGAAACACACTGCAGACACACAATGATGCTATACCGGGAGACACCACTGCACACTACAGACACACAATGATGCTATACCGGGAGACACCACTGCACACTACAGACACACAATGATGCTATACCGGGAGACACCACTGCACACTACAGACACACAGTGAGGCTATCCAGGGAGACACCACTGCACACTACAGACACACAGTGAAGTTTTCCAGGGAGACACCACTGCACACTACAGACACACAGTGAGGCTATCCAGGGAGACACCACTGCACACTACAGACACACAGTGAGGCTATCCAGGGAGACACCACTGCACACTACAGACACACAGTGAGGCTATCCAGGGAGACACCACTGCACACTACAGACACACAGTGAGGCTATCCAGGGAGACACCACTGCACACTACAGACACACAGTGAGGCTATCCAGGGAGACACCACTGCACACTACAGACACACAGTGAGGCTATCCAGGGAGACACCACTGCACACTACAGACACACAGTGAGGCTATCCAGGGAGACACCACTGCACACTACAGACACACAGTGAGGCTATCCAGGGAGACACCACTGCACACTACAGACACACAGTGAGGCTATCCAGGGAGACACCACTGCACACTACAGACACACAGTGAGGCTATCCAGGGAGACACCACTGCACACTACAGACACACAGTGAGGCTATCCAGGGAGACACTACAGACACACAGTGAGGCTATCCAGGGAGACACCACTGCACACTACAGACACACAGTGAGGCTATCAAGGGAGACACCACTGCACACTACAGACACACAGTGAGGCTATCAAGGGAGACACCACTGCACACTACAGACACACAGTGAGGCTATCCAGGGAGACACCACTGCACACTACAGACACACAGTGAGGCTATCCAGGGAGACACCACTGCACACTACAGACACACAGTGAGGCTATCCAGGGAGACACTACAGACACACAGTGAGGCTATCCAGGGAGACACCACTGCACACTACAGACACACAGTGAGGCTATCCAGGGAGACACCACTGCACACTACAGACACACAGTGAGGCTATCAAGGGAGACACCACTGCACACTACAGACACACAGTGAGGCTATCCAGGGAGACACCACTGCACACTACAGACACACAGTGAGGCTATCCAGGGAGACACTACTGCACACTACAGACACATAATGAGGCTATACAGGGAGACACACACACTCTGCACATTATAGACACACAATGTTGCTATACAGGAAGATACATACACAGTACACATTGAGGATATACAGGGAGAGACACACACAGAAGCTCACATGGAAGACACACACCTCCACTCACTCTCACCTTACAAACTACAGCAGAGTGCACTGCAGACTCACTGACTGGGCCGGCCCTGGATCTGCAGCAACTCAGCAACTCCTCCTCTGTCCTCTCCCTCTTACAGCAGCAGAAGCAACAGTGAGTAAGTAGCAGTCTGAGACCCGAGTAGCTCCGCCCCCATTTAGGCCCCGCTCATGGGTCAGTTTAGGCCCCGCCCCCGTGTCCGTTTAGGCCCCGCCCCCGGCCGAGATTATGCATCCCTGTCCAGAGCGCTCCCAAAAGGTTGGCTTCCAGCCCGGCCAGCGCTTCAGTATGAGCCTTGGTGTGCATGGGACCGGCCCCCTGGGAATCTACCCATGGACCAGTTCGCCCCTACACTGTAGCCACTGTTTGAAAGCCAGCAGCAGCACAATACATCCGGCCGCCACACACAGCGCTTTCAGTTTTGAATTTCCCGGAAGTTCAGTGAATAAATTAGATGACGTCACTGAGCTCTTACAGCTGCCTCTGGCACAGCACGGATCTTACTAAACTCTGTACTTAGTGCAGTGTCGGGGCTGATAATCGCACAGCGTGCCCCCCACCCCATCAACCACAAAACCCCTCACCCCCCTGTATAGCATAAACACAGCTAATTCCCCTAACACGCAAGAATTTCAGTTAGCCAGCAGATGTCAGCCATGTTTGTACACCCAAGTGAAGCCACTGTACACCCCCTGCTGGCGGCCACTGCGCAGGCGCAACAAATTGAAATTCCCTATCTCTATAATGGGGCATATTTTACTAAATTAAAAAAAACCTGTAACTTTCTGAAAAACCTTAACCCCAAAAGGCACTACACTGGGACATACTCTATCTAATAAAACAAACCCCAAGGCTTAATTCATCCTCTATCCTGAGTTATGCCTTCCCAAAAATCTCCTCATTCACTCTATAGGAAAACCATGTCAAAAAGCCATACAGGAAGTTGCAGAAAAAAACTGACAGTTGAAACTTTAGGTTACTCCCAATTCCTCATTTTTTATTATTTTACCCTGAAATTTGGCATGAAGCACCGGGTGACGATTCTACGTTCCCATGCCAAATTTCAGCTCAGTATGTCCAATCACTTTTGAGGTGTAGCCCCTCAAACACCATGCCCCCATCTCAGAAGTTCCCTATGGGAGAATTCCGTTTGTTCGATTCAGCCTTAATATAAGGGCACGACCGTGCCCTTATAATATATACCTTCTAAGTACCATTCACAATAAATTTGCAAGATCATAGACCACCCATTCTCCTCTCACATTTTCAAGACTGTCACAACAGACAAGTCTATAATGGGTTGGAGAGGTTTATCTCAAGGAGCATATGTTCAACCTAAAAATCAGTTCTACACATACATTTGTTTAAAATAAGATCAACAAACAAGGTGTCCCTATTCAGTTGGGCATGGAGAAGGGGACAGTAGCTTCATACATCAACAGAATGAAGAAAGGTACTTGTTCCTGATCTCGTCACAGAAAAGAGATACTGTAGTGACCTATAACTGGCATGTTCAATAAAATAATGACGGAATTGAAAAACTAATTTAAAACTAATTTAGCATATTTAGCTATCCAGGGCATCATTAAAAATCAATTTCCTGTGGAAGATAGCACATAATTTCAGAAGACCAGGGCCTGATGTAATGGGTGTCAGTAATCGTGCCCAGAAAATTATCGCACCATATCGGACATTAAATGTGCGTCTATTTCCCGGAACTCAGCCAATGTAATGGTATGCATTTTTTCGTTCACAATACAAATCGGATCTGACTTCTTACGGTATATTTAGACGAGGAAACGTCCAATTTTTTCAGACCAACTGTTGCACAGTGATTGAACTTAACCTCTGCACCCAAAAGTCCCATTATTAAAGCACACACACCCTAAATTAACCCCAGTCCTCTAGGACGCACAAGCAGCTTATGCTAATTGAAATTAGATGTGGCATGGCTATATAATGTATAATTACGACTGTATCAGCATACCAAATTATTATACAGTGTTTGACTGGAAAACACTGTAGCATAACATTTTGTATGCAGATACAATTGCTATTACACACAGAATAATAGAGATGTGCGGTGGGCACTTTTCGTGTTTTGTGTTTTGGTTCTGGTTCCATGCTTGTGTTTTGGATCTGGATTGGTTTTGCCAAAACCACCCTTTTCGTGTTTTGGTTTTGGTTGTGGATCTGGATGATTTTTGAAAAAAATATAAAAACAGCTAAAATCACATTGTTTGGGGGTCATTTTGATCCTACTGTATTATTAACCTCAATAACATTCATTTCCACTCATTTCCAGTCTATTCTGAACACCACACACCTCACAATGGGGGTAATTCAGAGTTGATCGCAGGAGAAAATTTATTAGCAGTTGGGCAAAACCATGTGCACTGCATGAAGGGGGGGGGCAGATATAACATGTGCAGAGAGAGTTAGATTTGGGTGGGGTGTGTTCAAACTGAAAACTAAATTGCAGTGTAAAAATAAAGCAGCCAGTAGTTACCCTGCACAGAAACAAAATTACCCATCCACATTTAACTCTCTCTGCAAATGTTATATCTGGCACACCTGCAGTGCACATGGTTTTGCCCAACTGCTAACAAATTTGATGCTGCGATCAACTCTGAATTACCCCCAATATTGTTTTTAGGCCAAAAGGTTGCACCAAGGTGGCTGGATGACTAAGCTAAGCGACACAAGTGTGCGGCACAAACACCTGGCACATCTAGGAGTGGCACTGCAGTGGCAGACAGGATGGCAGATTTTAAAAAAATAGGCCCCAAACAGCACATGATGCAAAGAAGAAAAAGCGACACAAGTGTGCGGCACAAACGGGTTCACTGCGATATGCCGTTTGTCGGGCTCTCGGCGACCAGCATACCGGGGCTGGGAACCCGACCGCCGGCTACCGACAGTGTGGCGAGCGCAAATGAGCCCCTTGCGGGCTTGCTGCGCTCGCCACGCTACGGGTACGGTGGCGCGCTACGCACGCTATTTTATTCTCCCTCCAGGGGGAATAAGTGTTGGTATGCCGGCTGTCAGGATCCCCGCGCCGGTATACTGTGCGCCGGGTTCCCGTCAGTCGGCATACTGAAGACCACCCGCACAAACAACATGGGACGTGCTGGAATTTGCCCAGATGTAATACACGCACAATATTGGTGGCACAGGAGAGCGTACCCTTAAACCACACATACACATGGCAAAGCCTGTTAAATTAATTTGGATAATAATAATAGCCCTTTTATTTGGAGCTATTATATTATAATAATGGGGGTCATTCCGAGTTGATCGCTAGCTGAAAATGTTTGCTGCGCTGCGGTTAAGGAAAAAAAGGCACATCTGCGCATGCATATGCGGCACAGTGCGCACGCACGACGTACTTTCAAAACGGCCAATGTATTTTCACACAAGGTCTAGCGAAGCATTTCAGTCGCACTGCTGACTGCAGAGTGATTGACATGAAGTGGGCGTTCCTGGGTGTCAACTGACCGTTTTCAGGGAGTGATCGAAAAAAACGCAGGCGTGCCAGGAAAAACGCAGGTGTGGCTGGCCAAACGCAGGGCGTGTTTGTGACGTCAAATCCGGAACTGAATGGTCTGAAGTGATCGCAAGCGCTGAGTAGGTCTGAAGCTACTCAGAAACTGTACAATATTTTTTTGTAGCCGCTCTGCGATCCTTTCGTTCGCACTTCTGCTAAGCTAAGATACACTCCCAGAGGGCAGTGGCTTAGCATTTGCACGGCTGCTAAAAACAGCTAGCGAGCGATCAACTCGGAATGACCCCCAATATGCAGCGCAGGCGAGCTTACCCCTACACCACACAGGGCAAACCCTGTAAAAATTATTTGGATAATAATATAAGTAATGTATATAACCCTTTTATTTGGAGTAAATAATATACAGCACAGGACTCCACCACTGGACTTATGGCAGCACAAGACACCACCACTGGACTAATGCAGCACAAGACAGCACCACTGGACTGGACTTATACGGCAGTACCCCTGGAGTTGTACGGCAGTGTTAGACAGGATGGCACTTTAAAAAACTAGTCCCCAAACAGCACATGATGCAAAGAAGAAAAAGAGGTGCAAGATGGAATTGTCCTTGGGCCCTCCCACCGACCCTTATGTTGTATAAACAGGACAAGCACACTTTAACAAACCAATCATTTCAGCAACAGGGTCTGCCACATGACTGTGGCTGAAGCGACTGGTTTGTTTGGGCCCCCACCAAAAAAAGAAGCAATCAATCTTTCCTTGCACAAACTGGCTCTACAGAGGCAAGATGTCGACCTCATCCTCCGATTCCTCCCCCCTTTCAGTGTGTACATCCTCCTCCTCCTCACAGAGTATTAATTCGTCCCCACTGTAATTCACCATCGCAGGTCCCTGTGTACTTTAGGGATCCGGTCTGAAGATCGACAGTGTCTGGGTCGACAATGTTTAGGTCGACCACTATAGGTCGACAGTCACTAGGTCGACATGGATGGAAGGTCGACAAGGTTTCTAGGTCGACATGTGCTAGGTCGACAGGTCTAAAGGTCGACATGAGTTTTTCACATTTTTATTTTTTGGGGGATTTTTTCATACTTAACGATCCACGTGGACTACGATTGGAACGGTAAAGTGTGCCGAGCGAAGCGGTAGCGGAGCGAAAGCACCATGCCCGAAGCATTGCGAGCGAAGCGAGCTATGTGAGGGGACACGGTGCACTAATTGGGGTTCCCGGTCACTCTACGAAGAAAACGACACCAAAAAACCCAAAAAAACCTCATGTCGATCTTTAGACCTGTCGACCTAGCACATGTCGACCTAGAAACCCTGTCGACCTTCCATCCATGTCGACCTAGTGACTGTCGACCTATAGTGGTCGACCTACACATTGTCGACCTAGACACTGTCGATTTGATGAACCACACCCGTACTTTCTGGAGGCAATTGCTGTTAAAAGTCTTCCCGGAGGAATTTATAATTCATTTTGATGAACAGCATCTTCTCCACATTTAGTGGAAGTAACTTCCTACGTCGATCGCTGACAAGGTTACCGGCTGCACTAAGCACTCTTTCGGCGTACACACTGGAGGGGAGGGGGGCAATTTAGGTAAAATAAAGGCAGTTTGTGCAAGGGGATCCAAAATGCCTCTTTTTCCTGTCATACGGACTGTCTGACATGTCTACTTGGATGCTGTCACTCATATAATCCTCCACCAATGAGAGTTAGATTTGGGTGGGGTGTGTTCAAACTGAAATCTAAATTGCAGTGTAAAAATAAAGCAGCCAGTATTTGCCCTGCACAGAAACAAAATAACCCACCCAAATCTAACTCTCCCTGCACATGTTATATCTGCCCCCCCCCCCCCTTCCCCCTGCAGTGCACAAGATTTTGCCCAAGTGCTAACAAATTTGCTGCTGCGATCAACTCAGAATTACCCCCATGGTCTGTTGCTTTGCAGGCTGAGCCATGTGCATACCTCCCAACATGACCCTCTCCAGGAGGGACAAAATGCTCTGCTTCTGGACTTTTCTCATAATGTATGATTGCTGGCACCTGTTTTGAACAGGTTAATGGATAAGAAAGGTGTGTCAGCAAAGGTGAAGGCAATCATACAGTAAGAGGGAAGTCCAGGAGCAGAGCATTTCTGTCCCTCCTGGAGAGGGTCATGTTGGGAGGCATGCATGTGGGTTCCTGTTTAGTAAATGGTTTTTTAAGCACATGTTGTACCTTTGTTTGATAATTTAAGTATCTATGTCTGTCCGATCCAGGAAGTTCTCTGTGATGCCAATACTGTTATAATGTAATAAAATGATACTATACATATTGTTTTTTCCATATGAAAATTGTCATTTTTAATGTGTTCTATAAGCATTTTTGGAATAACATATAAAATAGATCAGCTACTAGAGTTGTGTAGTTCTAATTAAGAGCATGTGAAATCAAATCACCTATTATAGGTGTGGACACTGATTAAACCGAACACCGATTGGCCAGATGGAGTTGAAATATTCAGGAAGTTGAGCTCTCCACACACTTCTCTTGAGGAAACTGCTGGCTCTGGAATAGCGGAGAAACATGTAGAGAGTGAGCCGACACAAGCAGGAGCCGCTACAATACAACTATACAAACTGGGCAATTCACAAAATCCTGGGTACGCCCACCCCCATAAAAACCTCTTACCAATCTTGGACGGTATTATTATACAACGGCCACCTGAGTCCCAGGCCGCATGGTGGACAGTTATTGCGAGAGCCGGACATCAGCATTGATTGGCAGCTTGTAAGCGCTGCTGTGAACTAAGCTCCATGACGCCGTAACCCTTTGAAGCCGTGGACGGCACTGAATGCGGACGGCCAAATCAAGTCTTGTGGCTGAGAACAGTGTATAAATCAGGGGTAGTAGCATAGCGTACCCATTTACCATCAGTAACAACTTGGAAGTTGCATCTGTGAGTTTTTATCCGGGATTGCTTATGATTGACTGTTATAAAAAAACATTTTTTTTCTGGACTCAATTCAGTCATATTGATAATAAGGGTATTATTAACCCTATGTTTACGGCAACTGCTTATGGTTTAATATTGCTATTCGGAAAGCATTTGTTTTTTTTAAAAGAAATTATTTTTTAATGTTATTAAATGTTATTCTATTTTTAATCTAGAGCGCTCCTTGTTGTTACTTATTTATTAATTAAGTAACACAAAATTTCCTTTGATCAGTTTACTAATTTTCAGATAATCAAATAGAAGCTGCTAATATATCTTATCTAAAAAAGACAATTGTTTTAAATATATAGTTAATTGCGCCCTATTCTGTCTATCTTTAAGATTAGACAGTCTGGACAAGTTATATCGTAGGTGGATGTATAGGCTTGAATGGTCTTTTGCTGCTCCTCCATCCTCTCAAGCATATAGAGCCGCGGTGGCCAACCCGTGGCTCTTGTGCCGCATGCGGCTCTTTCATCCTCCGCATGCGGCTCGATCCACTCCCGGCCACTGCTGCCCGACACACTTAGGTATCAGTGTATCTGCACCTGTGGTGCATTTCAGTTTTGCACAGTTTGCTGACCACCAGTATATAATATATATAGCCGTACGGTACAGTATGCCACTGCTGTACCTACCTCTGTGTCGTCAAGTATACTATCCATCCATACCTGTGGTGCATTTCAGTTTTGCACAGTTTGCTAACCACCAGTATATAATATATAGCAGTACGGTACAGAAGGCCACTGCTCTACCTACCTCTGTGTTGTCAAGTATACTATTCATCCATACCTGTGGTACATTTCAGTTGTGCGCAGTATATATAGTAGTAGGCCATTGCTATTGATACTGGCATATAATTCCACACATTAAAAAATGGAGAACAAAAATGTGGAGGGTAAAATAGGGAAAGATCAAGATCCACTTCCACCTTGTGCTGAAGCTGCTGCCACTAGTCATGGCCGAGACGATGAAATGCAATCAACATCGTCTGCCAAGGCCGATGCACAATGTCATAGTAGTGAGCATGTAAAATCCAAAAAAATAAAGCTCAGTAAAATGACCCAAAAATCTAAATCAAAATAGTCTGAGGAGAAGCATAAACTTGCCAATGTGCCTTTTACGACACGGAGTGGCAAGGAACGGCTGATGCCCTGGCCTATGTTCATGGCTAGTGGTTCAGATTCACATGAGGATGGAAGCACTCATCCTCTCGCTAGAAAACTTAAAATAGTTAAGATGGCAAAAGCACAGCAAAGAACTGTGCGTTCTTCTAAATCACAAATCCCCAAGGAGAGTCCAATTGTGTCGGTTGCGATACCTGACCTTCCCAACACTGGACGGGAAGAGGTTGCACCTTCCACCATTTGCACGCCATATATTCTAGAAAGAGAAAAGAAGACTCTATCTTGGGGGCACTCTTTGAAATATAAATATGGCCAGATATACCCTTAAGTATCATTAAAATATAACCTTTAATTGTATCTTTAAAATTAAAAGGAATTTGAAAAGGAAAAATATATATATACACACACACAGGTTTATTCATATACACCTTGGGATCAATTGTTTATCACAAGGAGTTCAAAGAACACTGAGCACAGCTACTTATCTTTTTTCCGGCCAGTAATACCCGAAGCGCTGCTGTTTTCATATTTGCCGTCCGCTGCACCGGTCCTAGTGACCAGAGTACATGACGAAAAGAGATCTCAGCGGCTGGACTGGGTTTGCGGTCATAAAAACTTTCCATTCTAGCTGGGTTTGCTGCTACTTTTTAGCCCAACACATATTGTTTAGTGACCTATGGTCAAATGTTAGAGAAAACAATGAATTATGATGAGTGAGCCTAACAATATCAGTATACCGATAAAGTATACCTGAAAATAAATTTGGGAAAGTACTTTACTAATAGCCTGTGTGGAGAACGGCTTTTTTGGTAATTGCATTTCTATGTGAGAATGTGCACGGCACTGGTTTAATATTGAACCACTCCCTATCATCTCCCTGCAATTACCTGAAAATTAAACAGGCAGGAACTGTACTCAATTTTGGTTAACACTCATCCCTGGATTGCGGTGCAGTGTCCTGCAATGTCCTAGGATATCGGGACATTCCATCCGCTCTAACAGGGAAAGCAGTACGGCCACTTATCCTCTTTCCGGTCAGAAATTTCAAGGTTGCTGCCCTCTCATCCACCGGCCGCTGAGCTAACAAAAACCTTGAGCTCATGACGGTGAGACAGTAGAAGCAATGTACCATGGCATACTGATCATCTTTTTCACTCTTTCCTTTTTCTCTTTTATACCAACTATTTATGTCGGGCTACTAATGAGCGCATAAGATACCATATAAATGTGATGGGCATTCTGCATCTCTCAACACTGTGTATATATCATTTGGGCAATTTTTGAATCTTTACAATTATACATGTGTTTGAGAATATAGGAGCAGACGTTTGGTAAATTAATACCTATTCATGATATGGTTGTTTAAACAGTGAGAGACCATAATTGGTTTTTAAAAAAAATCTGAATAAAAAAATAAGAATAAAAACAAGCTCCTCAGTGAGCAATCAGTGTTCTCCGAACACATAAGCTCCATAGTGAGCAATCAGTGTTCTTTGAACTCCTTGTGATAAACAATTGATCCCAAGGTGTATATGAATAAACCTGTGTGTGTGTATATATATATTTTTCCTTTTCAAATTCCTTTTAATTTTAAAGATACAATTAAAGGTTATATTTTAATGATACTTAAGGGTATATCTGGCCCTATTTATATTTCAAAGAGTGCCCCCAAGATAGAGTCTTCTTTTCTCTTTCTAGAATATTTGGTTTTCTGACTCTGGGGAGCAACACCAACCCTGTATTATGGTGAATCTACCCGAGTAATCATAGGTATTTGGTTTTCTTTAAAGAATTAACCCCCCTCGTGTGTTCATTTTTGTGTGTAACTGTGTCACCCAGGTACAAACAAGGGGGTATCTTGTTGCGGATCATCACAAATGTTTCTTCCTACCATTTGCACGCCCCCTGCAATTGCTGGAAGGAGCACCCGCAGTCCAGTTCCTGATAGTCAAATTGAAGATGTCACTGTTGAAGTACACCAGGATGAGGATATGGGTGTTGCTGGCGCTGGGGAGGAAATTGACAAGGAGGATTCTTATGGTGAGGTGGTTTGTTTAAGTCAGGCATCCGGGGAGACACCTGTTGTCCGTGGGACGAATATGGCCATTGACATGCCTGGTCAAAATACAAAAAAAATCACCTCTTCGGTGTGGAATTATTTCAACAGAAATGGGGACAACTGGTGTCAAGCCGTGTGTTGCCTTTGTCAAGCTGTAATAAGTAGGGGTAAGGACGTTAACCACCTAGGAACATCCTCCCTTATACGTCACCTGGACCGCATTCATCAGAAGTCAGTGACAAGTTCAAAAACTTTGGATGACAGCTGAAGCAGTCCACTGACCACTAAATCCCTTCCTCTTGTAACCAAGGTCCTGAAAATCACACCACCAACTCCCTCAGTGTCAATTTCCTCCTTACACAGGAAAGCCAATAGTCCTGCAGGCCATGTCACTGTCAAGTCTGACGAGTCCTCTCCTGCCTGGGATTCCTCCGATGCATCCTTGAGTGTAATGCCTACTGCTGCTGTCGCTGCTGTTGTTGCTGCTGGGAGTCGATCGTCATCCCAGAGGGGAAGTCGGAAGACCACTTGTACTACTTCCAGTAAGCAATTGACTGTCCAACAGTCCTTTGTGAGGAAGATGAAATATCACAGCAGTCATCCTGCTGCAAAGCGGATAACTCAGGCCTTGGCAGCCTGGGTGGTGAGAAACGTGTGTCCGGTATCCACCGTTAATTCACAGGCAACTAGAGACTTGATTGATGTACTGTGTCCCCGGTACCAAATACCATCTAGGTTCCATTTCTTTAGGCAGGCGATACCGAAAATGTACACAGACGTCAGAAAAAGAGTCACCAGTGTCCTAAAAAATGCAGTTGTACCCAATGTCCACTTAACCACAGACATGTGGACAAGTGGAGCAGGGCAGACTCAGAACTATATGACTGTGACAGCCCACTGGGTAGATGTATTGCCTCCCGCAGCAAGAACAGCAGCAGCGGCACCAGCAGCAGCATCTCGCAAACGCCAACTCGTTCCTAGGCAGGCTACGCTTTGTATCACCGCTTTCCAGAAGAGGCACACAGCTGACAACCTCTTACGGAAACTGAGGAAGATCATCGCAGAATGGCTTACCCCAAATGGACTCTCCTGGGGATTTGTGACATCAGACAACGCCAGCAATATTGTGCGTGCATTACATCTGGGCAAATTCCAGCACGTCCCATGTTTTGCACATACATTGAATTTGGTGGTGCAGAATTATTTAAAAAACGACAGAGGCGTGCAAGAGATGCTGTCGGTAGCCCGAAGAATTGCGGGCCACTTTCGGCATTCAGCCACCGCGTGCTGAAGACTGGAGCACCAACAAACAGTCCTGAACCTGCCCTGCCATCATCTAAAGCAAGAGGTGGTAACGAGGTGGAATTCAACCCTCTATATGCTTCAGAGGATGGAGGAACAGCAAAAGGCCATTCAAGCCTCTACATCTGCCTACGATATAGGCAAAGGAGGGGGAATGCACCTGACTCAAGCGCAGTGGAGAATGATTTCAACGTTGTGCAAGGTTCTGCAACCCTTTGAACTTGCCACACGTGAAGTCAGTTCAGACACTGCCAGCCTGAGTCAGGTCATTCCCCTCATCAGGCTTTTGCAGAAGAAGCTGGAGACATTGAAGGAGGAGCTAAAACGGAGCGATTCCGCTAGGCATGTGGGACTTGTGGATGGAGCCCTTAATTCGCTTAACCAGGATTCACGGGTGGTCAATCTGTTGAAATCAGAGCACATTTTGGCCACCGTGCTCGATCCTAGATTTAAAACCTACGTTGTATCTCTCTTTCCGGCAGACACAAGTCTGCAGAGGTTCAAAGACCTGCTGGTGAGAAAATTGTCAAGTCAAGCGGAACGTGACCCGTCAACAGCTCCTCATTCACATCCTCCTGCAACTGGGGGTGCGAGGAAAAGGCTAAGAATTCCGAGCCCACCCGCTGGCGGTGATGCAGGGTAGTCTGGAGCGAGTGCTGACATCTGGTCCGGACTGAAGGACCTGCCAACGATTACTGACATGTCGTCTACGGTCACTGCATATGATTCTGTCACCATTGAAAGAATGGTGGAGGATTATATGAGTGACCGCATCCAAGTAGGCACGTCAGACAGTCCGTACGTATACTGGCAGGAAAAAGAGGCAATTTGGAGGCCCTTGCGCAAACTGGCTTTATTTTACCTAAGTTGCCCCCCCTCCAGTGTGTACTCCGAAAGAGTGTTTAGTGCAGCCGGTAACCTTGTCAGCAATCGGCGTACGAGGTTACTTCCAGAAAATATGGAGAAGATGATGTTCATCAAAATGAATTATAATCAATAACTCCGTGGAGACATTCACCAGCAATTGCCTCCAGAAAGGACACAGGGACCTGAGATGGTGGATTCCAGTGGGGACGAATTAATAATCTGTGAGGAGGGGGATGTTCACAGCAGTGACGTGCGGTGGGGTGAGGCAGGTGAGGCAGAGCCTTTACTGCCATACTTACGTTTAAACCAGAGTTTTGACTGTATAAAATATATGAAAAATACTGATAATTTGTTTGAATTATCTTCTTTGCATTATTCTAATAATTTTTATAGCCCAAACTCTGGAGTAAAAAAGTCTATGGCAGGTGAGGAAGTGCCTCACCTGTTTATCCTTTCCACACATCTCTAATCAAAACTCACCAGATTTCCAGGAGTTTATACTCCTGCACCTGTGTATAATGCCCAGATGTACCCTTTGGCTCATATATTGCATGTAAATCTGGCTCTGGGGTTAGCCAGTGCTCCTGAGCCATTTAGCTCACCGCACGTCCCTACACAGTGAAAGGGGTGAGGAATTGGACGATGAGGAGGAGGTGGACATCTTGCCTCTGTAGAGCCAGTTTGTGCAAGGAGAGATTGATTGCTTCTTTTTTGGTGGGGGCCCAAACCCACCAGTCATTTCAGTCACAGTTGTGTGGCAGACCCTGTCGCTGAAATGATGGGTTTGTTAAAGTGTGCATGTCCTGTTTATACAACATAAGGGTGGGTGGGAGGGCCCAAGGACAATTCCATCTTGCACCTCTTTTTTCTTTAATTTTTCTTTGCATCATGTGCTGTTTGGGGACTATTTTTTTGAAGTGCCATCCTGCCTGACACTGCAGTGCTACTCCTAGATGGAACAGAAAGAGTTGTGGAGGTGTGGACTAGATGGCGCTATCGCTCAAGCAGTGATGGTGAATATGAGAGTACTGGACAAATACTTAGCTTTACCGTTTCCAGATGAAAAGTCAAGGATGTTCTGCGTCCAATCTTGGATGGAAAGCTCAACCGTGTTCAAAAAATGGGAAATGAAACAGAAGTATACAATGTGTAGTAACGTCTTAGGAAACAAAATGAAGAAATGAGTGATCTAAGGTAGATTTCCAATATGAGCTAGTAGGCTTCACTAGGCAATATCAATGGTCAGAGAATTGGTGATCTTACTGAACTAAAATATGAACACAGTGTACTTGTATAAACACACCTGACTTACACAAAGACAGGTGTTGACATGCCCATAAAGGTATCTTTTCAAGATGTAAAGTGCTCTTTATCAATTATTAGTTGAAAAGCCAGTATCTAAGTGGTATCTGCCAAACTTTAAGTGGTAAGGGAGGCGTACCTAACACTCACATGTGAAGCGGTTAGTGTCCTCATATAGCGGTTTCTTTCAATGACCTCAATCCAGAATTACTAAAAAGTAAAATTTATTCAAAAGTACATAGCATAAAAAACAGGCTAATTTCAGCGTGAGAGTCCAGCTCTGATGGAATTGAGAACCGTCCTGGAACAATAAGTGGCCAACTTTGGGGTTCCAAAAATATATATATATGACAAGGTCCTACCTTCCTTCAGAGTCCAAATGGCCGGTCCGCTGTTAAAGTACCCCCTCTAAGCCGGCTTAGAGGGGGCACTTTAACAGCGGACCGGCCATTAAATTTTACTTTTTACTACTTCTACTTCTGGATTGAGGTCGTTGAAAGAAACCGCTATATGAGGACACTAACCGCTTCACATGTGAGTGTTAGGTACGCCTCCCTTACCACTTAAAGTTTGGCTATCCACTACTGACTGATAGAGAACCCCATACTTCATGAAAGATACCTTTATGGGCGTCCAGACACCTGCCTCTATGTAAGTCAGGTGTGTTTATAGGAATTCTGCGGTTCCATTATCAACATAGAAGGACACCTTTAATTTTAAAATTTGGTACGCCTATAAATAGCGACAAATATACCATATGTTCTTTCTTTGAATACGACTATACTACACATTGTGTACTTCTGTTTCATTTTCCATATATGGTTGAGTACTCCATCATTGGGTATATTACCACCATGGCAACCCCTTTGGAATGATGCCCTTGAAAGAAACCGTTATATGAGGATATCGGCTGTTCCCTAGGTGAGTGTTAGGTACGCCCCTCCCTCACGATAGCAGATACCACTTAGATACTGGCCTTTCAACTAATAATTGATAAAGAGCACGTTACATCTTGAAAAGATACCTTTATGGGCATGTCAACACCTGTCTTTGTGTAAGTCAGGTGTGTTTATACGAGTACACTGTGTTCATATTTTAGTTCAGAAAGATCACCAATTCTCTGACCATTGATATTGCCTAGTGAAGCCTACTAGCTCATATTGGAAATCTACCTTAGATCACTCATTTCTTCATTTTGTTTCCTAAGACGTTACTACACATTGTATACTTCTGTTTCATTTCCCATTTTTTGAACACGGTTGAGCTTTCCATCCAAAATTGGACACAGAACATCCTTGACTTTTCATCTCGAAATGGTAAAGCTAAGTATTTGTCCAGTACTCTCATATTCACCATTACTGCTTGAGCGATAGCGCCATCTAGTCCACACCTCCACAACTCTTTCTGTTCCATTTTTTGGACTACTTGGGATAAGTCCACCGTTGGACTAAGAAGGCAGCAATCGGTCTACTAGAAGCGCCAGTAAAGATTTCACCTCCCTTTTTAACACTCCTAGATGGGCCAGGTGTTTGTGTCGGCCACTTGTGTCGTTTAGCTTAGCCATCCAGCGTCCTTGGTGCACTTCTTTTTTTCTTTGTATCATGTGCCGTTTGGGGACTATTTTTTTGAAGTGCCATCCTGTCTGACACTGCAGTGCCACTCCTAGATGGGCCAGGTGTTTGTGTCGGCCACTTGGGTCGCTTAGCTTAGTCGTCCAGCGACCTCGGTGCAAATTTTAGGACTAAAAATAATATTGTGAGGTGTGAGGTGTTCAGAATAGACTGAAAATGAGTGGAAATTATGGTTATTGAGGTTAATAACACTATGGGATCAAAATGACCCCCAAATTCTATGATTTAAGCTGTTTTTGAGGGTTTTTTGTAAAAGAACACCCGAATCCAAAACACACCCGAATCCGACAAAAAATTTTCAGGGAGGTTTTGCCAAAACGCGTCCGAATCCAAAACACGGCCGCGGAACCAAATCCAAAACCAAAACACAAAACCCGAAAAATGTCCGGTGCACAGCACTAGTTTTTTGTTAGTGTAACAGCTTACTCCAAAAAAAATACATGGGTAGAATGACCCTGGAATCCTACCTGGGTAGCTATCACGGTCGAACATGGTAATGATCCGGGTAATTGTGTAGTGGAAACGGACATTACCCATGTTTTCAGACCCAAGTAACGCTCAGAGACACTGATTGGTCCTGGGGCACAGGGAGAAGATGTCATCTCTGGGAGATACACTGGGCACATGCAGGCATCGCAGCAGTTTCCAAACAGAAACACAGAGACAAGCCATGCTGGGCACATTGAGGTATCGCAGCAGCTTCCAAACAAACACAGAACAGCAGCAGCAGAAGCTCCACCACAACAACATGGCTACCCATTGTTGGCAGAGTATTGCGGTGCCTGGCAGTAGCGAACACAGGGCAGGTTTCTGGGTACCCAGAAACCCCCCCTAATGGACTGAATTCATTTTTCTCTAACGTCCTAGAGGATGCTGGGGACTCTGTAAGGTCCATGGGATAGACGGGCTCCGCAAGAGACATGGGCACTTTAAGAAAAACTTTGCTTCTGGGTGTGCACTGGCTCCTCCCTCTATGCCCCTCCTCTAGACCTCAGTTTGATACTGTGCCCAGTGGAGACTGGATGCTTTCAGGGAGCTCTCCTGAGTTTCCTGTCAGAAAGTATTTTAGTTAGGTTTTTTATTTTCAGGGAGCCTGCTGGCAACAGACTCCCTGCATCGAGGGACTGAGGAGAGAGAAACAGACCTACTTCTCCGAGTTTCAAGGCTCTGTTTCTTAGGCTACTGAACACCATTAGCTCCAGAGGGATTGGTATGCAGGTCTCACCCTCGCCGTCCGTCCCAGAGCCACGCCGCCGTTCTCCTCGCAGAGCCGGAAGATAGAAGCCGGGTGAGTATGAGAAGAAAAGAAGACTTCAGAGGCGGTAGAAGACATCTTGATCTTCATAGAGGTAACGCACAGCAGTGAAGCTGTGCGCCATTGCTCCCATTCACCTCACACACATCTGTCACTGTAAGGGTGCAGGGTGCAGGGCGCAGGGGGGGCATCCCTGGGCAGCAATATAAACCTCTCCTGTGGCAAAAGTACATATATACATGTACAGCTGGGCACTGTACATGTATATAAAGAGCCCCCGCCATGTTTTTAAGAATTTTGAGCGGGACAGAAGCCCGCAGCCGAGGGGGCGGGGCTTCTCCCTCAGCACTCACCAGCGCCATTTTCTCCACAGCACAGCGCTGAGAGGAAGCTCCCCGGACTCTCCCTTGCTTACTCACGGTGACAGAGGGTTTTTCAAGAGGGGGGGGCACATAATTGGCGCATATACATTCATAAAAGCGCTACTGGGTAAACATTCTGTGTTTTTCCTGGGTCATATAGCGCTGAGGTGTGTGCTGGCATACTCTCTCTCTGTCTCTCCAAAGGGCCTGGTGGGGAACCTGTCTTCAGAAAAGAGCTTCCCTGTGTGTGTGGGGTGTGTCGGTACGCGTGTGTCGACATGTATGAGGTTGAAGGCTCACCTAAGGTGGAGGGGGAGTGTATGAATGTAAGGTCTCCGTCGGCAGAGCCGACACCTGACTGGATGGATATGTGGAATGTCTTAAGTGCTAATGTAAATTTATTGCACAAAAGATTAGACAAAGCTGAGGCTAGGGAACAGTCAGGAAGTCAAACCATGTCTGTCCCAATGTCGCCGGGACCTTCGGGGTCTCAGAAGCGCACACTATCCCAAATAGTTGACACAGATACCGACACGGATTCAGACTCCTTTGTCGACTACGATGATGCAAAATTACAGCCAAAAGTGGCTAAATGTATTCGATATATAATTATTGCAATAAAAAAGGTTTTGCATATCACAGAGGAACCCCCTGTCCCTGACACGAGGGTACACATGTATAAAGGGAAAAGGCCTGAAGTCACCTTTCCATCCTCACATGAGCTGAACGAATTATGCGAAAAAGCTTGGGAAACCCCAGACAAAAGACTGCAGGTTCCCAAGAGGATTCTTATGGCGTATCCTTTTCCGCAAAAGGACAGAATACGGTGGAAATCCTCTCCTAGGGTAGACAAAGCATTGACATGCTTATCAAAAAAGATAGCGCTGCCATCCCAAGATACGGGTACCCTCAAGGATCCTGCTGACCGCAAGCAGGAGGTTACCTTGAAGTCCATTTACACACATTCTGGTACAATACTCAGACCGGTGATAAAGCTAAATATTTATCTTATAACATACACTATATATGGGTAAGAGACTCAGTACGCAATTGGCGTATGGGGTACCGTAAGGGTACGCACTTAGCGTTGCAGACGCTTAGCCGTGGTCGAGACGCACATGCGGCACGCTCGCTCACAGCTAACGCTTGGTGTCGAGCACGCTATGGGCGGCCGACTACCGTAATGCTACGCTACTAGCGTAGCGGACGCTCGTGACCACGAGGGGAACACGAGCGGCCCAGACGCTCACGGGATGACACTCAGTAAACCTTGTATGCAACACACTGAAAGATTGAGTTTATACTGTAAACCTTACTACTGAAATACTGTAGCGATATAACGCTGCTTAACCTTGTTAATATAAAAGCTGCTTGAGCGATTGAGACGCTCCGATTACCCTCAGCAATGTAATAAACACACAATACCTTGCTAAGGCTCCAAAACCTTTACAAACAATATTTAGCTATACTACACTACAGACTAACATCAATATCTAAGCAGAATAACTACACATAAATATATAATAGCGTCTTAATCCTATACAATAACAGAGAGAGAGAGAATATGGCAAATACAAACAGAGAATAAGTTGGTTACAGAGAATAACTTACACACTGGGAACGATCGCTGCGCAGTCCTGGTACCAGCTCTCTAGTTAGTCAATGACGAAAACCGTTGTGGAGAGAAGACTGAGCTGGCCAGGCTGGCTGTTCTTATATACACTGCGTACAGTACACTACAAAGGGACCTATAATCTCATTGTTCATTGGACACAGGAATGTCTCCCCGCATCATAACAAAAGGTCATAGGTTAGTTTGAACAGGTGGGCTGTGACTATATCGAACTGCTCAGGTGGGAGGGAATCTCAGGATTCCCGCCGCATGGATAATGAACCGCAAATATAGTAAATGTCCAGAAACTACTAATAGACATAACTATACGCAGGAGCGATTAATCTTTACCTAACCAGCACCAGATTGTTTCTAATAAAATGTTCTTTAGTTAGGTACCAAACACCACTGCTCAAACCCTGTCTGTCCCTTCGCATCAAGCAAAGAGGAATTCCTCTGTCCAGCGACCAGTTACAATAAACAAACTTACAGTTATTATTAAGGGGAACATTACCTATAAAACATACTATTTGGATTTACTATGTAACGATTGAGTCGCCCGCTAGACGCACACAAACTCTACCGTAAATGCACATACCACGCGCTCGAGCGCATGGCCAAGGAGGTGCCATCACGCAACTGCGAATATGCGCACGCACGGGAGAGAATGTGCATGTGCAACGGGCAAGCGCATGGGGTGAATATATGGCAACGTGTAGCATGATATTTTTCCGACTTTGACACCGGCGACTGCGTCTGCCTGGGTTTGTAATGCTGTAGCAGCATGGACAGATTCCTTATCAGCGGAAATTGAGACCCTAGATAAGGATACCATTTTGATGACCCTAGGGCATATAAAAGATGCTGCGTTATATATGAGGGATGCTAAAGAGACATTTGTTTACTGAGTTCCAGAATAAACGCTATGTCTGTTTCTGCTAGGCGAGTCTTATGGACCCGACAGTGGACGGGTGATGCCGACTCGAAGAAGCATATGGAGTTTTTACCTTGCAAAGGTGAGGAATTATTTGGAGAAGGCCTCTCGGACCTCGTCTCCACAGCTACGGCAGGTAAATCGAATTTTTTGCCTTATTGTTCCCTCACAGCCTAAGAAAGCGCCTCATTATCAAATGCAGTCTTTTCGTTCAAATAAAAGCAAAAGAGTACATGGATCGTCCTTTCTTGCCAGAGGTAAGGGCAGAGTAGAAAAGCTGCACAACACAGCTAGTTCCCAGGAACAGAAGTCCTCCCCGGCCTCTGCAAAATCCACCGATTGACGCTGGGGCTCCCCTGAGGGAATCCGCTCCAGTGGGGGCACGTTTTCGACTTTTCAGCCACATCTGGGTTCACTCACAGGTGGATCCCTGGGCAATAGAAATTGTTTCTCAGGGATACAAGCTGGAATTCGAAGAGGTGCCTCCTCACCGGTTTTTCAAATCAGCCCTGCCAGCTTCTCTCTCAGAGAGGGAGTTAGTGTTAAATGCGATTCAAAAATTGTATCTTCAACAGGTGGTGGTCAAGGTTCCCCTACTGCAACAAGGGAGGGGATATTACTCAACCCTGTTTGTGGTCCCGAAACCGTATGGTTCGGTCTGACCCATTTCAAATTTAAAATCCCTGAACCTATACTTGAAGAGGTTCAAGTTCAAGATGGAATCACTCAGAGCGGTCATCGCCAGCCTGGAAGGGGGGGATTTTATGGTATCCGTAGACATAAAGGATGCATACCTTCATGTTCCAATATATCCACCTCATCAGGCGTACCTGAGATTTGCGGTACAGGATTGTCATTACCAATTTCAGACGTTGCCGTTTGGGCTTTCCACGGCCCCGAGGATTTTCACCAAGGTAATGGCGGAAATGATGGTGCTCCTGCACAAGGAAGGTGTCACAATTATCCCATACTTGGACGATCTCCTCATAAAAGCGAGATCTTGAGAGAAATTACTGAACAGTGTGTCACTTTCATTGAAGGTGTTACAGCAACACGGCTGGATTCTCAATATCCCGAAGTCACAGCTGGTTCCTACGACTCGTCTGACCTTCTTGGGCATGATTCTGGACACAGACCAGAAAAGGGTTTTTCTTCCGACGGAAAAAGCTCAGAAACTCATGACTCTCGTCAGGAACCTATTGAAGCCAAAACAGGTGTCAGTGCATCACTGCACTCGAGTCCTGGGGAAGATGGTGGCATCATACGAAGCCATTCCCTTCGGCAGGTTCCATGCGAGGACTTTCCAATGGGACCTACTGGACAAGTGATCCAGGTCAGATCTCCAAATTCATCAGCGGATCACCCTGTCCCCCAGAGCCAGGGTATCTCTCCTGTGGTGGCTGCAGAGTGCTCACCTCCTAGAGGGCCGCAGGTTCGGCATTCAGGACTGGATCCTGGTGACCACGGACGCAAGCCTCCGAGGTTGGGGAGCAGTCACACAGGGAAGAAATTTCCAAGGTCTTTGGTCAAGTCTAGAGACTTGTCTCCACATCAACATCCTGGAACTGAGGGCCATATACAACGCCCTACGTCAAGCGGAGTCATTACTTCGCGACCAACCAGTTCTGATCCAGTCAGACAATGTCACCGCAGTAGCTCATGTAAACCGCCAAGGCGGCACAAGGAGCAGAGTGGCAATGGCGGAAGCCACCAGAATTCTTCGCTGGGCGGAGAATCATGTAAGCGCACTGTCAGCAGTGTTAATTCCGGGAGTGGACAACTGGGAAGCAGACTTCCTTAGCAGACACGATCTACATCCGGGAGAGTGTGGACTTCATCAGGAAGTCTTCGCGCAGATTGCAAGCCGGTGGGGACTGCCCCAAATAGACATGATGGCGTCCCGTCTTAACAAAAAGCTAAAAAGGTATTGCGCCAGGTCAAGAGATCCTCAGGCGGTAGCTGTGGATGCCCTGGTGACACCGTGGGTGTTCCGGTCTATGTATTTCCTCCTCTTTCTCTCATACCAAAGGTGTTGAGAATAATAAGACAAAGAGGAGTGAGAACAATCCTCATTGTTCCAGATTGGCCACGAAGGACCTGGTATCCGGATCTGCAGGAGATGCTCACAGAAGATCCGTGGCCTCTTCCTCTAAGACAGGACCTGTTGCAACAGGGGCCCTGTCTGTTCCAAGACTTACCGCGGCTGCGTTTGACGGCATGGCGGTTGAACGCCGGATCCTAGCGGAAAAAGGTATTCCGGATGAGGTCATTCCTACACTAATAAAGGCTAGGAAGGACGTGACATCAAAACATTATCACCGAATATGGCGAAAATATGTTTCTTGGTGTGAGGCCAGGAATGCCATCTGGGCCACTTTCTTCACTTCCTGCAAACTGGAGTGAATTTGGGCCTAAAATTAGGATCTATTAAGGTTCAGATTTCGGCCTTATCCATTTTCTTTCAAAAGGAATTGGCCTCTCTTCCAGAAGTACAGACGTTTGTGAAGGGAGTACTGCATATTCAGCCTCCTTTTGTACCTCCGGTGGCGCCTTGGGACCTTAACGTGGTGTTAAGTTTCCTTAAGTCACATTGGTTTGAACCACTCAAAACGGTGGAGTTAAAATATCTCACTTGGAAGGTGGTCATGTTGTTAGCCTTAGCTTCGGCTAGGCGAGTTTCGAAATTAGCGGCTTTATCACATAAAAGCCCCTATCTGGTTTTCCATATGGATAGGGCGGAATTGCGGACTCGTCCTCAATTCCTACCTAAGGTGGTCTCATCGTTTCATATGAACCAACCTATTGTCGTGCCTGTGGCTACGCGTGACTTGGAGGATTCCGAGTCCCTTGATGTGGTCAGGGCTTTGAAAATTTACGTGGCCAGAACGGCTAGAGTCAGGAAGACAGAAGCACTGTTTGTCCTGTATGCAGCCAACAAGGTTGGCGCTCCCGCTTCAAAGCAGACTATTGCTCGCTGGATCGCATTCTACGGCAGGATTGCCGTTACCAAAATCGGTTAAGGCCGATTCCACTAGGAAGGTGGGCTCTTCTTGGGCGGCTGCCCGAGGGGTCTCGGCACTACAGCTGTGCCGAGCTGTTACTAGGTCGGGGTCAAACACCTTTGCAAAGTTCTATAAGTTTGATACCCTGGCTGAGGAGGACCTCCTGTTTGCTCAATCGGTGCTGCAGAGTCAACCGCACTGTCCCGCCCATTTGGGAGCTTTGGTATAATCCCCATGGTCCTTACGGAGTCCCCAGCATCCTCTAGGACGTTAGAGAAAATAAGATTTTAAACCTACGGGTAAATCTTTTTCTCGTAGTCAGTAGAGGATGCTGGGCGCCCGTTCCAAGTGCAGACTACTTCTGCAAGACTTGTATATAGTTATTGCTTACATAAGGGTTATGTTATAGTTTCATCGGTTTTGGACCGATGCTATGTTGTTTTTTCATACTGTTAACTAAATAGTATATCACAAGTTATATGGTGTGATTGGTGTGGCTGGTATGAATCTTGCCCTTGGATTATCTAAAATCCTTTCCTCGTACTGTCCGTCTCCTCTGGGCACAGTTTCTCTGACTGAGGTCTGGAGGAGGGGCATAGAGGGAGGAGCCAGTGCACACCCAGATCCAAAGTCTTTCATAAAGTGCCCATGTCTCCTGCGGAGCCCGTCTATCCCATGGACCTTACGGAGTCCCCAGCATTCTCTACGGACTATGAGAAAAAGATTTACTGGTAGGTTTAAAATCTTATTTTTAGAGATGGAGACAGCTGTGTCTCCATCCCGAGGAAAGCCGCGATCGCAACTACCACTGCCGTGCAGGAAGCTCTTGCCGGCAAAGCTCTCTGCCTACATAGAGGGTCCAGCTGCAATAGCAACTCCATAATGATGTCCTCACTGTGCCGTACCTAGCAGTGTCCCTCCTTCTACAACCCCGGGTATGTGTGCAGTGTACGCTATATGTTTGTTTAAATTAGAGATGTGTGGCGGACAATTTTCGGGTTTTGGATCTGGATCCCCGCTCATGTTTTGGATCTGGATTGGTTTTGCCAAAACCACCCTTTCGGGTTTTGGTTTTGGATCTAGATGATTTTTGGAAAAACATAAAAACAGCTAAAATCACAGAATTTGGGGGTCATTTTGATCCTACGGTTTTATTACCTCAATATCATTCATTTCCAGTCTATTCTGAACACCTCACACCTAACAATATTGTTTTTAGGCCAAAAGGTTGCACCGAGGTAGCTGGATGACTAAGCTAAGTGACACAAGTGGGCGGCACAAACACCTGGCCCATCTATGAGTGGCACTGCAGTGTCAGACAGGATGGCACTTCAAAAAAATAGTCCCCAAACAGCACATGATGCAAAGAAAAAAAGAGGCGCACCAAAGTCGCTGGATAACTAAGCTAAGTGACACATGTGGCCGACACAAACACCTGGCCCATCTAGGAGTGGCACTGCAGTGTCAGACAGGATGGCAGTTTAAAAAACTTGGCCCCCAAAGAGCACATAATGCAAAGAAAATAAGAGGTGCAAGATGTAATTGTCCTTGGGCCCTCCCACCCCTGCGCTGTTTAAACAGGACATGCACAGTTTCACCTCCACCTCTATATTTTTGTGGAACAGAATGGACTTTAACCAAGCAAATATTTAATTATTAATTACCACATCACTGGACAAACTGAAAAACTAGGGGCCAAAGCCTCCAAAATTGTATCCCCTTCTCCATTTTCAGGGATTAAGATAATCTCGGATTTAATGCTGGGATGCAAATAAACTGGTGTATACCACAGGATCGAGATTGGATATCTTCCCCTCCACGGAGTCTGGAGACTTATTTTGTGAAATCTCATGGGTTTCTTTTTTTTCCATTTTTTTATTGCATTTTTATTTACATATTTTGTGGCAGATGCCTTATTTTTGTTGTTTTTCACAGCTCTCAGTTATATGCATGTGAGCAATGCATACCTGTGTGTCACGCATGTGAGCATACCTGTGTGTCTTCTTTATTTTATTCATATCTTATTTTTAAATAAAGCAGCCCCTTAGATGTTTTAGCAGCCCCTGCTGAGCCCCCACAGCAGCCCTGGATGGGGAAAGTTGAGTTCGAGTGGGTTCGGTAAAGTACTAAGCACGACTGTGCAGTAAAAATGTTTTGTTATTGAGCCCCTGCCGTAGTGGAGCTTACCAATCTACAATCCAAACTCATTTCATACTAAAAGTAGGACTGTGGGAGGAAGCATTGCAAACCTCCGTGCCCACAGCTTGCCTCAGCCTGGCAAGCCAGACATCTTCCTGGCTGTAAGCCAATATGAGACTCCATACTGGGCCTTATTCAGTAACTATTTGTTCCTCACAGGAGCTCCTGGCCCATCTAGTACTGCAGTGCAATGGAAAGCTGATGCAATGCAAGATCACTGAAACTCTGTTCTTCTAACACCACAGGGTCTTGCGATAGCCCTATGCAGCCCTTAGGAAAAGAATATCCCTGTACAACAAATGTGCCTCTTCTAAATAAATAATCCCCAAAATGTGGAACATCAATAATAAATTAAGGTTGACTAATTGGAGCCATTCATTTGAGTGAGTCCCTAACATTAAATAATTGAGAAGAACCTCTCTCTAATGTTCCGGCAGAAAACATCACGTTTACCTCTATGGCAGTTGCGCTGGATTATGATTCAGTCTCTTCTGAGTTACACGGACTCTGGCCACAAATGTGGTCTCTCCCCACTTTATGTAAAAACACTTTTCACCTTTGCGACTAGTTTTCACAAATCTGTTTGTGGTGATTGATTTTCACTGCACCCTAGAATTATTACAGCATATAAGACAGGGCCAGTGTACATTGATTTTCACTGCACCCTAGAATTATTACAGCATATAAGACAGGGCCAGTGTACATCGGGCCTAATTCAGACCTGATCGTAGATGCACATCTACAATCAGTCACACAGACATGCGGGGGGACTCCCAGCACAGGGCTAGTCCACCCCGCATGTCAGCGATACTTTTGTACTTTGCACAGTGCCAGAGTCTACAGCGCCTGCACAGGACTCCGAAAAATATCCGCTGCATCTTTTTCTCAGAGTCCGGTGCATGCGCTGTAGACTCTGGCCCTGTGCCAGAGTCTCTAGCGCTCAGTGTGCTAGCAGCAGCAGTGACGGCTATGGGAGAGGAGTCACCACACACAGTCACCGATGGACGCCGGAAAGGTAAGTATAGAAGAAATGGGTGCGGTGTGGGCCCACACTGCACCCATTTTTATTACAAGCTATTTATGTAAATTCAGAGAATGTGTGCCAACTGTTTTAAAAAAGATATACAACTAATAACTTATGAACAATTTTTATAACTGAGAAATTGTAGAAAACAAAATAAACACAAAACTGTTTGCATACATAAACTTGTCATGTCTTCTCTACTGCAACATTGAGAAAAGATTGGCTGCAATTGTGGCCCTGATGTGCTGGATGGTTATGTCATGCCCCCCTCATAGCCTGCTGCATTATGTACAGTTCCCCCCACCTCATGATCCTGCACATTCCACTCTGGGAGAAAGTTTTCCCTTTGTATCTCACATATATTATGAAGAATGCAGCAGGCTGCTACTATATTTGGCATGATTTTCAAGTCCGCATCATTCCTCTTCATGAGGCAGCGCCAGCGTCCTTTCAAGCTGCTAAATGCATTCTCAACTGCCATACGGGCTGATCTTAGGGCATGAGTATAGGATATCTTTTCAGGAGATAACTGAACATGCTGGGTGTAGCCCTTCATCAGGCTATGCTGTAACGGGTAGGCTGTATCACCAATGAGGTGGACCACACCATCTACAGTCACCAATTTCTGATAATAAAATTGTAATATTATTCCTGGTGTAAAACATGAATATTGGTTTATGGGTGAACGTTAGGTTAAGGAGTAAATATTCTTACCTCTCTAGGGAAAAGCCATCCACCTACTGTAGCTTGTTCTTAGCAATATTGAAGAGATCTGAGTTGGCGAGAACCCTTGCATCATGTGACTATCCGGGCCAACCTATGAAGACATCTGTGAAACTAAATATAAAGGTTTATTACAGTTTTATGCCTCAAAAAAAAAAACCTGAGCCTATTAAAAACACATTAATAAAACAGTGCTTATTTGCGGTCCACTACGGCTTGCAGGACAATTGAATGCGACCCCTAGCGATTATAGTAGTCTGCTGGGTTGTCACGGGGGGTATCTATGTCCCATCTATGGCACCAGCACACTGTGGATAGCCACGCCTCTTGAATCATTTTATAGTGTCACCTAGCCACTGTCCTTCTGGCAAGGAAATAAAGCGATGCTACAGGGTATCTAGCAATGCCCGCATGACCTGGTAGCCAATCTTGCAGACTGTGCCAATTCCTACCAATCGCTAATCTCCTGCTCGGCTCAATGGGCTTCCGGAAATTGGTGGTCTGCTTGGAAATTGCGGGGGATAGTAGTTCCAAAATATAATAGAATATAGCACGAGTAATCCTGAAATGTACCATCCACTGCTCCTCCTGAAAACCTAAAATGGTCTGCATAAATGCTTCTCCATTACTGCGGTTTCTCACCCACATTCTTCGGCCTGTTAGTGCTCATTCTGATTATAGAAGTAACCCTGGCTGATATCAGCACTCTCTTCCTTTTTCAAATAATGGCGATGAGAACTTGCCATCTCCGCAAATAATAGAGCCCCCTCCTCCAGCGCAGCAGTAGGAAGCACAGGCTGAGAAGCTGCATCAAGCTGTCTATAGCAAAATAAAACAGCAGAAAACTGCACACAGGGGGTCATTCCGAGTTGATTGTAGCTGTGCTAAATTTAGCACAGCTATGATCATTCACACTGACATGCGGGTCAACGCCCAGCACAGGGCTTGTCCGCCCCGCATGTCAGTGCCGGCCCCCCCTTCCCGCATAAGTGCAAAGGCATCGCACAGTGGCCTGCCCCCCAACGGTCCGGCCACACCTGCATTGGCCGGACTGCTCCCCCTAAACGGCGGCTTAATGCCGCCGTCCAGCCTTCTCCCGCCCAGCAACCGCCTCTGCCTCAGAGGCGATCGCTAGGCAACGACGGTTGCCATGCGCCGGCGCACTGTGGCGCCGGTGCATGCGCAGTACCGACCCGATCGCTGCGCTGCGACAAACTGCAGCGAGTGATCAGATTGGAATGACCACCACAGTCTGCAACTCCAGGCTAGACACACCTACTCCATTGGCCTCCATTGCTGCAATGCTGTGAGCAGGCCCCACTCCTCCTTTTTGTTCCTTTTTGTGACTTCATCTTGTTGAGACAGAAAAATGTTAATTTTTAATTACATTACTAGGCCTTACATGGGTTCAGTGGAAACAAAGCCGACCCGGGTCGAAGTGTAGTTGAAACGGTGTCTGAAGCCGGTTCTGACGGAGCCGGGTTAAAAATCCTGGGTTGGACTCGGGATTTAGGTGGAAAAGGGGTATCAGTCAGGTCGCTGCAGCCTTTAGCCAATATTGGTGAAAACAATATTGTGAAATGTGAGGTGGTCAAAATCTATTGGAAATGACTGGAAATAAATGTTACTGAGATTAATAATACTGTGTAAACAAGAGTCCCAAATTTCTTAATTTTAGCTTTTTTAGCATTAAAAAAAAAAAGTAGAGATCCAAACCAAAACCCATAAAGATGGTTTTGCAAGACCAGAACCAAAACCAAAACATAAAATTATAACCAGATCCAAAACAAAAACACGGGGGTCAGTGTTTATGCATCTTTATGTATAACCAGCATTAGTGTTGACTGCTGTCTGCCCTTTATATAAACTGTGACTTAATTAAGGGGTCTATTCTTGAAGCATTGAAAAGTGTGGAGAAGTGAGCCAGTGGAGAAGTTGTCCATGGCAACCAATCAGCATTGAAGTAACATTTATAATTTACATACTTTACAATTGTATGGAGAAGCTGGTTGTCATGGGCAACTTCTCCACAGGCTCACCTCTCCACTCTTTTCACTGCTTCATGAATAGACCCCTAAGCTACTTACGCATAAATAATAAGCTCGTTGTCACGGCACTAGAGTTTGTTCATTTGGGTCGGGTGGCCCTTGGCACCAGTCATGAGCCCAGCACCAGTCATGAAGCAGAGCTGGTCAGCACTGCAGAAGTGGCAGTTTACACTTGGCACTGGTTCTACAACCAATAGAAAGATGTGGCAGTGAGATTTGGAATCTGGCGTAGGTCCAGTTCACTCCAATTAACCCCAGTTATGCTGAGTACACACTGATAGATATACTTGCCGATCAATAGTAGTGATGTGCACCGGACATTTTTCGGGTTTTGTGTTTTGCTTATGGATTCGGTCCCGCGGCCGTGTTTAGGTTTCGGATGCGTTTTGGCAAAACCTCCCTGAAAATTTTTTGTCGGATTCGGGTGTGTTTTGGATTCGTTTTTTTTTTTTTTACAAAAAACCCTAAAAAACAGCTTAAATCATAGAATTTGGGGGTCATTTTGATCCCATAGTATTATTAACCTCAATAACCATAATTTCCACTCATTTTCAGTCTATTCTGAACACCTCACACCTCACAATATTATTTTTAGTCCTAAAATTTGCCCCGAGGTCGCTGGATGGCTAAGCTAAGCGACCCAAGTGGCCGACACAAACACCTGGCCCATCTAGGAGTGGCACTGCAGTGTCAGGCAGGATGGCACTTCAAATTTTTTTATCCCAAACAGCACATGATGCAAAGAAAAAAAGAGGCGCACCAAGGTCGCTGTGTGACTAAGCTAAGCGACCCAAGTGGCCGACACAAACACCTGGCCCATCTAGGAGTGGCACTGCAGTGTCAGGCAGGGTGGCACTTCAAAAAAATTGTCCCCAAACAGCACATGATGCAAAGAAAAAAAGAGGTGCACCAAGGTCGCTGTGTGACTAAGCTAAGCGACCCAAGTGGCCGACACAAACACCTGGCCCATCTAGGAGTGGCACTGCAGTGTCAGGCAGGATGGCACTTCCAAAAAATTATCCCCAAACAGCACATGATGCAAAGAAAAAAGAGGCGCACCAAGGTCGCTGTGTGACTAAGCTAAGCGACCCAAGTGGCCGACACAAACACCTGGCCCATCTAGGAGTGGCACTGCAGTGTCAGGCAGGGTGGCACTTCAAAAAAATTGTCCCCAAACAGCACATGATGCAAAGAAAAAAAGAGGTGCACCAAGGTCGCTGTGTGACTAAGCTAAGCGACCCAAGTGGCCGACACAAACACCTGGCCCATCTAGGAGTGGCACTGCAGTGTCAGGCAGGATGGCACTTCCAAAAAATTATCCCCAAACAGCACATGATGCAAAGAAAAAAGAGGCGCACCAAGGTCGCTGTGTGACTAAGCTAAGCGACACAAGTGGCCGACACAAAGACCTGGCCCATCTAGGAGTGGCACTGCAGTGTCAGGCAGGATGGCACTTCAAAAAAATTGTCCCCAAACAGCACATGATGCAAAGAAAAATGAAAGAAAAAAGAGGTGCAAGATGGAATTGTCCTTGGGCCCTCCCACCCACCCTTATGTTGTATAAACAGGACATGCACACTTTAACGAACCCATCATTTCAGCCACAGGGTCTGCCACACGACTGTGACTGAAATGACTGGTTGGTTTGGGCCCCCACCAAAAAAAGAAGCAATCAATCTCTCCTTGCACAAACTGGCTCTACAGAGGCAAGATGTCCACCTCATCATCATCCTCCGATTCACCACCCCTTTCACTGTGTACATCCCCCTCCTCACAGATTATTAATTCGTCCCCACTGGAATCCACCATCTCAGGTCCCTGTGTACTTTCTGGAGGCAATTGCTGCTGGTGAATGTCTCCACGGAGGAATTTATTATAATTCATTTTGATGAACATCATCTTCTCCACATTTTCTGGAAGTAACCTCGTACGCCGATTGCTGACAAGGTGAGCGGCTGCACTAAACACTCTTTCGGAGTACACACTGGAGGGAGGGCAATTTAGGTAGAATAAAGCCAGTTTGTGCAAGGGCCTCCAAATTGCCTCTTTTTCCTGCCAGTATACGTACGGACTGTCTGACGTGCCTACTTGGATGCGGTCACTCATATAATCCTCCACCATTCTTTCAATGGTGACAGAATCATATGCAGTGACAGTAGACGACATGTCAGGAATCGTTGGCAGGTCCTTCAGTCCGGACCAGATGTCAGTACTCGCTCCAGACTGCCCTGCATCACCGCCAGCGGGTGGGCTCGGAATTCTTAGCCTTTTCCTCGCAGCCCCAGTTGCGGGAGAATGTGAAGGAGGAGATGTTGACGGGTCACGTTCCGCTTGACTTGACAATTTTCTCACCAGCAGGTCTTTGAACCTCTGCAGACTTGTGTCTGCTGGAAAGAGCGATACAACGTAGGTTTTAAATCTAGGATCGAGCACGGTGGCCAAAATGTAGTGCTCTGATTTCAACAGATTGACCACCCGTGAATCTTGGTTAAGCGAATTAAGGGCTCCATCCACAAGTCCCACATGCCTAACGGAATCGCTCTGTTTTAGCTCCTCCTTCAATGTCTCCAGCTTCTTCTGCAAAAGCCTGATGAGGGGAATGACCTGACTCAGGCTGGCAGTGTCTGAACTGACTTCACGTGTGGCAGTTTCAAAAGGTTGCAGAACATTTTACAACGTTGAAATCATTCTCCACTGCGCTTGAGTCAGGTGCATTCCCCCTCCTTTGCCTATATCGTGGGCAGATGTATAGGCTTGAATGGCCTTTTGCTGCTCCTCCATCCTCTGAAGCATATAGAGGGTTGAATTCCACCTTGTTACCACCTCTTGCTTCAGATGATGGCAGGGCAGGTTCAGGAATGTTTGGTGGTGGTCCAGTCTTTGGCACGCGGTGGCTAAATGCCGAAAGTGGCCCGCAATTCTTCGGGCCACCGACAGCATCTCCTGCACGCCCCTGTCGTTTTTTAAATAATACTGCAACACCAAATTCAATGTATGTGCAAAACATGGGACGTGCTGGAATTTGCCCAGATGTAATGCACGCACAATATTGCTGGCGTTATCCGATGTCACAAATCCCCAGGAGAGTCCAATTGGGGTAAGCCATTCTGCGATGATCTTCCTCAGTTTCCGTAAGAGGTTGTCAGCTGTGTGCTTCTTCTGGAAAGCGGTGATACAAAGCGTAGCCTGCCTAGGAACGAGTTGGCGTTTGCGAGATGCTGCTTCTGGTGCCGCCGCTGCTGTTCTTGCTGTGGGAGGCAATACATCTACCCAGTGGGCTGTCACAGTCATATAGTCCTGAGTCTGCCCTGCTCCACTTGTCCACATGTCCGTGGTTAAGTGGACATTGGGTACAACTGCATTTTTTAGGACACTGGTGACTCTTTTTCTGAGGTCTGTGTACATTTTCGGTATCGCCTGCCTAGAGAAATGGAACCTAGATGGTATTTGGTACTGGGGACACAGTACCTCAATCGAGTCTCTAGTTGCCTCTGAATTAACGGTGGATACCGGAACCACGTTTCTCACCGCCCAGGCTGCCAAGGCCTGAGTTATCTGCTTTGCAGCAGGATGACTGCTGTGATATTTCATCTTCCTCGCAAAGGACTGTTGGACAGTCAATTGCTTACTGGAAGTAGTACAAGTGGTCTTCCGACTTCCCCTCTGGGATGACGATCGACTCCCAGCAGCAACAATAGCAGCGCCAGCAGCAGTAGGCGTTACACCACTCAAGGATGCATCGGAGGAATCCCAGGCAGGAGAGGACTCGTCAGACTTGACAGTGACATGGCCTGCAGGACTATTGGCTTTCCTGGGTAAGGAGGAAATTGACACTGAGGGAGTTGGTGGTGTGGTTTGCAGGAGCTTGGTTACAAGAGGAAGGGATTTAGTTGTCAGTGGACTCCTTCTGCTGTCACCCAAAGTTTTTGAACTTGTCACTGACGTATAAGGGAGGATGTTCCTAGGTGGTTAACGTCCTTACCCCTACTTATTACAGCTTGACAAAGGCAACACACGGCTTGACACCTGTTGTCCGCATTTGTGTTGAAATAATTCCACACCGAAGAGCTGATTTTTTTTGTATTTTGACCAGGCATGTCAATGGCCATATTCGTCCCACGGACAACAGGTGTCTCCCCAGGTGCCTGACTTAAACAAACCACCTCACCATCAGAATCCTCCTTGTCAATTTCCTCCCCAGCGCCAGCAACACCCATATCCTCATCCTGGTGTACTTTAACAGTGACATCTTCAATTTGACTATCAGGAACTGGACTGCAGGTGCTCCTTCCCGCACTTTCAGGGGGAGTGCAAATGGTGGAACGCGCAAGCTCTTCCCGTCCAGTGTTGGGAAGGTCAGGCATCCAACCGACACAATTGGACTCTCCTTGGGGATTTGTGATTTAGAAGAATGCACAGTTCTTTGCTGTGCTTTTGACAGCTTAAGTCTTTTCATTTTTCTAGTGAGAGGATGAGTGCTTCCATCCTCATGTGAATCTGAACCACTAGCCATGAACACAGGCCAGGGCCTCAGACGTTCCTTGCCACTCCGTGTCATAAATGGCATATTGGCAAGTTTACGCTTCTCATCAGACGCTTTCAATTTTGATTTTTGGGTAATTTTACTGAACTTTTGTGTTTTGGATTTTACATGCTCTCTACTATGACATTGGGCATCGGCCTTGGCAGACGACGTTGATGGCATTTCATCATCTCGGCCATGACTAGTGGCAGCAGCTTCAGCACGAGGTGGAAGTGGATCTTGATCGTTCCCTATTTTAACCTCCACATTTTTGTTCTCCATTTTATAATGTGCGGAATTATATGCCAGTATCAATAGCAATGGCCTACTACTATATATACTGCGCACAACTGAAATGCACCACAGGTATGGATGGATAGTATACTTGACGACACAGAGGTAGGTAGAGCAGTGGCCTACTGTACCGTACTGCCATATATATTATATACTGGTGGTCAGCAAACTGTGCAAAACTGAAGTGCACCACAGGTATGGATGGATAGTATACTTGACGACACAGAGGTAGGTACAGCAGTGGCATACTGTACCGTACTGCTATATATATTATATACTGGTGGTCAGCAAACTGTGCAAAACTGAAATGCACCACAGGTATGGATGGATAGTATACTTGACAACACAGAGGTAGGTACAGCAGTGGCCTACTGTACCGTACTGCTATATATATTATATACTGGTGGTCAGCAAACTGTGCAAAACTGAAATGCACCACAGGCATGGATGGATAGTATACTTGACGACACAGAGGTAGGTACAGCAGTGGCCTACTGTACCGTACTGCTATATATATTATATACTGGTGGTCAGCAAACTGTGCAAAACTGAAATGCACCACAGGTATGGATGGATAGTATACTTGACGACACAGAGGTAGGTACAGCAGTGGTCTTCTGTACCGTACTCCTATATATTATGCACTGGTGGTCAGCAAAATTATGCACCGTACTCCTACTATATACTACAATGCAGCACAGATATGGAGTGTTTTTCAGGCAGACAACGAATACTGGTGGTCACTGGTCAGCAAAACTCTGCACTGTACTCCTCCTATATAATATACTGGTGGTCCCCAGTGCCCACAATAAAGCAGTGTGAGCACAGATATATGCAGCACACTGAGCACAGATATGGAGTGTTTTTCAGGCAGACAACGTATACTGGTGGTCACTGTCAACAAAACTCTGCACTGTACTCCTCCTATATAATACAGCTGCTCCCCAGTCCCCACAATTAAGCAGTGTGAGCACAGATATATGCAGCACACTGAGCACAGATAAGGAGCGTTTTTTTCAGGCAGACAACGTATACTGGTGGTCACTGTCAGCAAAACTCTGCACTGTACTCCTCCTATATAATACAGCTGCTCCCCAGTCCCCACAATTAAGCAGTGTGAGCACAGATATATGCAGCACACTGAGCACAGATAAGGAGCTTTTTTTTCAGGCAGAGAACGGATAACTGGTGGTCACTGATCAGCAAAACTCTGCACTGTACTCCTCCTATATTATACAGCTGCTCCCCAGTCCTCCCCACAATTAAGCAATAAAGCACAATCAAGTTCAACAATAAACGGAGAGGACGCCAGCCACGTCCTCTCCCTAACATTTCCAATGCACGAGTGAAAATGGCGGCGACGCGCGGCTGCTTATATAGAATCCGAATCTCGCGAGAATCTGACAGCGGGATGATGACGTTCGGGTGCGCTCGGGTTAACCGAGCCATACGGGAGAATCTGAGTATGCCTCGGACCCGTGTAAAATGGGTGAAGTTCGGGGGGGTTCGGTTTCCGAGGAACCGAACCCGCTCATCACTAATCAATAGATCTGCAGATATATCTATAGGCGGATCGGGCAGTGTTTTGTGCATACAAACTGTCCGGTCCGTAATGACTGATATCACAAACAGGACCTGCATTTACATGCGCCCGCCCAGTTGAGCCGTTAATCAACACTCGCCACTGCAGCATGTGTACGGGCGAGGTATTCGGCTGACCATCTGTACACACACAACGACGCACCAATATATCTGTAGATATATCGTTAATTGTGTGTGCTGCAGGGCTGATGCAATATGTCTGTGAACGACGGTGTTCACAGACATATCATTGGTACACACTGGCCAACAAGCCAGTACTATATCAGTCAGTCAATAGAACAGCCGATATATATCGGTCAGTGTGTACCCAGCTTTAGGCAGGCCAAAAGGGCCTGAGCCCCTTTAGCCGAGTGGCTCTGGGCATTAGACCCAAGCCACTTCACTCTAGATTAAGAGCCTGTACCCCTATTAAAGTATATATCGGCAGTAGTCCTAGACCAGTTCATTTACATAACTTGTGCCCATGGAACAGGCTGGACAGTAGGTCCAAACTGAGAATAGTGTGTGGGACTATTAGTGGCGGTGTGGTGTAGCTGTGTGGCTCCCAGAGCCGTCCCTAACCATTATGATGCCCTAGGCAAGATTTTGGCTGGTGCCCCCTAGCACCACCGCTAGTTCCGCCTCTGACCTTGCACCTCTTTCCCAGCACCATCACCCCTCACCCATAGCAGTCCTTATTTTGGTATTTGTACCCCCTATATTTTAAATAGGAACAGTTCGCACATTTGGTGCACAGCCCAAAAAGGGGTGTGTTTTTGCTGGCAAGGGGCATGGCCACACAATAGTAACCGCAATTCCAATTACGCCACACACTACTGCAACTTTATTCACATTTGAACATGTGATAGTGTCCATAATTCATATTACATCCCACAGTAGTATCACTTTACCTTATAAACGTTACTCCTCACAGTAGAGCCCCTTATTCACATTACATCACACTGAATTGCTCCTTATTCACATTACACCACACCCTATTGCTCTTTATTCACATTAGATGACACAGTAGTGCCCTTTCTATATGCAACGCCACATAGTAGAGCACCTTATACACATAATGCCGCACAGTAATGCCCCTTACACATATGAGACACATTATTAATGTCCTTATAAACATAATGCGCCTTACACATTATGACAACCTTTATTAATGCCCTTTTACACATAATGTCCCTTACACATATGCTTAACAATATTAATGTCCTTATACACATAATGACACACATACAGTAGTACCCTGTTACACATATGCCGCACATTATTAATGCCCTTATACACATAATGACACACATTGTGCCCCTTACACATATGTTGCACATTATTAATGCATTTTTACGTGACACACATAATGCTCCTTACAAATATTCCGAACACTACTGCACAACCAACCCACTCACATGCACACAGCACTCACACTGCCACTAACACTGTGACCTCTGCCTCTGCTTGGATACAGATGTGTCCTCATAAATCTTGGCTCAGTGCTAACATCGGGCACTTTTTATGAAAATGCATCTTATTTGCATTGCTATGTGGCTAGGATGCACAAGCAGTTTCTGCTGATTAAAATGATATGCAGCATGCCTATGTACTGTGTGAGACTGTGGCTGTATCTGCATATGAAATGCTACACACAGAATATAGGCATGCCGCATATCATTTTAATCAGTAGAAGTTGCTGATGCCCCTAGACATATCAAATGCCCTAGGCAATTGCCTAGTTTGCCTATGCATATGGCCGGCTCTGGTGGCTCCCACCCTCCAGAAGTTGCCAGAATCCCCAGGAATAAAAAAGGGCTGAACAGCTCTATGTAGGCAGGGGTTTCACGAGACAGGACAGTGGTTTACTCTTGCATTGTGTTTGGTCACTGTGATTGTCATCTCCATGTCTGGTAAATTTATTAGAACTTTTTAGGTTTGTTAAAGGTTGTGCTGCACTAAAAATGCAGTTATACAGGTGTGTCCTCATAAATCTTGCCTCAATAGGTCACGCAACGGAAAATACCTAGTGTGAGTAAGCTGACAGGTCCCGTGAAACTCTGTTAGCTTCGGGTGTCTTTTTTTTGCCAAAAATACATCTTATTCGCATCACTATGCAGATAAGATGCACAGGCAAAATCTGCTAATTAAAATGATATGCAGCATGCCCATATGTGTGAATCTGCAGCTGTAACTGCATACGAAATGATATGTTAGTGTTTTCTAAGAAAACACTATAATGTGCCATTTCGTATGCAGATACACCGGCGGTCGCACACAGTAAATAGGCTTCTTGCATATCATTTTAATTATAGATGAGCAGGTTCGTTTCTCAGAGAACCGAACATTGAGATCCAAGCCGGGATCCAAGTCCGGCTCGTAACTTATCGCCTTACTCAGATCCCAAAACGAGGCTGAATGTCATCTTCCCGCTGTCGGATTCTCGTGGGTTTTGGATTCTATATAAGTCCCCGTGCATTGGCACCATCTTCACTCCAGCTGTGGAGAGTGTAATGGATGGATGTGTCTGTCTCAGTACTGTGCTGTCTGGTGTGGGGCGGGTGCTCTGTCTGTGACACTGCTGGTCAGATCGCAGTATATTATTTCCTACTCATACACGTATTGCTGTTGGTGTAGGTCAACAGCAGTGTTCGACTACCATTTCTGTCTCATACACGTATTGTGCAATGCTGTTAGTGAAGATAAACCACAATGTGTAATAATATATATTTCTGACTCGTTTGTGCTACATTGTAACCACAGGTGTGTGATATAAAAAAAATAATACATATTTCTGACTCATTTGTGCAACACTATTGGTCAAGCTAAACCGCAGTGTGTAGAAATATATATTTCTGACTCATTTGTGTGACACTGTAACCGCCATGTGTGATAAAAAAAATAATAATACATATTTTTGACTCATTTGTGTGACACTGTTGGTGAAGCTAAACCGCAGTGTGTAAAAATATATATTACTGACTCATTTATGCGACACTGTAACTGCCAGTGTGTGATATAAAAAATAATAAAACCTATTTCTTACTCATTTGTGCAACACTGTCGGTGAAGTTAAACCGCAGAGTTTAAAAATATATATTTCTGACTCAGTTGTGCGACACTATAACTACCATTGTGTGAAATAAAAAATAATAATACATATTTTTGACTCATTTGTGCGACACCGTCAGTAAAGCTAAACCGCAGTGTATAAACATATTTATTTCTAACTTATTTGTGTGACAAAGTAACCGTCGGTGTGTGATAGAAAAAATAATAATATATATTTTTGATTCATTTGTGTGACAATGTTGCTGTACCCCACTTCGTGTTGATAGAAATGAAGGACAAACAATTGGAAGATCAGGAACCACTTACTACTACTAGTGTTGAAGCTGCTGCCACTAGTCATGACATTGACAATGCAAGTACATCAAAGTAATCTGCTAAGGCCTATGCCCAATGGCGCAGAGAGCATGTAAAATCAAAGAAGCCATATTTTATGGTGATAAATAAAAAAAAGTAAAATTAGCTGCCGAGAAACGTAAAATTGGCAATATGCCATTCACTACACATGGAAAGGCTAAGACCTTAGCCTGTGTTTATGCCTGGTGGTTCTGCGTCTCATAATGATGATGTAAGCCCTCCTTCCTGGAGAAGACTTAAAAAATGTAACTTGTTAAGGCACAGGAACCAACTGTGCGTTCAGAAATATCACCAAACCCCAAGGAGAGCCCAAGTGTGTCCACTGTTGCGATGTATAAGCCTGACCTTTCCAATACTGTATGGGAAGAGGCGGCTTCGTCCACCATTTGCATGCCCTCTGCAAGTGTTGGGAGGAGCAGCGCCAGTCAACGTTCTGACATTGATATTGAGGATGTCACTGTAGAAGTACACCAGGATGAGGAGGATATTGGTGTAGCAGGCGCCAATGAGAATGTTGACAATGAGGAGTTTGATGATGGGAACGTGGTTTGTTTAAATAAGGCACCAGTGGAGACAGTTGTTGCCTATGGTATGAAAAATCCCATTGTCATGCCTCGACAAAATACAAAAAATTCCACCACTTCTGTGTGGAATTATTTCTTCACAAACCTGGACAATAACTGTCTAGCCTCTGTAACCTTTGTAAAGCCATTGTAAGCAGAGGTAGGGACTGTAACCACCTAGGAACCTCCTCCTTGTTATGTCACTTGCAGCACAGACATTGCAAGTTGTTGACACATTCAGAAACTTAGGATAATATGTAACCAGTCCAGCGACGCCTAGCTACCTTTTCTCTGTTTGATCCAAGCGCCTGCAATCCCCACCACAAACACCCTCATCATCAATTTCCTCCTCAATCATGATCGGAAATAGTCCTGTATCCAATTCCTCTGGAGGATCCTTGAGTGCTATGCCCACTGCTGCTGCTGTTGCTGCTGGGAGTCGATCTTCAGCCCAGGAGGGGACCAGGAAGACTACTTATAGTTTAACCTTTGCAAGGAAGATGAAGTATGACAGCAGTCACCCAGTTGAAAAGCAGATTACTGAGGCCATAACAACTATGCTGGTGTTTGATGTGCATCCAGTATCTGCTATTAGTGCAGGGGGATTTAGAGAATTGATTGATGTACTGTGTTCCTGGTACAAAATCCCATCTAGATTCCACTTCACTTGACAAGCAATTTCCAGCCTGTAAAAGGACAGTAAAAAAAGTGTTATTAGTGTCCTCAGAAATGCTGTTGTACTCACTGTTCAATTAACCACGGATATGTGGACAAGTAGAACAGGGCAAACTAAAAACTACATGAATGTGACAGCCCACTGGGTAGATGTATTGCCTTCCTCAGCACCAACAGCAGCACCAGCACCAGCAGCATCTCACAAATACCAACTCATTCAGAGGCAGGCTACGCTGTGTATCACCGGTTTCAGTAAGAGGCACACTGCTGAGAACCTCTTAGAAAAACTCAGGGAAATTAAAGCACAATGGCTTACACCACTTGGACTCTTCTCTGGATTTGTGATATCTGACAATGTCACCAATATTGGGCGTCATTCAGACCTGATTGCATGCTAGATTTTTTCGCTGCGCTGCGATCAGGTCAGAACTGGGCATGCGTATGCATGCAATGCGCAGGTGCGTCATACGGTTGCAAAGTGGATTGTTGCTGTGAGATGGATTTTACACAGAATCCATTCACACAGCCGATCCCAAGGGGATTGACAGGGAGATGGCGTTTGTGTGCGTCAACTGACCGTTTTCTGGGAGTGTTTGGAAAAACGCAGGCGCATCCAATCGTTTGCAGGGTGGGTGTCTGACGTCAATTCCGGACCCGGACACACTGAAGTGATCTGAGTAAGTTCTGGGCAACTCAGAAACTGTACAAAACTTTTTTGAAGTGCTCGGCTGCACATGCATTTGTACACTTGCAAAGCAAAAATACACTCCCCTACAAAAAATAGCTAGCAAGTGATCAGGTCTGAATTAGGGTACATTACATCTGAGCAAATTCCAACACGTCCCATGTTTTGCTCACACAATTAATTTGGTGAAGCAGAATTTTTTTTAAATGACAGTGGCGTGCAGGAGATCCAGCAAACACTCTTGAATTTGCCCTGCCGTCATCTGACGCAAGAGGTAGTAACAAGGTGGAATTCTACCCTTTATATGCTTCAGCAGATGGAGGAGCAGCAAAAGGACATTCAAGCCTACACATCCACCTATGACATAGGGAAAGGAACGGGAATGCACCTGAGTCAAGCAAAGTGCTGAATAATTTCCGTGTTGTGCAAGGTTCTCAAACCCTTTGGAGTTGCCACATGTGAAGTTAGTTCAGACACTGCCAGCTTGAGTCAGGTCATTCCCATCATCAGGCTTTTGCAAATCAGCTGGAGAAAGTGAAGGAGGAGCTGAAACGAAGTGATTCTGCTAAGTATGTCGGACTTGTAGATCGAGCCCTTAATTTGCTTTGCCAGGATTCAAGGATCTTCAATCTCTTGAAATCAGATCATTTTATTTTACGACCGTAATTTGATCCTAGGTTTATGTCATACATTGTCTTTCTTTCCAATGGGCACAAATATACAGAGATGCAAAGAGCTGTTGGTGAGAAAATTGTCAGCTCAAGTGGAACGTGACATGGCAACATCTCCTCCTTCATTTTCTCCAGCAACTGGAGCTGCAAGGAAAAAACAAAATTTTCCTAAGAGACCCACTGGCGAGTATTAACATCACTCAGGAAACACTTTTGACATCTGGTCTGGAATGAAGAAGCTGCCTTCAATTACTGACATGTCTACTGTCACTGCATATGATGATGCTGTCACCATTGAAAGAATGGTTAATGATTATTTCAGTGATAGCATCCATATAGGCATGTCGGACAGTCCTTTTCAACACTGGCAGGAAAAATAAGCAATTTGGAGGCCCTTGCACAATCTGGCTTTGTTTTACTTAAGTTGCCCACCCTCCAGTGTGTACTCAGAAAGAGTTTTTAGCGCAGCCGGGAACCTTGTCAGCGATCGGCGTAGAAGGTTACTTCCCCAAAATGTGGAAAATATAATTTTCATCAAATGAATTACAAATTCTACAAGGAAGACCTTTACCAGCAATTACCTCCGAAATGTACAGAGGGATCTGTGATGGTGGATTCCAGCGGGGACAAATTAATAGTCTGTGAAGAAGAGGATGTACACACTAATTGGGGTGAGGAATCGGATGCTGATGACGACATCATGCCTATTTAAAGTACCAAAGCCATTTTGTGCACTGCCCATTGCCAGCTTGTTTTGTGGGAGTCCAAACAAGCCAATCTTTTCAGCCACAAGTGACCGTCTCTGTCACTGAAATGATTGGTTTGTTAAAGTTTGCATGTCATGTTTAATATGTAACATAAGGGTGGGTGGGAGGGCCCAAGGACAATTCCATCTTGCACCTCTTTTCTTTGCATTATGTGCTTTTTGGAGCATTTTTTGGGCATAGTTTATTATTATTATTATCCTTTATTTATATGGCGCCACAAGGGTTCCGCAGCGCCCGATTACAGAGTACATAAACAAATAAAAACAGCAACTTACAGTTGATGACAATATAGGACAAGTACAGGGTAAATAAACATAGCTACATCAGCAGATGACACTGGAATAAGTATTAGGTGGCAGAAGACTGCTGGATTTGGTGTAGTTGAAGATTATTATAAAACTGATATCCTGTCTGTCACTGCAGTGCCACTCTTAGATGTGCCATGTGTTTGTGCCGCCCACTTCTGTCGCTTAGCTTAATCATCCAGCTATCTCAGTGCAACCTTTTGGCCCAAACAATATTGTAAACTGTGAGATGTCCAAAATAGATTGGAAATGAGTGGAAATGAATGTTATTGAGATTAGTAATACTGTAGCAACAAAAACATCCCCAAAATATGTTATTTAAACTGTTTTTATGATTTTTTTTTTAATCCAGATTCAAAACCAAAACCCTCAAGGTCAATTTTGGCAAACCAATACAGATCCCAAACACGAAGGAGATACAGAACACAAATCCCAAAAACGGCGCACACCCTAATTTTAATCAGCATAAACTGCTTGTGTGTAGGGAGGCTAATCCCGGGCCGTTTTTTCAATCCCGGGATTCGGGATTGAAAAATGGTCAATCCCGGGATTCCCGGGATTGCAGTAGGGACCAGTGAAGGTTGTAGGAAGCAGCGCTGGAGGGAGGGTGTAGGTAGCGGTGCGGGAGAGAGGGAGGGTGTAGGTAGCGGTGCGGGAGGTAGGGAGGGTGTAGGTAGCGGTGCGGGAGGGTGGGTGTTGGTAGCAGTGCGGGAGGGAGGGTGTAGGTAGCGGTGCGGGAGGGAGGGTGTAGGTAGAGGTGCGGGAGGGCGGGAGGGTGAGTGTAAGTAATAACACTTACTATTAGGCGGGCGGCCGCGGCAGCCATGGACACACTGAACGCGACGGCATTTCAAATGAAGTGCCGGCCGCCAGCCAACCAGAGCTGGCGGACCGGCAGCCAATCAGGGAAGCGGCCGCAGCAGTCGCTCCTGATTGGCTGTCGCTGCTGCGGCAGCTTCCCTGATTGGCTGCCGGTCTGCCAGCTCTGATTGGCTGGCGGCCGACGCTACATTTAAAGTGCCGCTGCATTCAGCTTGTCCATGGCTGCCACCAGCCTAATATTAGTAAGTAATATTGCTTACACCCACCCTCCCGCACATGCGCACTGTAATCCCTTGAATCCCGGGATTGGAGGCTCCAATCCCGGGATTCAAATCCCCGCATTTTTGGGCCCAAATCCCGGGATTGGCCTCCCTACTTGTGTGTCCTATTTGCATTATTTTGAAAATAAGATGCAATTTCATGGAAAAAGTTGCACAAAAAAACACTCGGCCCTATTTAGTCATGCCAACGCATGGAGTGACTAGAAGGGCTGTTTAACATGCAAGGAGGCTAGATGTATGTGGACACATCTGTAGGTTGATAGTTATGTTGTTGTAGTAAGCATAGTGGTGTGACAGACTAAGTTAGGTTTATGTCCTACACAGCTGTGGTGTTTATTGTCTCCTTACTATCTATAGGCGAGTGAGTGGACGAAGTACAAAATTAACATTGGTGGGCACCATCTTTGTTTGTCTGTCTATTTTATGTCTATCTTTGTTCTGAGCAGACAGTGCACCTTGCACTTCGGTGCAAGGGTTGGATCTTCACCTGGTGCGTGAGTACCTATAGGTAAAATTTGGGTTCTGAGGTCAAGAATGCCGAGCATGACCTTCACTTAAACCCGAAATCCCTATTTGTTAAAGTTCTCAGATCGGTAGGACCTGTCTGCCTGCTTTGGGGAAGAACAGCTCACCCCTTCCTTATAGATCAGTCTGCATTACCATCTGTTACCCATACAGCCTGAAGGTGAAAGGGTACGATGCAAGGCAAGCTATAAAACAACACCTGTATGGCAGCAGGCACTGCACCCCTGTTACACAAGCACCTGTGAGCATATAGCTCTCTATGGGAATGGTGGTTGCTAAAGAAAAAGATGCTGTAATGCAGTTTTAGGGGTCTTATTGTTTCAATAGGTTGGTTTCTACTCCAGAGCCATAATTCACTTAGCTATAGGGAAATAGATGAATGGGACTAGACTTATAGCATTTGGCACCCATTAGTAAGCAAGGAATGGTTTTCATAAACTGAGCAAACGTTATATTATAGAGGTGTCATGGTTTTTGTTAAAGAAAATGGGATACCTGGCTCAATTACTTTACTAGAGAAAAGGTAGTCATAACAGCATGCATAGTTTGCTGAGATACGCATAATGAAAATTAAAATAAACTTCTCTTAAAAGTTAAATAAGGCAAATATTCAGTTATCGCTGCAACGAGAAATACAAAGCAGATAGCTGTATAACGTTCTATATATTCAGAACTTAGCCGTGAGACAAATGTGTTTTTTAATTGTACTTGACATGATAAAATAACAGACAAGAGTAACAATATTGATGCAAATCAAAAAGTATAGAACAATGAGGTTATATAAACACATGAGGTTTCTGCTAGCTCATTGTAAAATATTTAGGAAGTGTACATCACACTCCCTATCTGATACTCTCTCATTAGGTTTCATCTGTGAAAGAAGTGCTTAAATCGAATCCAGATTTGTGAATTTTCCTACCTCCTGGAGATGTAAGCATTAACTAAGAGATACGTATCTCCCAATATCTCCCATTTTCCTAGGTCAGTCGAATTTAGCAGTGCCAAGAAAGGACATGATATTGATTTTGGGATTGGACTTGCGATTTGGAAGCATTGTTAGTTGGTTTTGGTTGTAACTAGAGATGAGCGGGTTCGGTTCTCAGAGAACCGAACCCACCCGAACTTCACTACCCGAGCCCAGATTCGAGTCAGGCTCGGGTCATCCTGCTGTCGGATTCTCGCGGGGTTTGGATTCCATATTAGGAGCCACGCATCCCCACCATTTTCAATCCGGCATTGGAGAGTGTAGAGAGAGGACGTGTCTCCGTCCTCAGTGTCCTCAATGGCAGTGTCTTGTGCTGCCGCTGTCCAGTCACAGTGGTTGCGTCCTCTGCTGCCATATGTCCAGTGCTGCTGTATAAGTTCAGTCCAGTGGTGCTGTGATGTGCTGCATCAGTTCAGTAGTGGTGTATTGTGCTGCATCAGTCCAGTCACAGTGGTGGTGTTCAGCTGCTGTATAAGTCCAGTCCAGTTGTGCTGTGTTGTCCTGCATCAGTGCAGTGGTGCTGTGTTGTCCTGCATCAGTGCAGTGGTGGTGTGTTGTGCTGCATCAGTCCAGTCACAGTGGTGGTGTCCTCTTCTGCCCTATGTCCAGTGCTGCTGTATAAGTCCAGTCCATTGCAGTTGTGCTGTGTTGTCCTGCATCAGTCCAGTGGTGGTGTCCCTGTGCTGCTGTATATGTCCAGTGGAACTGCTGTATATGTCCAGTGGTACTGCCATATATGTCAGGTGATATTGCCGTATAGGTCCATTGATACTGCTGTATATGTTCAGCGGTACTGCCGTATGAATCCAGTATTCCTGCCATATAATTCCAGTGGTACTGGTGTATAAATCCAGTGATCCTGGCGTATAATTCCAATGGGAATGGCGTATAAGTCCAGTCCAATGATACTGCCGTATATGTCCAGTGATACTGCCGTATATATCCATTGATACTGCCGTATATGTCCAGCGGTACTGCAGTATAAATCCAGTTATCCTGCCGTATAATTCCAGTGATCCTGCCATATAATTCCAGTGATACTGCCGTATATGTCCAGTGATACTGCCGTATATGTCCAGTGATACTGCCGTATATATATGTCCATTGATACTGCCGTATATGTCCAGCGGTACTGCTGTATAAATCTAGTGATCCTGCCGTATAATTCCAGTGGTACTGGCGTATATGTCCAGTGATACTGCCGTATATATGTCCAATGATACTGCCGTATATGTCTATTGATACTGCCATTTATGTCCAGCGGTACTGCCGTATAAATTAGAGTTGAGCGGGTTCGGTTCTCAGAGAACCGAACCCTACCGAACTTCACGCTCCGAGCCGGGATCCGAGTCAGGCGTGAATTTTCCCGCCTGACTCAGAAACCAGAATGAGGCAAAACGTCAACATCCCACTGTCGGATTCTTGCTGGATTTGGATTCCATATAAGGAGCCGCGCGTCCTCACCATTTTCACTCCGGCATTGGAGAGTGTAGAGAGAGGACGTGTCTCCGTTCTCTCAGTGTCCTCAGTGTCCGTGTCTTGTGCTGTATTTGTCCAGTCACAGTGGTTGTGTCCTCTTGCTGCCATATGTCCAGTGCTGCTGTATAAGTCCAGTCCAGTGGTGCTGTGTTGTGCTGCATCAGTTCAGTGGTGGTGTATTGTGCTGCATCAGTCCAGTGGTAGTGTTCTGTGCATCAGCCATCAGTAATTCCAGTGACCAGTCACAGTGTATACTCTGCTGCCATATGTCCAATGCTGCTGTATAATAATAACAACAACAAGTCCCTTACAGTGTTGCTGTGTTGTCCTGCATCAGACCAGTGGTTAGGTTCTGTGCATCAGCCATCAGTCATTCCAGTGACCAGTCACAGTGGTATACTCTGCTGCCATATGTCCAGTGCTCCTGTATAATAATAACAAGTCCCTTACAGTGTTGCTGTGTTGTCCTGCATCAGACCAGTGGTTAGGTTCTGTGCATCAGTCATCAGTCATTCCAGTGACCAGTCACAGTGGTATACTCTGCTGCCATATGTCCAGTGCTCCTGTATAATAATAACAAGTCCCTTACAGTGTTGCTGTGTTGTCCTGTATCAGACCAGTGGTAGTGTGCTGTGCACCAGCCATCAGTCATTCCAGTGACCAGTCACAGTGGTATCGTCTGCTGCCATATGTCCAGTGCTTCTGTGCCACATATTGTGTTATATAACTCCAGAAAAATAATGGACAACAACAATTTGGAGGATAAAATAGGGAAAGATCAAGAACCACTTCCTCCTAGTGCTGAAGCTGCTGCCACTAGCCATGACATAGAAAATGAAATGCCATCAATGTCGTCTGCCAAGGCCGATGCCCAATGTGATAGTAGAGGGCATGTAAAATCCAAAAAGCCAAAGTTCAGCAAAAAGACATTTAAATGGACTGAGGAGAAAGGTAAACTTGCCAATATGCCATTTATGACACGGAGTGGCAAGGAATGGCTAAGGCCCTGGCCTATGTTCATGACTAGTGGTTCAGCCTCATATGACGATGGAAGACCACATCCTCCAGCTAAAAAAATGTAAAGAGTTAAGCTGGAAAAAGTACAGAATAGAACTGTGCGTTCTGAGATGGTATCACAAATCCCCAAGGAGAGGCCAAGTGTGTTGGCGGTTGCGATGCCTGACCTTCCCAACACTGGATGGGAAGAGGTGGCTCCTTCCACCATTTGCACGCCCTCTGCAAGAGCTGGAAGGAGCACCCATAGTTCAGTTTCTGATATTCAAATTGAAGATGTCACTGTTGAAGTACACCAGGATGAGGATATGGGTGTTGCTTGCGCTGAGGAAGAAGTTGACTATGAGGATTCTGACGGTGATGTGGTTTGTTTAAATGAGGCACCGGGGGAGACACCTGTTGCCCATGGGATGAAGAAACCCATTGTGATGGATGACAAAATACCAAAAAAGCCACCTTATCGGAGTGGAATTATTTCTCCACAAATCCGGACAACAAGTGTCAAGCCGTGTGTTGCCTGTGTCAATCTGTAATAAGTAGGGGTAAGGATGTTAACCACCTAGGAACATCCTCCCTTATACGTCACCTGCAGCACATTCATCAGAAGTCAGTGTCAAGTTGTGAAACTTTGGGTAAGACCCAGGGCCGGTTCAGGGGCTTTTTGCGGAAGTCGGAATACCACTTGTACTACTTCAACTAAGCAATTGACTGTCCAACAGTCCTTTGTGAGGAAGATGAAATATGACAGCAGTCATCCTGTTGCAAAGCGGATAACTGAGGCCTAGACACTTATGTTGGTGCTAGACGTGCATCCGGTATCCGCCATTAGTGCAGTGGGATATAAACAATTGATGGAGGTATTGTGTCCCCGGTACCAAATCCAATCTAGGTTCCACTTCTCTAGGCAGGCGATACCGAGAATGTACACAGACGTCAGAAAAAGAGTCACCAGTGTCCTAAAAAATGCAGTTGTACCCAATGTCCACTTAACCACGGACATGTGGACAAGTAGAGCAGGGCAGACTCAGGACTATATGACTGTGACAGCCCACTGGGTAGATGTTAAGCAATGGTGAGGTCAGCGCACTTGTGGGAGAGAAGGAATGAGAGAGATAGGGTGAAGATGGAAAGGGATGGAGAAAGAAGGGATGAAAGAAAATGGGAAGAAAGTGATGTGACAATTTGATGTATGATAGTGTTCACAAATGACCATATGTCGTAATATAATGATGTTTATCAGGGTGGTATGTTCCCACTGTCAGGTGTGTCATGCAGACCACCCTTTTCAGTGTACCCTCCTGAATGGTACACTTCTGCTCAAAACTTCTAGAATTAATAATAAGAGTGGTGGGTAAAAGTATGTGCCTCTCCGTAAATCTGGCACAATGTCTGTGTCAGTGTTATGTCTTTAGGAGTCCTAATGTTCAGAGGTCCCTTGCGGGATGAATGTCAGGTATGCCCAAGGGTGCACCTTTACCATAGGTATGGTATCACCTATGTGGCTCTAAAACTAGGTAAGTATCAGTCGTGGTGGGGTATGTGACAGTTTGCGGCGTCCCGCCTGTCAGACCTCCCTGTGTGCACCAAATGAGGAATCGGGGGTACGGTTTGGTTCTTACACTTACCGCCGGGGGTGCGTTCCGCGCGCCTGTGCCGGCTCAGCTTCCGTTCCCGAGTCCTCCGGTGTCCTTTGATGTCCAGGCCGTCTCGTCTCGGTCCCCGTGGTCGGTCAGCGGCCGCCGCTTTCCTCCTTCCTCCGCCGGGTCCCGTCTGTGACTTCCTGCTTTGCCGCTCACGTGATGTGTCACGTGAGCGGGAGTGTTCAATTAGCCCCTGTTGCTCGGGGATACCTCTCTCCAGCCGGGGAGAGATGTCTGTAGAATGCAGTGTGTAGTGAGACAAGTCCTCCAACGCGTTTCAGCAATCTGCCTTTTTCTAGGATTACAAGTCTTGAGTCCTTGGATCATTATATGCATGTTACATGGCACTGATTGGTTCCCAATGTATGTGCACGCCCCTTTATGTTAATGGCCAGTATTATATAATCGGCTTTCTCCAATGTTGATAGGAAGAGACGTATTCTTTGTCCTTAATTTGGGATGTCTGTTAACACTGATTGATTACTAATAATGGGTAATACTTGTGTAAAAAAAGATGGGGGATAATGTATGATAGAACTGTCGGTGCATATATTGTATAGATTGAAGAAGTTATGATAATTACATAGGTGGATGGGATAAACATGGTTTGGGGGGGGGATAACATGATTGGTTTGGATAGTATGTGATGATATTAGGTAATTGTCTGTAACGTGGGATATCGATGTATGCAATTGCATGACAGGATGAAAGAGATGTGAAAGGAAAAGATAGTAACGATGAGTGAAAAATGATTAATGAATGAAAAATGAATAGTAGATATGATTGATATGTGATTGAAAATAAATAAATATAAATAAATATAAAAATAATAATAAAATAAAAATAAATATAAATAAAAATAAATATGAATAATGAAAAAATAAAAAAATAAAAAAATATAAAAAAATAAAAAATATAAAAAAATAAAAAATATAAAAAAATAAAAATAAATATAAATACAAATAAATATGAATAATGAAAAAAATATATAAAAAATAAAATAAAATAAAAAAATAAAAAATAAAAATAAATATAAAAATAAACAAATATGAAAATAAACAAATATAATAAAAATAAATATAAATAAAATTAAAATGAAAAAAATAAATGAAAAAATATATATATTAAAATAAAGAAAAAAAAATAATAATAAAAAATATATAAAATAAATAAATATAAAAATAAGAATGAGGAATGTATTAATGATCAGAGTGTGTGTGAGTACTTTAATGTATATTGGTAGTAAGAGCTCAGGAGGCGGTTACATTCCTGATTTAATGATGTTACACTGACCCTAAATGTTTATGGCTTTCTAAGGATGAGTGGATTGCCTCAGTGTAGGACTAATATAATGGTACTGACCATGTGTTTACTGGGTAGATGTATTGCCTCCCGCAGCAAAAACAGCAGCAGCGGCACCAGTAGTCATTCCCCTCATCAGGCTTTTGCAGAAGCAGCTGGAGAGATTGAAGGAGGAGCTAAAACGGAGAGATTCCGATAGGCATGTGGGACTGGTGGATGGAGCCCTTAATTCGCTTAACCAGGATTCACGGGTGGTCAATCTGTTGAAATCAGAGCACTACATTTTGGCCACCGTGCTCGGTCGTAGGTTTAAAGCCTATGTTGTATCTCTCTTTCCGGCAGACACAAGTCTGCACATGTTCAAAGACCTGCTGGTGAGACACTTGTCAAGTCAAGCGGAACGTGACCCGTCAACAGCTCCTTCTTCACATTCTCCCGCAAATGGGGCTGCGAGGAAAAGGCTAAGAATTCCGAGCCCACCCGCCGGCAGCGATGCAGGGCAGTCTGGAGCGAGTGCTGACATCTGGTCCGGACTGAAGGACCTGCCAACGATTACTGACATGTCGTCTACTGTCACTGCATATGATTCTGTCACCATTGAAAGAATGGTGGAGGATTATATGAGTGACCGCATCCAAGTAGGCACGTCAGACAGTCGGTACGTATACTGGAAGGAAAAAGAGGCAATTTGGAGGCCTTTGCACAAACTGGCTTTATTTTACCTAAGTTGCCCCCACTCCAGTGTATACTCCGAAAGAGTGTTTAGTGCAGCCGGTCACCTTGTCAGCAATCGGCGTACGAGGTTACTTCTAGAAAATGTGGAGAAGATGATGTTCATCAAAATGAATTATAATCAATTCCTCCGTGGAGACATTCACCAGCAATTGCCTCCAGAAAGTACACAGGGACCTGAGATGGTGGATTCCAGTGGGGACGAATTAATACTCTGTGAGGAGGGGGATGTACACAGTGAAAGGGGTGATAAATCAGACAATGAGGAGGAGGTGGACATCTTGCATCTGTAGAGCCAGTTTGTGCAAGGAGAGATTGATTTCTTCTTTTTTGGTGGGGGCCCAAACCAACCAGTCATTTCAGCCACAGTCGTGTGGCAGACCCTGTGGCTGAAATGATGGGTTTATTTAAGTGTGCATGTCCTGTTTATACAACATAAGGGTGGGTGGGAGGGCCCAAGGACAATTCCATCTTGTACCTCTTTTTTTAAATCTTTGCATCATGTGATGTTTGGGGCTAATTTTTTTAAGTGATATCATGTCTGACACTGCAGTGCCACCCCTAGATGGGCCAGGTGTTTGTGCCGCCCACTTGGGTCGCTTAGCTTAGTCATCCAGCGACCTCGGTGCAAATTTTAGGACTAAAAATAATATTGTGAGGTGTGAGGTGTTCAGAATAGACTGGAAATGAGTGGAAATTATGGTTATTGAGGTTAATAATACCATAAAATGATCCCCAAATTCTATGATTTAAGCTGTTTTTGAGGGTTTTTAAAAAAAAAAATCGAATACAAAACACACCCAAATCTGACAAAAAATTTTCAGGGAGGTTTTGCCAAAACGCGTCCGAATCCAAAACACGGCCGCGGAACCGAATCCAAAACCAAAACACAAAACCCGAAAAATATCCGGTGCACATCTCTAGTTATTACTGGATGGTTCCTTATGATACCACATGTGTATTTTATGCTCCATATAAATCTGACATCATTTATACTGCTTGTGCACATGGGGGAAGCGGACCCTGCTATCCTTTGTCACTTATCCCTGCAAACCCCAGGTGTCTGCAGGGATATAATATAGAGATGAGCGGATTCGGTTTTACTCGGTTTTACTCGGTTCTCAAAACCGACCCTTATTGGCTATCCAAAACACGTGACATCTAATATAATATGGGCAGTGTTCTCCCCACACTTTATTTCTCAGTCAGTCCATGCCATAAAGTTCCCCTGCCATACAGCACTGTAACGTGGTCAGTAAATTGCGTTGCGCTATTTCTATATGAAACGTCAGTGCAGCATGACTTTCAGATGCATCAGAGTGGAGAGCAGAGCATATTGCTGCCGCAGTATAAAATAAAGGGAATGCAGTTGCCGGGAGTAACAGACACCAGCAAACACATTGAACAGTGAAGAGAATGGACAGTTGCTACATGTTTGATACTGGTCTTTTTGTGTAACCAGCAAGTATGGCAGTATCTGGACTTAGCTGCCATCTGAGTTCAACCAGCAAGCTAAAATAAAGGATGAGGCTTGCAAAGGACAGCATACCCTGTGAGGTTACGTCCCTTGTACGGGTGCTGCTTTAACAGGTGCGAGCACAAGCACTCACCCATCCTGCCACCACCATCTCACAAAACGCAGTCACAGATCTAGGGAGCTGCATGGGCGCACACACTGACTGCAAGCACACCAGCAAGCAAAAGTAAGTTTTATAAAAAAAGCTACTAGCGCTACTAACTTAGGGCATATGTGTCAGGTGCATTACTGTGTGGAATTATGTGTATTATAGGCATTACTAATGTGGGGCATATGTGTCAGGTGCATTACTGTGTGGCATTATGTGTATTATGGGCATTACTAATGTGTGGTACAGTATATGTGTCAGGTGCATTACTGTGTGGCATTATGTGTATTATGGGCATAACTAATGTAGTTAATATGTGTAAGGTGCATTATTGTGTGGAATTATGTGTATTATGGGCATTAATAATGTGGGGCATGTGTGTAAGGTGCATTATTGTGTGGAATTATGTGTATTATGGGCATTACTAATGTGGTTCATAAGTGTAGGGTGCATTACTGTATGGAATTATGTGTATAATGGGCATTACTAATGTGGGGCATATGTGTAAGGTGCATTATTGTGTGGAATTATGTGCATTATGGACATTACTAATGTGGTTCATATGTGTAGGGTGCATTACTGTATGGAATTATGTGTATAATGGGCATTACTAATGTGGGGCATATGTGTAAGGTGCATTACTGTGTGGAATTATGTGTATTATGGGCATTACTAATGTGGTTCATATGTGCAAGGTGCATTACTGTGTGGAATTATTTGTATTATGGGCATAACTAATGTGGGGCATATGTGTAAGGTGCATTATTGTGTGGAATTATGTGTATTATGGGCATTACTAATGTGGGACATATGTGTAAGGTGATTTATTGTGTGGAATTATGTGTATTATGGGCATTACTAATGTGGGGCATATGTGTCAGGTGCATTACTATGTGGAATTATGTGTATTATGGGCATTACTAATGTGGGGCATATGTGTCAGGTGCATTACTGTGTGGAATTATGTGTATTATGGGAATTACTAATGTGGTTCATATGTGTAGGGTGCATGACTGTGTGGAATTATGTGTATTATGGGCATTACTAATGTGGGGCATATGTGTAAGGTGCATTATTGTGTGGAATTATGTTTATTATGGGCATTACTAATGTGGTTCATATGTGTCAGGTGCATTACTGTGTGGAATTATGTGTATTATGGGCATTACTAATTTGGGGCATATGTGTAAGCTGCATTACTGTGTGGTATTATGGGCATTACTAATGTGGGGCATATGTGTAAAGTGCATTATTCTGTGGAATTATGTGTATTATGGGCATTACTAATGTGGTTCATATGTGTAAGGTGCATTACTGTGTGGAATTATGTGTATTATGGGCATTACTAATGTGGGGCATATGTGTAAGGTGCCTTATTGTGTGGAATTATGTGTATTATGGGCATTAAAAATGTGGTTCATATGTGTAAGGTGCATTACTGTGTGGAATTATGTGTATTATGGGCATTACTAACATTACTAATGTGGTTCATATGGGTAAGGTGCATTACTGTGAGGAATTTTGTGTATTATGGGAATTACTAATGTGGGGCCAGTGGCGGTTCTTGCCACGGGCAAGCGGTACTTTTGCCCGGGGCGCCGCCTTCCGGAGGGCGCCACACCAGGGCAAGATCCGCCACTGTGCCCCCCCCCAGTGCCCTGCTGTGCCCCCCCCCCCCCCCGCTTTGAAGGGAACCAGACGCGTAGCGTCTAGTTTCCCTTCATTAAGAGGACCTTAGTTGTGCGGTGCGCGATGACATCATCGCGCACCGCACAGCAAAGGTCCTTTCCATGAAGGGAAACTAGATGCTACGGTCTAGTTTCCCTTCATGTAGAGGACCTTTGCTGTGCGATGCTTGATGACGTCATCGCGCACCGCACAGCATAGTGGCACAGACACTAGGGGTCATAATTGACCTCTAGTGTCTATGCTGTTCTATGGGAGAGACGTAATAACGTCTCTCCCATAGATCGATGAGAGGAGAGGAGAAGAGCGGCGCCGCCGGCGGAGGGGTCTGCAGCGGTCTGGATCAGGAACGGGGATGGTAAGTATACTTTTTTTTTATTTAATTATTTCTTTCAGCGTCGTGACCACGCCCCCATTTGAAGCCATGCCCCTATATTTTGCCCGGGGCGCCACAAGGCCAAGAACCGGCCCTGTGTGGGGCATATGTGTAAGGTGCATTACTGTGTGGAATTATGTGTATTATGGGCATTACTAATGTGGTTCATATGTGTAAGGAGCATTACTGTGTGGAATTATGTGTATTATGGGCATTAATAATGTGGGGCATATGTGTAAGGAGCATTACTGTGTGGAATTATGTGTATTATGGATTACTAATGTGGGGCATATGTGTAAGGTGCATTATTGTGTGGAATTATGTGTATTATGGGCATAACTAATGTGGGGCATATGTGTAAGGTGCATTATTGTGTGGAATTATGTGTATTATGGGCATTACTAATGTGGGGCATATGTGTCAGGTGCATTACTGTGTGGAATTATGTGTATTATGGGCATTACTGTGTGGAATTATGTGTATTATGGGCATAAATAATGTGGGCCATATGTGTAAGGTGCATTATTGTGGTGAATTATGTGTATTATGGGCATTACTAATGTTGGGCATATGTGTAAGGTGCATTATTGTGTGGAATTATGTGTATTATGGGCATTACTAATGTGGTTCAAATGTGTCAGGTGCATTACTGTGTGGCATTGTGTGTATTATGGGCATTACTAATGTGAGGCATATGTGTCAGGTGCATTATTGTGTGGAATTATGTGTATTATGGGCATTACTAATGTGGTTCATGTGTGTAAGGTGAATTACTGTGTGGAATTTTGTGTATTATGGTGATTACTAATGTGGGGCATATGTGTAAGCTTCATTACTGTGTGGAATTATATGTATTATGGGCATTACTAATGTGGTTCATATGTGTAAGGTGCATTACTGTGTGGAATTATGTGTATTATGGGCATTACTAATGTGGGGCATATGTGTAAGGTGCATTATTGTGTGGAATTATGTATATTATGGGCATTACTAATGTGGGGCATATGTGTAAGGCGCATTATTGTGTGGAATTATGTGTATTATGGGCATTACTAATGTGGGGCATATGTGTCAGGTGCATTACTGTGTGGAATTATGTGTATTATGGGCATTACTGTGTGGAATTATGTGTATTATGGGCATTACTAATGTGGGGCATATGTGTAAGGTGCATTATTGTGTGGAATTATGTGTATTATGGGCATTACTAATGTGGGGCATGTGTGTAAGGTGTATTATTGTGTGGAATTATGTGTATTATGGGCATTACTAATGTAGGGCACATGTGTAAGGTCAGTAGCGGATCTTGCCACGGGCAAGCAGGACTTTTGCCCGGGGCGCCGCCTTCCGGAGGGCGCCGGCGCCGTCCGGAGGGCGCCGCACCAGGGCAAGATCCGCTACTGCCCAGCTGCCCTCCTCTACTGCCCGCTGTGACCCGCTGCCCGCTCCTAAGGGAACTAGACGCATACCATCTAGTTTCCCTTCATGGAGAGTACCTTTACTGTGCTGTGCGCGTTGACGTCATCGCCCAGCAAAGGTCCTCTCCACGAAGGGTACTCGACGCTACGCGTCTAGTTCTCTTCGTGGAGAGGACCTTTGCTGTGCGGTGCGCGATGACGTCATCGCGCACCGCACAGCGTTTCAGCAGCGCTACTCTGAACAGGGGGTGTAACTGGCCATGCCCCCTGCACGGAACCACGCCCTCTACTTCCCGCCCGGGGCGCAAACAGCGCTGGAACCGGCCCTGTGTAAGGTGCATTATTGTGTGAAAGTACTGTATGTGTATTATGGGCATTACTAATGTGGTTCATATGTGTAACGTGCATTATTGTGTGGAATTGTGTGTATTATGGGCATTACTAATGTGGTTCATATGTGTCAGGTGCATTACTGTGCACCGGAAATTTTTCGGGTTTTGTGTTTTGGTTTTGGATTCGGTTACGCGGCCGTGTTTTGGATTCGGACGCGTTTTGGCAAAACCTCCCTGAAAATTTTTTGTCAGATTCGGGTGTGTTTTGGATTCGGGTGTTTTTTTACAAAAACCCCTCAAAAACAGCTTAAATCATAGAATTTGGGGGTCATTTTGATCCCATAGTATTATTAACCTCAATAACCATAATTTCCACTCATTTACAGTCTATTCTGAACACCTCACACCTCACAATATTATTTTTAGTCCTAAAATTTGCACCGAGGTCGCTGGATGACTAAGCTAAGCGACCCAAGTGGCCGACACAAACACCTGTCCCATCTAGGAGTGGCACTGCAGTGTCAGACAGGATGGCACTTCAAAAAAATAGTCCCCAAACAGCACATGATGCAAAGAAAAAAAGAGGCGCAATGAGGTAGCTGTGTGACTAAGCTAAGCGACCCAAGTGGCCGACACAAACACCTGGCCCATCTAGGAGTGGCACTGCAGTGTCAGACAGGATGGCACTTCAAAAAATTAGTCCCCAAACAGCACATGATGCAAAGAAAAAAAGAGGTACAATGAGGTAGCTGTGAGACTAAGCTAAGCGACCCAAGTGGCCGACACAAACACCTGGCCCATCTAGGAGTGGCACTGCAGTTTTCTAGCGAGAGGATGAGTGCTTCCATCCTCATGTGAAGCTGAACCACTAGCCATGAACATAGGCCAGGGCCTCAGCCGTTCCTTGCCACTCCGTGTCGTAAATGGCATATTGGCAAGTTTACGCTTCTCCTCAGACGCTTTTAATTTTGATTTTTGGGTCATTTTACTGAACTTTTGTGTTTTGGATTTTACATGCTCTCTACTATGACATTGGGCATCGGCCTTGGCAGACGACGTTGATGGCATTTCATCGTCTCGGCCATGACTAGTGGCAGCAGCTTCAGCACGAGGTGGAAGTGGATCTTGATCTTTCCCTAGTTTACCCTCCATATTTTTGTTCTCCATTTTTTAATGTGTGGAATTATATGCCAGTATCAATAGCAATGGCCTACTACTATATTTATTGAGCACAACTGAAATGCACCACAGGTATGGATGGATAGTAGAGCAGTGGCCTACTGTACCGTACTGCTATATATTATATACTGGTGGTCAGCAAACTGTGCAAAACTTAAATGCACCACAGGTATGGATGGATAGTATACTTGACGACAGAGGTAGGTAGAGCAGTGGCCTACTGTACCGTACTCCTATATATTATATACTGGTGGTCAGCAAACTGTGCAAAACTTAAATGCACCACAGGTATGGATGGATAGTATACTTGACGACACAGAGGTAGATAGAGCAGTGGCCTACTGTACCGTACTGCTATATATTATATACTGGTGGTCAGCAAACTGTGCAAAACTGAAATGCACCACAGGTATGGATGGATAGTATACTTGACGACACAGAGGTAGGTAGAGCAGTGGCCTTCTGTACCGTACTCCTATATATTATATACTGGTGGTCAGCAAAATTATGCACTGTACGCCTACTATATACTACAATGCAGCACAGATATGGAGCGTTTTTCAGGCAGACAACGTATAATACTGGTGGTCACTGGTCAGCAAAACTCTGCACTGTACTCCTACTATATAATATACTGCTGGTCCCCTATCCCCACAATAAAGCAGTGTGAGCACAGATATATGCAGCACACTGAGCACAGATATGGAGCGTTTTTCAGGCAGACAACGTATAATACTGGTGGTCACTGGTGGGCAAAACTCTGCACTGTACTCCTCCTATATAATATACTGGTGGTCCCCAGTACCCACAATAAAGCAGTGTGAGCACAGATATATGCAGCACACTGAGCACAGATATGGAGCGTTTTTCAGGCAGACAACGTATAATACTGGTGGTCACTGGTCAGCAAAACTCTGCACTGTACTCCTCCTATATAATATACTGGTGGTCCCCAGTACCCACAATAAAGCAGTGTGAGCACAGATATATGCAGCACACTGAGCACAGATATGGAGCGTTTTTCAGGCAGACAACGTATACTGGTGGTTACTGGTCAGCAAAACTCTGCACTGTACTCCTCCTATAATACTGCTGGTCCCCAGAATAAAGAAATGCAGCCCCCTGAAACAAAGTGAGAGGATGCCAGCCACGTCCTCTCACTATCATTTCCAATGCACAAGTGAAAAATGGCGGCGACGCGCGGCTCCTTATATAGAATCCGAATCTCGCGAGAATCCGACAGCGGGATGATGACGTTCGGGTGCGCTCGGGTTAACCGAGCCATACGGGAGAATCCGAGTATGGCTCGGACCCGTGTAAAATGGGTGAAGTTCGGGGGGGTTCGGTTTCCACGGAACCGAACCCGCTCATCTCTAATTACTGTGTGGAATTATGTGTACTATGGGCATGACTAATGTGTGGCATATATGTTAGGTGCATTATTGTGTGGAATTATGTGTATTATAGGCATTACTAATGTGGTTCATATGTGTCAGGTGCATTACTGTGTGGAATTATGTGTATTATGGGCATTATTAATGTGGGGCATATGTGTCAGGTGCATTACTGTGTGGAATTATGTGTATTATGGGCATTACTAATGTGGTTCATATGTGTAAGGTGCATTGCTGTGTGGAATTATGTGTATTATGGGCATTACTAATGTGGGGCATATGTGTAAGGTGCATTATTGTGTGGAATTATGTGTATTATGGGCATTATTAATGTGGTTCATATGTGTAAGGTGCATTGCTGTGTGGAATTATGTGTATTATGGGCATTACTAATGTGGGGCATATGTGTAAGGTGCATTATTGTGTGGAATTATGTGTATTATGGGCATTACTAATGTGGTTCATATGTGTAAGGTGCATTACTGTGTGGAATTATGTGTATTATGGGCATTACTAATGTAGTTCATATGTGTAAAGTGCATTACTGTGTGAAATTTTGTGTATTATGGGCATTACTAATGTGGGGCATATGTGTAAGGTGCATTACTGTGTGGTATTATGTGTATTATGGGCATTACGTATGTGGTTCATATGTGTAAGGTGCATTATTGTGTGGAACTATGTGTATTATGGGCATTACTAATGTGGGGCATATGTGTAAGGTGCATTATTGTGTGGAATTATGTGTATTATGGGCATTACTAATGTGGGGCATATGTGTCAGGTGCATTACTGTGTGGATTTTTGTGTATTATGGGCATTACTGTGTGGAATTATGTGTATTATGGGCATTACTAATGTGGGGCATATGTGTAAGGTGCATTATTGTGTGGAATTATGTGTATTATGGGCATTACTAATGTGGGGCATATGTGTAAGGTGCATTATTGTGTGTAATTATGTGTATTATGGGCATTACTAATGTGGTTCATATTTGTAAGGTGCATTATTGTGTGGAATTTTGTGTATTATGGGCATTACTAATGTGGATTATATGTGTCAGGTGCTTTATTGTGTGGAATTATGTGTATTATGGGCATTACTAATGTGGTTCATATGTGTAAGGTGCATTACTGTGTGGAATTTTGTGTATTATGGGCATTACTAATGTGGGGCATATGTGTAAGGTGCATTACTGTGTGGAATTATGTGTATTATGGGCATTACTAATGTGGTTCATATGTGTAAGGTGCATTACTGTGTGGAATTATGTGTATTATGGGCATTACTAATTTGGGGCATATGTGTAAGGTGCATTATTGTGTGGAATTATGTGTATTATGGGAATTACTAATGTGGGGCATATGTGTAAGGTGTATTATTGTGTGGAATTATGTGTATTATGGGCATTACTAATGTGGGGCATATGTGCAAGGCGCATTATTGTGTGGAATTATGTGTATTATGGGCATTGCTAATGTGGTTCATATGTGTCAGGTGCATTTCTGTGTGGATTTATGTGTATTATGGGCATTACTGTGTGGATTTATGTGTATTATGGGCATTACTGCGTGGAATTATGTGTATTATGGGCATTACTAATGTGGGGCATATGTGTAAGGTGCATTATTGTGTGGAATTATGTGCATTATGGGCATTACTAATGTGGGGCATATGTGTAAGGTGCATTATTGTGTGTAATTATGTGTATTATGGGCATTACTAATGTGGTTCATATGTGTAAGGTGCATTATTGTGTGGAATTTTGTGTATTATGGGCATAACTAATGTGGTTCATATGTGTAAGGTGCATTATTGTGTGGAATTATGTGTATTATGGGCATTACTAATGTGGTTCATATGTGTAAGGTGCATTACTGTGTGGAATTATGTGTATTATGGGCATTACTAACATTACTAATGTGAGGCATATGTGTCAGGTGCATTATTGTGTGGAATTATGTGTATTATGGGCATTACTAATGTGGTTCATATGTGTAAGGTGCATTACTGTGTGGAATTATGTGTATTATGGGCATTACTAATGTGGTTCATGTGTGTAAGGTGAATTACTGTGTGGAATTTTGTGTATTATGGTGATTACTAATGTGGGGCATATGTGTAAGCTTCATTACTGTGTGGAATTATGTGTATTATGGGCATTACTAATGTGGTTCATATGTGTAAGGTGCATTACTGTGTGGAATTATGTGTATTATGGGCATTACTAATGTGGGGCATATGTGTAAGGTGCATTATTGTGTGGAATTATGTATATTATGGGCATTACTAATGTGGGGCATATGTGTAAGGCGCATTATTGTGTGGAATTATGTGTATTATGGGCATTACTAATGTGGGGCATATGTGTCAGGTGCATTACTGTGTGGAATTATGTGTATTATGGGCATTACTGTGTGGAATTATGTGTATTATGGGCATTACTAATGTGGGGCATCTGTGTAAGGTGCATTATTGTGTGGAATTATGTGTATTATGAGCATTACTAATGTGGGGCATATGTGTAAGGTGTATTATTGTGTGGAATTATGTGTATTATGGGCATTACTAATGTAGGGCATATGTGTAAGGTCAGTAGCGGATCTTGCCACGGGCAAGCAGGACTTTTGCCCGGGGCGCCGCCTTCCGGAGGGCGCCGTCGCCGTCCGGAGGGCGCCGCACCAGGGCAAGATCCGCTACTGCCCAGCTGCCCTTCTCTACTGCCCGCTGTGACCCGCTGCCCGCTCCTAAGGGAACTAGACGCGTACCGTCTAGTTTCCCTTCATGGAGAGGACCTTTACTGTGCGGTGCGCGATGATGTCATCGCCCACCGCCCAGCAAAGGTCCTCTCCACGAAGGGAACTAGACGCTACGCGTCTAGTTTCTCTTCGTGGAGAGGACCTTTGCTGTGCGGTGCGCGATGACGTCATCGCGCACCGCACAGCGTTTCAGCAGCGCTACTCTGAACAGGGGGTGTAACTGACCACGCCCCCTGCACGGAACCACGCCCCCTACTTCCCGCCCGGGGCGCAAACAGCGCTGGAACCGGCCCTGTGTAAGGTGCATTATTGTGTGAAAGTACTGTATGTGTATTATGGGCATTACTAATGTGGTTCATATGTGTAACGTGCATTATTGTGTGGAATTGTGTGTATTATGGGCATTACTAATGTGGTTCATATGTGTCAGGTGCATTACTGTGCACCGGAAATTTTTCGGGTTTTGTGT